>NC_086098.1:224890017-225194461 GCF_963921235.1 Mobula hypostoma
CAGACTATAACAAAAACCTTTTCCAAATCCCCATGAAAACAGCATACACAGCCCTACCCCCATCAGTCATCTTCGACACATCCTCAAAAAAGCTGAAATTTTGAGACAGGACCTCTCCTGCACAAAGCCATACTGATTATGCCTTACAATGTTATGCTTTTCAAAACGGAAGTTAATCGTGTCCCTAATAATAATCTCCAATCATTTCCTTACCATTAAGGTCACCTGTCTATAAGTTCCTGGATAGTCCCTGTTGCCCTTCTTGAATGAAGGATCAGGATTAGCTTTTGTTCAGTCTTTTAGGACCTCACTTGTGGCTAAAGAGGATTCAAAGATCCTCTTTAGGAGGCAGGAGGTAAGAGTGGGAATAAAGGGGGCCTTTTCTGGTTGGCTGCCAGTGACTAGTGGTGTCCCGCAAGAGTCAGTGTTGGGACCACTTTTTTCACGTTATAACCATATAACCATATAACAATTACAGCATAGAAACAGGCAATCTCGCTCCTTCTAGTCCGTGCCGAACGCTATTCTCACCTGGTCCCACCGACCTGCACTCAGCCCATAACCCTCCATTCCTTTCCTGTCCATATACCTATTCAATTTTTCTTTAGATGATAATATCGAACCTGCCTCTACCACTTCTACTGGAAGTTCGTTCAACACTTACTTCAAGCTCCCCTGTCCTCCCCTGATAATTGGCTTATCACTATATTCATGCGAGGAAAATATGCGCTGTGTGTTTAATATTAAAGTCGTTAGAAAAACTCTTTTAGAAACGAAATTGAGTGTATTAGCCACTTATCACCTATATTCCGGTCGTGATTAACACCCCGCCCCCCGAACAGAATGCCAAAAATGATTTGTAGAAAAAATTCGGCACGTACATGCATAGGCAAATCACGCATGCGCACTGGTGCCTGCGCAAAGCTTCATGGTCATTGTAGTCTCGGGGTAAGCCTAACGTATTTGACTGCTACTCTTGTCTGTTGGCAACCCTACCCCCACCCCGATCGGCCAGTCCGCAAGTATATTGTCAGTATGAAACCGGTCCACAGTGCAAAAAAGTTTGGGGACCCCTGTAAATCGGTACCGATGACATAGGTAGGAAAAGGGAAGAGGTCCTGATGAGAGAATTTAGGGAGCCGAGTAGAAAGCTGAAAAGCAGGTCCTCCAGGGTAGTAATCTCCGGATTGCTGCCTGGGCAAAGTGACAGGGAGAGTGAGAACAGGATGATTTGGCAGATAAATGGTTGAGGAACTGGTGCAGGGGCAGAGTTTCAGATTTTTAGATCTTTGAGATCTCTTCTGGTGAAGGTAGGACCTGTACAAAATGGATGAGTTACACCTGAACCCGAGGGGGGACCAGTATCCTTGCAGGAGGGTTGCTAGGGCTGTTCGGGGGGGGGGGGCGTTAATCTGATTTGGCAGGGGGCTGGGAACTGGAGTGATAGGGCTGAGGGTGGGGTAGTTGTTATACAAGCAGAGGCTGTGTGTAGTGAGACTGTCAGGAAGGACAGGCAGATGGTTAGGCAAAATTGCAGTCAGTAGAAAGTTGCTGTGTAAAAGGGAGACAAAAATCGAGAAGGGTGACAGATGCGGGACTGAAGATGTTATATTTGAATGCACGCAGTACGTGGAATAAGGTAGATAACTTTGTACTGCAGTTAGAGATTGAATGGTATGATGTTGAGAGATATCACTGTGTCATGGCTGAAAGAAGATTATAGTTGGAAGCTTAGCATCCGGGGTACACCTTGTATGAAAAGGACAGACAGGCAGAGGGTGGTGGGCGGCTCTGTTGGCAAGAAATGAAATCAAATCATGAGAAAGAGGAGACATAGGATTGGAAGATGTAGAGTCATTGTGGTAGAGTTAAGGAACTGCATGGATTAAAAAAACTCTGATGTTATATGTCAATAGTTGACATATACCTATAATAATGCCCTCTTGTATTTGATGTTTGTACACTGGAAAAAAGATTGAGACTATCTACCCTATCTGTGCCTCTCATAGCTTTGTATACAGTACATTTGCCAGATCTTCCTCCCCCTTCCCCATTCCACACTGCCCCCCCAATGTCCCTGACAGGAAACAACCCAATTTTGCCCAACCTCTGCTGATAACTAATAGACTTCAGTCCAGTTGGCATCCTGGTGAACCTCTTCTGCATCCTCTCCAATTCATCCACATCCTTCCTACAATGTGGAGAAAAGAAATGTAGGGTACTTACTCTGTAGCTTTTAAATTTTATTATGCATTGTTACTGTTTGCCTTATTCTACTTCTGTAATGATATGATTTGTATAAACATTATATAAGAGAAACTTTTCACTGTATCTTGGTATTATGACAACAATATACCTATGCAAATACAATACCAACACAATACTCTAAATGTGGCCAGACTTAAGTTTTCTACAGCTGCAACATGACTTCCTAACTTTTATAATCAATGCCCTGACCAATCAAGGCAAACGTGCCATATATTTTCTCTGCCAACGTGCTCACAACGTTACCACATTCAGGGAGCTATTGACTTGCACCTCTAGATCCCGCTGAACATCAATACACCTATGAACCCTGTTTCTGACTGCAAGAGGGACTTCAGATGAAGTTGTTAGTGCATTCATTCACTGATTTTTTTTTTCATAGTTAAAGGCATACGTCCTAAACAGGCCTTGGGGCTTTCCAGGTCAATGCTCGTCCTCAGTCATTCATTTATGCTAATCCCATTTAGCAACAGCCAGCTCCTGTCTTTCTATACTGTGACAAATTAAGTGTTCATCTAGATACTTACTTCAATATGACACCACTGTCACTGGCTGAATCAAGGGTGTTGACAAGTCAGCACACAGGAGAGAGAATGAAAATCTGGCTGACTGGTGACACAGCAACAATCCCTCACAAGATCAAGGAGATGATTATTGACTTCAGGAGGAGGAAATGGGAGGACCATAAGCCAGGCCTCATTGGGGGATCAGAGATGGAGAGGGCCAGCAATTTTAAATTTGTCGTTGTCATCATTTCAGAGGACCTGTCCTGGGTCTATCACATTAGTGCCATTATGAAGAAAGCATAGCCGTGCCTCTACTTTTTTAGAAGTAGCAAAGATTCAGTATGTCGTCTAAAACTTTGACAAACTTCTGTAGATATGACTTCTATACAGGAAAGTATATTGATCAGTTGCATTAGGGCCTAGTATGAAAACACCAATGTCCTTGAATGGAAAAGCCTACAAAAATTAGTGGATAGAGCCCAGTCTATATTATTCATTGGTATCCTATATGATTGGGAGTTTTATCATTTAAGTATTTTTTGACTTTATAAACACTCATGTTAATTATAACAATGTATCCCCAATAACTTTTTACTACTGCTATGTCATGTTTATATGTTTATGAAACTAATAAACAGATTGAAAAAGAAGGAAAGATAGAGCCCAGTCCATGACAGGTAAAGCCCTCCCCACCATTGAGCACATCTACATGGAGGGCTGTTGCAGGAAATTAACATCCACCATCAAGGACCCCCACAATGCAGGCCATGTGCTCTTCTCTCTACTGCCATCAGAAAGAAGGTACAGGAGCCTCAGGACCTGCACGACCAGGTTCAGGAAGAGTTATGACCCCTCAACTATCTGATTCTTGAGCCAGAGGGGATAACCTCATTAACCTCACTAGCCCCATCTCTGAACTGGACTCATTTTCAAGGACTCTTCATCTCATATTCTTGATATTTATTTCTTATTTATTTATTATTTTCATTTTTTCTCTTTTTGTATTTGCACACATTTTGTTGGTATTTTTTGAACCTTGGTTGTTGTCCGCCCTGTTAGGTGTGATCTTTTATTGACTCTATTGTGTTTCTTGTATTTGCTGTGAATGCCCAGAAGATGAATCTCAGGGTTGTATATGGTGACATAGATGTACTTTAATAAAAAAATTACTTTTGAACTTTTCTTAAATGTTGTGGAAGTACCTGCTGTCGCCACCACCGCCCCTCAGGCAGTGAGTTCCAGATTCCAACCACCCTATTGGTAAAAAAAATCTCCCTCCTCACATCCCCTCTAAACCTTAACCACTTCTGTTAAGCCTATGCCCTCTAAGAGATGCCCCTGCTGTAAGGAAATGTTTCTCACTGTCCCCCTATCTATGCTCCTCATAATTTTGCACACCTCTATCAAGCTCTCTGTCCACTCCCTCTGAGATTAGAGTCTGAATTGTTATTGTAGTTTAGTTTTCTTTATGCTTGTTTCAATGTTTGTGTAATCATCTGTTTCCTTGTTAAGTGGATTTTTAATAATTTGTGGTATAGCCAGTTCTGTACTTCTGTAGTTTCTTTATCGGTGAGCCTAAGATATCATGGTAGCATAAATCAAGACCGTCCTTGTTGTTTCACAGACTGTTCTTATCAGAGAAAATTCCCATTCGTTTGCAGTATAAAGAGGGGCCACAAGGTCTCCATTCTATAGCTCTTTGTTCTCTTCTGTACTCTTTACTTGTTTTGCTGGTAGAGGCTAACTGCATCTGAACTGCTTTGTCATCAATATCTAATAAAATAACTATAACCACTAGGTTTGTGCTTCATCCTTGATTTCTGAAGAATCCACTGGAGTATACTGTCTCCAGATCCAAACTCCAAGGCAAACAAACTTCAGTCTCTCTAATACCTGAAATATTCCACCCCAAGCAATCTCCTGGTGAATCACTTTTGCACCCTCTCCAGTACCTGCCTCTCCTTTCCTGGGTAAGCACTGCTGAGACCTTATACAGAAATGCATAGAGGTGATATGTTTGGTTATCTTCCCCAACTATAGTCAATGTTGTGAGGCTATGGACTTGTGTGCACACACTTGCCCTCATTTGTGAAGGGTGTAATAGGGGAAATTAGGAAACTTAAATTTACTTTTTAAACCACAGGAGCGAGACATTGGAAATAAAAATTCACATTAGCCGTTGTGATGCCCTGGGAAAGGTTTCACTGCTAACGTAATGGTTTCCCTGTAGCAGCAGTGTTTGGGTTATGACTAGAGATAACGGGGGGTTTGGAATGTGTGCCATCCAATGAGGGGAATGTTTTTCTTTCTTGTGTGCCCGAGAGCGAGGTATTCATGGGCTTTTGTTTGGTGGAAGATGGAGAGAGAAGATGGGGTCAGGAGTCAACGACGCCTGGGGGAAATCGATGGAGAAAGAAAGGCCGGGAAAATCGTGAGCTCCAATGCGCACATTAGCCTCTTTCATTAAAATGGGCCCTTTTCTTTTCGTTTTCTTTACTGAAACCCTCTAGCCAGATTAAGATAAATCATTTAATTGCATATGGTGTACTGTTTGTTTTTTTGTGGTACTGATTTGTAACAGGGGAAAACATCACGCAGCATTCACACAAAGGAGGTTTCACAAGTTTGGCGGGCGGGAGAGTGTCTTCCCCTAGAATAAAGCTGCTGACTGAACCTAGGGTTCCACTGTTTTTCTCTCTAGAATTGCCACTTGACCTGCTGTGAACCCCCGGCACTTTCTCATAGAATCAGAGTCATAAAGCATGGAAACAGGCCATTTGGCCCAACATGTCCATGCTGACCAGTGGGCACTCATCTGTCTATACTTCTCACTGCTTCAGTAAAGCAGCCAGCATAGTCAAAGGCCCCACCTACTATGGAAATTCCCTGTTCTCCCCTCTCCCATTGGGCAGAAGATTTAAAAGCCCGAAAGCACAGACCACCAGGCTGAAGGACAGATTCTGCCCCACTGTTAGAAGACTATTAAATCCTTAATATGATGAAGTGGACTTTTGTTCTCACAATCTACCTTGTTATGATCTTGCACCTGATTGTCTACTTGCACTGTGCTTTGTCTGTAATGCGACACTTAATTCAGCTTTGTTATTGCTTTCCCTTGTTCTGTCTCAGTGCACTGTGTAATGAGTTGATCTTTTTGGACAGACTGCAAAACAAGCTGCTCGTTGTACCTCAGTACATTGACAGGAATAAACCAATTCCAATTGCAACACAAAACTTCTGATGTTCTTGAGGATGTATTTCGGTACATGTGACAATAATAAACCAAGGTCAATTATTAATCCCATCTTCCAGCACTTGGCCCGTAGCAATCCATGCCACAGTGATTCAAGTGCTCATCTAGGTCTCTGTTTCCACCACTCTCTCTGGCAGTGTATTCTAGAGAGAAACCCACCACTGTCCAGGTGAAAAGGGTCTATGTCAGATCTCCTCTAACTACATCTACAGTATGTCCTCCAATAAGGTAAAATTTATTCTTATGTCTCCTCTTAACCTTGTCCGCTCCAGGGAATACAGGCCCAACCTCTGCAGTATTTCTTCATAACTATGACACACCATCCCCAGCAACATTATGGTGAATCTTTTCTCCACCTTTCCCAGCAATTCCTGCTTTTTATTTCAAAAACCATAAAGCCACCTGCATACCTTAGTGGAACCAGATAGCATCTACAGCCCAAAAACATTTCCTGCTGGCATTTATGCCTTTCTTTAATGAGCCATCCCCACACTAGCCTGATATTCCTCCAAATTTTTGTACACTATTCTCAGTTCTAAATTCACTCCAATGCCCCAGGTAAAGAAATCCCCTCTAGGCCCTTTATTTTATCTGTTAATGACAACTGGAGATTGGAACCCAAGTACTTTGCATTATTGGTCCAACTCTCTGGATTAGTGAATCAGCATCAAGGTTATTGTCACTGAAATACGAGGGGTGATTGATAAGTTTGTGGCCAAGGGTAGAAGGAGTCAATTCTAGAAAACCTAGCACTTTTATTTTTCAACATAGTCCCCTCCTACATGTACACACTTAGTCCAGCGGTCGTGGAGCATACGGATCCCTTCTTTGCAGAAGTGGTCCACGGCAGGGGTGATTGATAAGTTTGTGGCCTAAGGTAGAAGGAGCTGAGTTATTAACTTCAAACTTTCTGCATTATCACTCAAAGAGTTGAACTGCATGTGCATGTAACAAGAGCGTCTTGGACCTCCAGGTGGTCCATAGTGGGGTGATTGATGTTCGTGGCCTTAGGTAGAAGGAGATGAGTTATACCACTCTTGTTACAGGCACATGCAGTTCAACTCTTTGAGTGATTATGCAGAAAGTTTGAAGTTAATAACTCATCTGCTTCTACCTTAGGCCACAGACTTATCAACCACCCCTGCTGTGGACCATTCTACAAAGAAGGGATCCATATGTAAAAAGGAAAAGACTGGTAAAGACAAATGTAGGTCCTCTACAGACAGAAACAGGTGAATTGATTATGGGGAGCAAGGACATGGCAGACCAATTGAATAATTACTTTGGTTCTGTCTTCACTAAGGAGGACATAAATAATCTTCCAGAAATAGTAGGGGACAGGGGGTCCAGTGAGATGGAGGAACTGAGCGAAATACATGTTAGTAGGGAAGTGGTGTTAGGTAAATTGAAGGGATTAAAGGCAGATAAATCCCCAGGGCCAGATGGTCTACATCCCAGAGTGCTTAAGGAAGTAGCCCAAGAAATAGTGGATGCATTAGTGATAATTTTTCAAAACTCGTTAGATTCTGGACTAGTTCCTGAGGATTGGAGGGTGGCTAATGTAACCCCACTTTTTAAAAAAGGAGGGAGAGAGAAACCGGGGAATTATAGACCGGTTAGCCTAATGTCAGTGGTGGGGAAACTGCTGGAGTCAGTTACCAAAGATGTGATAGCAGCACATTTGGAAAGCGGTGAAATCATCGGACAAAGTCAGCATGGATTTGTGAAAGGAAAATCATGTCTGACGAATCTCATAGAATTTTTTGAGGATGTAACTAGTAGAGTGGATAGGGGAGAACCAGTGGATGTGGTATATTTGGATTTTCAAAAGGCTTTTGACAAGGTCCCACACAGGAGATTAGTGTGCAAACTTAAAGCACACGGTATTGGGGGTGAGGTATTGATGTGGATAGAGAATTGGTTAGCAGACAGGAAGCAAAGAGTGGGAATAAACGGGACCTTTTCAGAATGGCAGGCAGTGACTAGTGGGGTACCGCAGGGCTCAGTGCTGGGACCCCAGTTGTTTACAATATATATTAATGACTTGGATGAGGGAATTAAATGCAGCATCTCCAAGTTTGTGGATGACACAAAGCTGGGCGGCAGTGTTAGCTGTGAGGAGGATGCTAAGAGGATGCAGGGTGACTTGGATAGGTTGGGTGAGTGGGCAAATTCATGGCAGATGCAATTTAATGTGGATAAATGTGAAGTTATCCACTTTGGTGGCAAAAATAGGAAAACAAATTATTATCTGAATGGTGGCCGATTAGGAAAAGGGGAGGTGCAACGAGACCTGGGTGTCACTATACACCAGTCATTGAAAGTGGGCATGCAGGTACAGCAGGCGGTGAAAAAGGCGAATGGTATGCTGGCATTTATAGCAAGAGAATTCAAGTACAGGAGCAGGGAGGTACTACTGCAGTTGTACAAGGCCTTGGTGAGACCACACCTGGAGTATTGTGTGCAGTTTTGGTCCCCTAATCTGAGGAAAGACATCTTTGCCATAGAGGGAGTACAAAGAAGGTTCACCAGATTGATTCCTGGGATGGCAGGACTTTCATATGAAGAAAGACTGGATGAACTAGGCTTGTACTCTTTGGAATTTAGAAGATTGAGGGGGGATCTGATTGAAACGTATAAAATCCTAAAGGGATTGGACAGGCTAGATGCAGGAAGATTGTTCCCAATGTTGGGGAAGTCCAGAACGAGGGGTCACGGTTTGAGGATAAAGGCGAAGCCTTTTAGGACTGAGATTAGGAAAAACTTCTTCACACAGAGAGTGGTGAATCTGTGGAATTCTCTGCCACAGGAAACAGTTGAGGCCAGTTCATTGGCTATATTTAAGAGGGAGTTAGATATGGCCCTTGTGGCTAGGGGGATCAGAGGGTATGGAGGGAAGGCTGGTGCAGGGTTCTGAGTTGGATGATCAGCCATGATCATAATAAATGGCGGTGCAGGCTCGAAGGGCCGAATGGCCTACTCCTGCACCTATTTTCTATGTATGCTCCACGACCGCTGGACTAAGTGTGTACATGTAGGAGGGGACTATGTTGAAAAATAAATGTGCTAGGCTTTCTAAAATTGACTCCTTTTACCTTAAGCCACGAACTTATCAATCACCCCTCGTATGCATTGACGTATATGGTAGTAAGGAGAAGAAGGCATGCCCTGGGTGGTGAGGGTCTTTAATAATGGAAGTTCCTTTAAGTTAAAGAGAAACTAACTCGGAACTGTATTCTTCTGCACTGTGCTCTGGGTATCCGACCCCTGCCCTGTTTCTCTCTGAAAAGGCTAATAAAGGGCCTGATTAGCATAGTGCATTTAGCTCCCTTCTGGTCTAGTTTCTGCAGTTTCAGTGTGTGCTTTCCTTTAATCCTTGCATTTGAGGATTAGTTTTGCCTTTGCTTGTTATTTAAAGAGATCAGCAGGGGACGGAGTTAACGCCAGCACTCACGTCTTTTAACATTTATTTACAACCATCTCCTGTTATAATCTTGTCATCTGGTGCCTTGCCAATTGCTTGCTGACTACACCCATGGTTTGTGTCACAACAGTACAGATCAGTGTTGCTATGGTTTCACCACAAGTCAGCATTTACTGTGACAAAGAAATCCATTAGATGGAATCTATATATTTTTTTTATCCTTAGTACGCTACACAAATGCTCTTCATGTCTCTCCTCACTCCCTGGACACGCTGGGCAAGAAGGTATCTTGTATGTCAAATAACTTGTTACCTTTGATGATTGAAGCATGGTACTTAGCAGAGATCAGCACTGCATGTGGTGTTCAGATATAAATGCAATTCAAGTCCTTAATGATTTCAGGGGATTCTAGCCATCAAAAATGACTAAAATGGAGGTTCCAGCACATTTATTTAAAATACATTAACATCTTCAATAATGTACTGAAGGGAGCAACTTTGTGTGAGAACATTTGCTCAGTAAGAGCACAAACAGCTGTGAAAGACTCTGCAGGTCTGGTAGCATCTGCGATGAAGGAGATGGGGTTAACATTTAGAACTGGTGGTCTAGCCTCAACCATTTGTATAAGCTAGCTTTTCACCCTGAAAATTTAAGGCCCAGTGTGTTATTTATTATTGACAGCTCCAATCACATCACTTCAAGTTTGCTCTGTAGCCCAGATATTTTCGTGAACCAACATTATGAGAGTCGGGGTCCAGGCATGGTTACATGGTATGTGTAAAGAGCGCATCAGAGCCCTACTTGTCATACGCACCAGTGCATGTCCACGATTGCAAGGAGCAGGACAAGCACATAAGCTAGGCAAAATTTTACAAGGAAGAACACAATTAGGACAAAGAAAACTAAGGCAAAGTCAAAGAAAGTCCATTCCAATGCAAAAATGGCCATAGTGTTGCTGAACTCTATGACTCTATGATGTTGCCAGTTGGTTTAAGAGCTGAATGGTTAAAGTAGCTGTTCCTAAACCTGGTGATATGTGACTTCAGGCTCCTCTCCCTCAATGCTAATGGTGGCTATGAAAAGATGGCACTGCTCAGAATATGATGGATGTTGCCTCCTCGAGACAGTGGCTCCTGTGGATTCTACCAATGGTAGGGAGGGATGTGTCCGTGCAGTATCGGGCAGGGTTCACTATTCTCTGCAGCTTCTTTTATTCCTGTGAATTCGAATTGATTTACCAGACTGTGCTACATCCAGTCGGGGCATTTTAAACAATGTATCTGTAGAAATTTGTTGGAGTGTCCAGTGACAGGCTGAATTTCCTTAACCTCCTATGAAAGTTAAGACCCCAGCATGCTTTCCTTGTAACTGCATCCATGCGCTGGGCCAACACAGGTCATCCAAAATTTTAACCCCCAGATTAGTATGTTAATACTGCTACATTGAGGAACAGGAACAAATAAAATTGTGTTCATTCAATATCTCTTACACTCTCAGAAAATCACCAAGAACAGCTTAGTAACGGGACAGTTGGCAAACAGGACCATACCAGTACTCCCAATTTCCCTTTATCTCGCCCCTTCAAAGGTCCTTGTGTTCTTCTCCATCCCTATCACTCCGTCTATGCTCTTGTGCTGATTTTTTACAATACATCAGTGGCTAGCTTAGAAGCAGAGCTCCAAAGTCAAACCTTCTACAAGTTGAAAAGTCCTCCCTGTGTGTGGTAAACACTTCCCCAGTTTTAAACACCATTGTCAGGTCACAGTCCAGCCTTCTCTTTTGACAGGTCACAGACCAACCTTTGAGCCTTCCCAATAACAAAAATTTAAGAAACTGTAAATGCTGGCAGTCTGAAATCAAAACAGAATAAATTCTATACCTGCCACAGTGGGATTTGAACTCTGGATTGATAGTGTGAACCTCTGGTAATCCAGCTGTGTCACCTCCATTCCTCCATACATTGTTGAGAGCGAATTGGGTAAATTGGTCTCTACATGACTCCGAACCATGCCAACTATCTTCTGAATTGACACGGATCAGCATTCAGATCCCAAGTCATGACCACCAAGCCCCACTTCCCTCCTTGGGATGCTGGCCTTTCAAGAAGACATCCTTCCCACTGCCCCTTTCCACCTTCCCATCTGATTCTTCCAAGTATAACTCCTCTTGTTTGTGCTGAAAATCAGATTGCCAAAGTATGCTCTTGGAGAAGAATCCAGTGATATTTCCAGTTAGCTGCCTAAGAACAGTTTCCATTTGCCAGTGAGGGCAGCGGAAACTGGGTGACAGTCAGGAAGGGGAAAGGGGTTAAGGAGCCAGTGCAGAGTTCTCCTGTGGCCAGCCAACAACAGGAATACCACTTTGGATACTGTCAGGGGGATGACCTAACAGAGGAAAGTCTCAGTGGTCGGGTCTCTGGCACTGAATCTGCCTCTGTGACTCAGAAGGGAAAGGGGCGGGGGGGGGGAAGAAGAGACACGTTGTGGTGATAGGGGATTCATTAGTTAGAGGAACGGACAGGATGTTCTGTGGGTGAGAACGAGATTCCCAGGTGGTATGTTGCCTCCCGGGCGCCAGGGTCCAGGATATCTCAGATCAAATCCTCAGCATTCTTAAGTGGGAGGGTGAACAGCCAGAAGTTGTGTTCCATGTAGGTACCAGTGGCCTGGGTAGGATGATTAATGAGATTCTGCGTAGGGAGTTCAGGGAGTTAGGTGTTAATTTAAAGGCAGGACTGCCAGGGTTGTGATCGCAGGGTTGCAACCTGTACCACGTGTTAGTGAGGCCAGAACTAGGAAGGTTGTACAGTTTAATATGTGGCTAAGGAGTTTGTGTAGGAAGAAAGGCATAAGATTTTTGGATCATTAGGTTCTCTTCCAGGGCCCGTACAGAAGGAACAGTTTGCACCTGAACTGGAAGGGGACTGATATCCTAGCTGGAAGGTGTGTTAATGCTGCACGGTGGAGTTTAAGCTACAGTTGCAGGGGTACGAGAACCAGAGTGACAGAACAGTTAGTGGAGAGGCTGTGGAGGCAGATGTTGGTAAGACCTCAGACAAAATTAGGGATCAAAAGGTTTAGCATGGTGCGACTAGTGTCCTGAGCAATGCAAGGAACATCGTAGGAAAGGCGAATGATGGTGCTGAAGATGAGACAGCTGGTTTACGAAGGCAATGTGTGCAAAGACAAGGGGCTGTTGGTAGGACAAAATTGCAGTTAACAGGATGAGTTGCAATGTAGAAGACTGACAAAATCAAAAAGGGTGAATACAGGACTGAAGGTGCTATATTTGAATGTGCACGGTATACGGAATAAGGTAGATGAACTTGCAGCACAGTTGCAGATTGGCTGGTATGATGTTGTAGGCATCAGTGAATCATGGCTGAAAGAAGATTATAGCTGGGAGATTAATTCCAAGACTACTCACTGTATTGAAAGGGTAGATAGGAAAACAGAGGGAGCAGTGTTGCCTGTTGGTAAAAAATCAAATCAAATCATTAGAAAGAAGTGACATAAGGTCAGCTTTGTGGAATCATTGTGGATAGAGCTAAGGAACTGCATGGGGAAAAAGACGCTGATGGGAGGTGTTTACAGACCCCCGCAAATAACAGTAAGGATGTGGTCTACTAATTACAAGGGAAGATAGAAAATGCATGCCAACAGGGTAATGTTATAATAGTCATGGAGCATTTCAATAAGCAGGTAGACTGGGAAAATCAGGTTGGTGCTGGATTCCAGGAGGGAGGATTTCTAGAGTGCCTATGAAATAGCTTTTTAGAGCAGCTCGTGGTTGAGCCCACTAGGGGATCAGCTATTCTGGATTGGTTATTGTGCAATGAACCAGAACAGATTAGAGAGCTTAAGGTAAAAGAACCCTTGGGATAGTGATCACAATATGATCAAATTCACCCTGAAATTTGGAAGAAGAAGCTAAAGTCAGATGCATCAGTATTACAGTGGAGTAAAGGGAATTACAGAGGCATAAGGGAGGAATTGGCCAGAATAGATTGGAAAAGGACATTGTCAGGGATGGCAGCAGAGCAGCAATGGCTGGAATTTCTGGAAGCATTTCCGAAGGCACAGGATGTACACATCCCAAAGAGGAAGAAGTATCATAAAGGACAGATGACACAATCATGACTAACAAAAGAAGTCAAAGCAAGCATAACAGCCAAAGAGAAGGCATATAATAGAGCAAAAATTAATGCAAAGTTAGAGGATTGGGAAGCTTTTTAAAAACCAGCAGAAGGCAACTAAAAAGTCATTAAAAACATAAAGAGGACATACAAAAGTATGCTAGTCAATAATATTTAAGAGGCTACCAAAAGTTTCTTCAGATACATAAAGTGTGAAAGAGAGGCAAGAGTGGATATTGGATCTCTGGAAAATGATGCTAGAAAGGTAGCATGGGGGAAAACAAAATGGTGGATGTACTGAATAAGTATTTTACATTAGTCTTCACTGTGGAAGACACTAGCAGTATGGTGGAAGCTCTAGGTGTTAAGGGGCATGAAGTGTGTGAAGTTACCATAACTAGAGAGAAGGTTCTTGGGAAAATGAAAGGTCTGAAGGTAGATGAGTCACCTGGACCAGATGGTGCACACCCTAGGGTTCAGAAAGAGGTTGCTGGAGAGATTGTGGAGGCATTAGTAATAATCTTTCAAGAATCACTAGATTCTGAAATGGTTCCAGAAGATGGGAAAATTGCAAACGTCATTCCACTCTTCAAGAAGACAGAGAGGCAGAAGAAAGAGAACTACAGGCCAGTTAGTCTGACCCCAGTCGTTGGGGCTCTTGGATACACGTGATAAAAGAAGCCATAGTCAGCATGGTTTCCTCAAGGGAAAATCTTACCTAACAAATCTGTTGGAATTCTTTGAAGAAATAACAAGCAAGGTAGACGAAGGAGAATCAGTTGATGTTGTGTACTTGGATTTTCAGAACGTGTCACACATGAGGCTGCTTAACAGGCTATGAGCCCATGGTATTACAGGAAATATCTTAGTACAGTATGGATAACACAGTGATTTATTGGTAGGAGGCAAAGTGTGGAAATAAAGGGACCCTTTT
Source organism: Mobula hypostoma (assembly GCF_963921235.1). Lineage (NCBI taxonomy): Eukaryota > Metazoa > Chordata > Chondrichthyes > Myliobatiformes > Myliobatidae > Mobula > Mobula hypostoma. The sequence continues at coordinate 224,904,535 of NC_086098.1, forward strand.
CTAGTTGGCCACCAGTGACTAGTAGTGTTCCACAGGATTCTGTGTTCAGACTAATTATTTTTATGTTATATGTCAATGATTTGGATGATGGAATTGATGGCTTTGTTTCAAAGTTTGCAGATGATATGAAGATAGGTGGAGGGGCAGGTAGTTTTGAGGTAGTAGAGTGGCTACAGAAGAACTTGGACAGATAAGAAAAATAGGTAAAGAAACGGTAGATGGAATACAGTGTTGGGAAGCGTATGTTCATGCACTTGGGTAGACTATTTTCTAGGTTGACTATTCCCTAAATGGAGATAAAATACAAAAAACTGAGGTGCAAAGGGACTTGGGAATCCTTGCACAGGATTTCCTAAAGGGTAATTTGCTGGTCAAGTCTGTGGTGAGGAAGGCAAAAGCAATGTTAGCATATATTTTAAGAGGACTAAAATATAAAAGCAAAGATGTAATGTTGAGACTGAAAAAGCACTGATGAGGCCTCATTAGGGGTGTTGTGAGAAATGTTGGGCCCCTTATCTTAAAAAGGACATGCTGAAATTGGAGAGGGTTCAAAGGAATTTCATGAATATAATTCCAGGATTGAATGGCCTGTCATATGAAGAGCATCGGATGGTTTTGGGCCTGCATTCACTAAAATTCAGAAGAATGAGGGGTGACCTCATTGAAGCCTATTGAATAGTGAAAGGCCTTGAGTGGATGTGGAGAGGATGTTTCCTATGGTGGGAGAGTCTAAGACCAGAGCACAAAACCTCAGAATAGAGGGGCATCCTTTTGGTATGGAGATGAGGAGAAATTTCTTCAGCCAAAAAACGATGAATCAGTGGAATTCTTTGCCACAGGCATCTGTAGAGGCCAAGTCTTTATGTATATTTAAGGCAAAAGTTGATAGATTCTTGATTGGTCAGGGCACGAAGGGATGCGGGAAGAAGGCAAGAGACTGGGGCTGAGAGGATAATTGGATCAGCCATGATGATGTGATGGAGAAGACTCGATCGGAAAATGGCCAATTTTGCTCCTATATCTTATGTTCTTGTGGTCTAAAACCATCCTTCCAGTCTGAACCAGGTGGGAAATGGAAAGACAGCAGCTGAGGAAGGAGTTTCCCCATTGCTTTTGATCTATGAACATACAAAATGCTCCATTCTCAGTGAGAACCCCTGGTCTGTGACAGCCTCCCTTCATTCTTGGCACCTTTCATATTTTTCACTTTTTTATGACACAGAAGGAGGCAATTTGACCAGCCTAGCCTTTGCCGCTCTCTAAATTATCCCACTAGTGCCATTCCTCCACATCTCCTGGTAGCCTGGTTTCATTCATCGACTACTTACCAGCCACTGTCACAGAAGATCAAAGACCCCTCGCATCCGGGCTGTGCCATCTTCTCGCAGCTTCCGTTAGCTACCTGAAGTCCCACACCACCTGGTTCAAGAACAGCTACCTCCCTTCAGCCACTTGGTTCCTGCACCAACCTGCACAACCTTAATCACTATACGGTATGGCAACACCCTGACCACTTTGAACTTCTTGCACTAAAATGGACTTTGTTTTCTTTTGTCCTTATTGTGTTCTTTCTCTAAAAAATATGTGCAAAATACCATAGACCATAAGACATAGGAGCAGAAATAGCCCACTCGGCTCATCGAATCTACTCTGCCATTTTATGTTGAATTCATCCTTTCCTTGTGATCGCTCCTTATATGATGCTACTGGATGTGCCTGTGATGGTGCTGCATGGAAGCTTTTCATTGTACCTGTGTTCTTATGTACTCGTGCATGTGACGATAAATCTGACTTTACGAGTAGCTTACAGTGGACACACTTCCCCAGGGTGTGAGAAGAAACCGGAGCAACACTATAAACCAAAGTAGTCACATGCAAAGTCCACGTGGACCGCAGCACTGGGATTGTGAGACACCGCAGCTGCTGTGGGAATTGGTTTATTGTTGTCACGTATACCGAGATCCAGCGGAAACCTTGTCTTGCGTACTGTTCATACAGCTCGGATCATTGCATTGAGGTAGGACAGGGTAAAATAAGGACAGATGCAGAATAAAGTGTAACAGCTGCAGAGAAAGAGCAGTGCAGGTAAACAATGAAGTGCAAGAATATAACGAGTTTGATTGTGAGGTCGTACGAGAGAAGTGCGGAAAGTGCGGCAAAATAAGGGTTACAATGGTGTGCTAGCCAAGCAAGGTGCAGACACTTGGTACAGCCTTTCTGTGTTCACTAAGGCAACAGTCAAGATGATAAGCTGACGGAGACAGTGTGCATAGTACAGTCATCCAAGCTGAACACGGCCCTTAATGGCCTAACTCTCGTGCAGCCTTTCCGTTCAAGCCCAGAAACCAAGGCCACAGAGCGTACCAAGACAAGATAAAGATGCAAACGAAGGATTCTAGGGGAGCACTTGCTATTGGACAGATATTTTACTCAATCTTAGGTATTATTGGCCTTTAACTTCTAGATTTAATTGTTTAATAACACCTGAAATAGGTTTCAATAGGTACATTTAATGTCAGAGAAATACATACAATATACATCCTGAAATTCTTTTTCTTCACAATATATATTATGATTGGTATTTAAATAGGCAAATGATGGGATTCAGAAGTGAAGAAAGCTTCTAGTCAGTTTCTGTATAAAATGTAATTTCTTTGTTCAAACTGTGCTGTTCTCCTTATGCACATGTAAATGAAGTGTGCTTGTCGAACAAGTGCAGGGTGTCAGTATCCAGTCAATTGATGATGACAGTACCATTTAATAATATTATAACAAGGGATAGAAGCGATCCTTAAGTCTGGTGGACCATCACCATGCTTCAGTTCATGTTAACATTCCCTGCCCGGATTGACCAAGAGTTCAAATATGATCAGGATGCTTTCAAAACTTTTACTCCAACTATTTATTAACTTTGGATAGGAACTGGAAAGTGGGCCGATAATTCACTCCCACTGACACTGTGAGGAGACCCACCAAGTTGTCACCTTCTTTGTTGCTAAGCCAATATTTACAGCATTTTCCATATATGGAGGACATATAGAAATTCTTCCAAAGGCATGTGTTTCTAATTACATTCAGAATTCCTGCACCACACATAAACTAAAAAATGACAGCCATTTAATTGCTGGATGGTGAGTTCGGAGATAATTGAAACCCGCCATTTCATGAATGAAGAAGCACCCTGAAATTAAGGGCTGCCAGATGAAATGATGCCTATGATTGATATGATTCAACTGCTAAACTGAATTAATGCTTTTAATGGCAATTCCACTGTTGTGCAGGAACCAGAATAACCACATTGAGAGAGATCAAAGGAACCTGAGAGCACCACGTCCTTCCAAAATATTGCCCTACGTAGTAATCGCCCACCATTACCTCCTGCACTTCATCTATCCAGGAGTTTCTGGGACACTGGGAAGTCGTTGTGAAAGACGCAAAAGAAATCTTTCTTCGAGCAAAGTGGTCAAAGGGATAACTCCAAAGGTGTTTCATTTTATTAAATACACGTTCACTTTCCTCCACTCACTCCAACACCTGCGAAAATATTAATGGGCTTGTCTGAGAGCAGTGAATCTCTGCAGGAATATATGTACATAAATTACAGTCAGAGAGCCTGACAGCATGGAAACAAGCCCTTTGGCATAATGAGTTCCGACGATCTTCAAGCACTCAAGTACACGCAAGTATGGGATTATAAGAGGCACAGAATGACTCGACTGCCAACACCTTTTTCCAAGGTGGCAATGGTCAATACCAGAGGATATCCTTCAAGGTGATTGGAGGAAAGTATAACGTTTGAAGTAGGTTTTTTACCCAGCGAGTGGTGAGTACATGGAATGCACTGCCGGCAGAGTCAAGAGATTCAAGAGACAGGAATGTGGATGAAAGGAAATGGAGGCTATGTGGGAGGGAAGGGTTGGATTGATCTTGGGTTAGGTTAAAATGTTGGCATAACATCATGGGCCGAAGGGCCTGTACTGAGCTGTACTGTTCTATGCTCTGATAACAAGCATATACAGTACCTCCAGTGAGTAACCAACAAAGTGAGGCTTGGATAAAGATTTATTGCCCCTTCACATTGAGCTTATTGCTCACAATTTTAACAAGAAGTCCACATGAGAAGGGGCATACCCAACGTAGTGGTTTCCTGCAATTTTAATATAGTAATCAGTAGTAGAATTCGCTCACCAGCATTCCAGATGAGGCTGGTGACTAATGTGTTGACAACATCACACTCTCAGACAGCAATGTTTGATGTGACTACTGCTACCAGTGGGGGAGCACAGTCTGCTTCCAGGAGATGACATCCATCATCTCGTTCCAAGAAATTAACATACAAACTGAAGGAAAATGCGTTCACCATGTTTTAAAAATAGCCCAACAGCTGGCGGGCCACCAGGGAGACAGCAAAACCTATCAGCGTGAATTGGAAGTGTCTCCTCGGAGTTAGAGGGCAGGGAATGAGACAGAGCCAGCAGTGGGTGAACCAGCAGGGGCTCTTGTCTGTACGGGGAGAGAGCTGTAACTTGAGCCACAGTGAGGGGGACGGACGGGTGATCAGCGTCAGATATCATCACATGGTAGCCTGCGTCAAGTGTGCATTTATGCACATCTACCTCTGAAGGAGCTGTTGGACATTGAAATTACTCTCTCCACAGATGCCGTCAGACCCGCCGAGTGCTTCCAGCATTTTCTGGTTTCATTTGGTATTTGGTATATTATCGTCACAGGTGCTGAGATGAACTTTTGCACATTGGTTGTTTGTTGATCTTCGTTTATGTATGGTTGTTATAAATTCTATTGCATTTATTTATTTTCCAGAAAGAAAATGAATCCCAAAGTAGAATACGGTAACATATACACGCCCTGATAATAAGTTTACCTTGACTTTGACTTACAGTGAAAAACTTTTGCTTGTGTACCATCCAGATAGATCATAAGAACTAGCAGCAGGTGTCGGCCATCTGGCACATCGAAACTGTTCCTCCATTCACTGAGATCACGGCTGATCTGGCAGTGGGCTCGGCTCCACCTACCTGCCTTTTCCCCGTCACACTTAAGTCCCTGACTGTGCAAAAATCTACCTCACTGTGTCTTACACATATTTCTTGAGGCAGACTCTCCTGCTTCCTTGGGCAGAGAACTCCACAGATTCATAACTCTTTCAGAAAGCTTGCTCCTGCTTGGCTCTGTCCTAAATCTACTCCTCAAATTTTGAGCCTATGTCCTCTTGTTCAAGTCTCATCCACCAGTGGAAACAACTTTCCTATGTTATCTATCATTACATAAGTATAGAGAGGGAGGAGAAGATGGCGACACGATGCAGTGCGCGCAGCCGCTCCGAAATGATATCGTATTTGTAAGTAGGATGCCATGCACAATCCTGATTTGATGGAGACAGACATGAGAAGCACAGAGGAACATCTGGAGAAACTTCTGAAATGCCCGCCTCGCTGCCGATGCTACTGTGCGATCGAGAATCTCTGGAGGGGAAGGCCCCAAATCCTCGGCTTTGCCTATTGCCTGTTGCCAGGGCTGGGGTCGAAGCGCTCGGCAGAGATGGTGCTCGGTGCTCAGTGTCAGAGGGCTGATCGGAGGCTTGAAGTTTTCAGACAGGCTCAAGAGTTGAACTGTGGTCGGGTGCTTCCAGGGTGCTGCATCAGCAAGTTTGCGGTGCTGGAAGCTCATGGCAGGGAGAGTTTTCCTTCCTTCTACCTTCTGCCTGAGATGATGGGGCTTTCGAGATACTTTGAGACTTTTTTTTTTACCATGCCCATGGTCTGTTCTTTATCAAATTATGGTATTGCTTTGCACTGTTGTAACTATATGTTATAATTATGAGGTTTTTGTCAGTTTTTTTAGTCTTGGTTTGTCTTGTGTTTCTGTGATATCATTCTGGAGAAACATTGTATCATTTCTTAATGATGGTCGCATTGTTCATTCCAGGGACCAGCTGCTTGCGCTAATGCCGGCCGGTTTAGCGAGCAGAGCAGTGGACACCCTGCTGAAATCTGGAGGAAAACACACAGAGGATGCAGAGGGGGATCACAAAGGCGAGGAAAGAGGACCGGGTCGAGACAACAGAGACTTATGGAGAAGAAGAGTTCGGTGGATAATAAAATGGACGAGTTCACGGCGCTAGCCAGGCGTCAGGGAACATTTCAGGAGTGCAGTGTTATGTGTTTCACTGGAACGGGGCTGCACGAGGACATACCCGATCAAAACTTCTCCATGGACGGCTTCCAGACCGTTCAAGCTGACCGGAAGTGCACTGAGAGCGGTAAGCATAAAGGAGTTGGGTGCTTACTGTTCTGGTTAACAACAGATGGTGCAATCCGGGTCATATTACGATCGAGGAACATGTTTGTAGACCGGATATTGAACTTTTTACTGTTGGACTTCGGCCACATTCCACCGAGATACAACACTGGGCGGCACGGGAAGTTGTGCCTGCCTGTGGCCATCGAACTTGCAGCTCCTTCCGTAGAGGGTCAGACACCCTGAGCCAATAGACTGGTCCTGGACTTTTTTTCCATCTGGCATAGTTTGCATTTTGCTGTTTGATTGTTTGTGGTTTTTGTATTGCTATATTTACGCTCTATTCTTGGTTGGTGCGGCTGTAACGAAACCCAATTTCCCTCGGGATTAATAAAGTATATCTATCTATCTAATGCATGCATTTCTAAATGACAATAAAAGAGGACTGCGTGTCCTCATAATCTAATAATCTAATCTAATACACGAGGGAAAAATAGTTTGCAGTATCGAGTGTTGCAGTTACAGAGATGTTATACAGGTGAACAAATGAAGTGTTAGAGGGCCACAACGAGGTGAACTGAGAGATCAAGAGAGCACCTTTGTCATATAAGAGGTTTGTTCAAGAATCTTATAATGGGGCTAGAAGCTGCTCTTGAGCTTGGCAGTGCATGTTGTCAAGCTTCTGCCCGATGGAAAGGGGTCGAACAGGAATGACCAGGGTCCTTGATTATGTTGGCTGCTTTCCTGAGGCAGTGGCAAATGTAGATGGGGTCCATGGAGTCTGGATACTCATGTTCCATTGGCTTGTTCCCTCTGATGGAGCATGGTAACAGTCAGTCCCAGCTACGTAGCCGATGTCAGAAGAGTCACTGAAGCACAAACGCATCACACAGTGGTGACCAGCACACAGTGAATTAGGAAGAAGCACTGGTGATGTGTGTGCATGGTCCACATGCAGCAGTTCAAATCTCTTCACAACAGTTTAAGTTCAGTTAACCAAATAAATCTGAAAGTCAAGAGAAAAACTAATTATAAGCTATCAAATTGCTGTAAGCCAGCTGTCCTAAAGAGAAGGAGGGGAAAGCAATATATTGATGCAATCACGAAGAAGGCACACTTCATTGGAGTATGAGGAGTCTCGATATGCCACCTAGCAGATGTCTACAGACGTAAGCACGAGGAATTCTGCAGATGCTGGAAATTCAAGCAACACACATCAAAGTTGCTGGTGAACGCAGCAGGCCAGGCAGCATCTATAGGAAGAGGTACAGTCGACGTCTCGGGCTGAGACCCTTCGTCAGGACTAACTGAAGGAAGAACTAGTAAGAGATTTGAAAGTGGGAGGGGGAGGGGGATGGATTTCGAAAGAGGCGCAGAAGCTTGTAGACTCTGCCAACTCCATTACGGGCACAGGCCTCCCCTCCACTGAGCTCATCTTCAAAAGATGGTGCCTGAAAAGGCATCGTCCATCACAAAGCACCTCACCATATGGGACTTGCCTGCTTTTCATTGCTACCACCAGAGCAGATTGTGACCCACACTCAACGTTTCAGGAACAGCTTCTTCCCCTTCACTATCAGCTTTCTGCACTTTTGCACTTTATGTATAAAAATAGACATATTTCAACCTGTCCAGTTGGCTGCATTTATTTTCTATCCATTGCCTATCCTTCCTCATAATCTCTCTACACATTGCATCTATCTTTACACCAAGTGCTCCATCTTCTGACCTATCACTCTGGTTCCCAACCCCCTACCAACCTAGTTTACACTCTGGGAGAAGAAGTTGCAGTGGTGGAGGAGTACAAATACTTGGGTGTTCACCTCGACAGCAGACTCGACTGGAAAACCAACACCAAGGCTGTTTACAGGAAGGGGATGAGCAGACTCCAGTTTCTAAGGAAGCTGAGATCCTTCAGTGTGTGCAGCAGGATGTTGGAGATCTTTTACCAGTCTGTTGTAAGGAGTGCAGTCTTCTTTGCGGCTTTATGTTGGGGGAGCAGCATCGGTGCTGCTGATGCAAAGAGACTAATTAAACTCATTAGTTTAAGGAAGGAGGAGAAGATGGCGGCGTGATGCAGTGCACGTAGCGTCTCCGGTGAAATGATATCGTATTTGTTAAAATAGGGGCCGTGCACCATTCTGATTTGATGGAGACAGCCGTGAGAGCACGGAGGAACATCTGGAGTAACTTCTGAAATGCCCGGTTCGCTGCCGCTGCTACTGTGTGATCGAGAATCTCCGGAGGGAAGGCTCTAAAATTTTCAGCTTTGCCTGCTGCTGGCGACCGGGGCTGAGGTCGAAGCATTCGGCAGAGATGGTGCTCAGTGCTTGGTGTTGGAGGGCTGGTCGGAGCTCGAGGTTTTCAGACGATTCAGAGTCGGACTGTGGTCAGGTATGGCAGGGAGAGTTTTCTTCCTTCTCCCGTCTGCGTGAGATGTGGGACTTTCGAGAGACTTTGAACATTTTTACCGTGCTCATGGCACATTCTTCATCAAGTTATGGTATTGTTGCACTGTTGTAACTATATGTTATAATTATGTGGTTTTTGTCAGTTTTTCAGTCTTGGTCTGTCCTGTGTTTCTGTGATATCACACCGGAGGAATATTGTATCATTTCTTAATGCATGCATTACTAAATGACAATAAAAGAGGGCTGCATGTCCTCATAATCTAATCTAAATAATCTAATCATCAAAAAGGCTGGATCCATCCGTAGCTACAACCTGGACTCTTTTGAGTTAGTGGTGGAGAGGAGGTCACGAAACAAACTGTTACCCATTATCGACAACCTGGCACATCCTCCCCATGACCTACTGAATAAGCAGTGGAGCCCCCTTTCGAACAGGCTCATTCAGATCCACTGTCACAAGGATCGTTACAGAAAATCTTTCCAACCAAATGCAACAAACATACACAACAATTCATCTCTGTGTGACAGGAGTACACACATCATAGTACAATAGTCTCTGTTTTATTATCTTGTACATTATTATTGCACATTTGTAAATTCATTATTGTGTATATTATTATTCTGTACTTTATTATTAGTTAAGTCTGTACCCTGCTAAGTGTGTTCTAAATGTTGCTGCTGTAACAAAAGAATTTCCCATTTGGGATCAATAAAGTATTTATTATTATTATTATTATTATTATTATTATTGAAGTCCCTGCCAACAGCTCCAGAAAACCTGCCCTCAATGATTTTGGTCCCCCTTGGATTCAGGTGTAGCCCATCCCTTTTATACAGGTCATACCTTTCCCAGAAGAGATCTCAGTGATCTTCAGATTTGAAACCCTATCCCCTGCAGTGATTTCTAGCGACACATTCATCTGCCAATCATCTTATTCTTACATTCACTGGCACATGGCATGGGCATCAATACAGAGATTACTACCTTTCAGGTCCTACCTTTTAGCCTCCTTCGTAGCTCACTATATTCACTCTTCAGGACCTCATCCCTTTTCCTATCTATATTGTTGGTACCAATAAGTACTCTGAATTCTGGCTGTTCACTCTCACCCTTTAAAACGCTGTGGACCTAGTATGAGACATCTCTGACCCTGGCAACATGCAAGGGGTGATTGATAAGTTTGTGGCCTAAGGTAGAAGGCGTCAATTTCAGAAAACCTAGCACATTTATTTTTCTACATAGTCCCCTCTTACATTTACACACTTAGTCCAGCGGTCGTGGAATATACGGATCTTGGACCTCCAGAAAGCGTCCACAGCATGGGTGATTAATAAGTTTGTGGCCTAAGGTAGAAGGAGATGAGTTATACAGCTCTCATTACATGCACATGCAGTTCAACTCTTTGAGTGATTATGCAGAAAGTTTGAAGTTAATAACTCATCTCCTTCTACCCTAGGCCGTGAACTTATCAATCACTCCTGATGAATTATAAACTGATGAGTTATTAACCTCAAACTTTCTGCATAATCACTCAAAGAATTGCACTGCATGTGCATGTAACGAGAGCTGTATAACTCATCTCCTTCTACCTTAGGCCACGAACTTATCAATCACCCCTGCTGTGGACCACTTCTACAAAGAAGGGATCCGTATGCTCCACGACCGCTGGACTAAGTGTGTAAATGTAGGAAAAATAAATGTGCTAGGTTTTCTAAGATTGACTCCTTCTACCTTAGGCCACAAACTTATTAATCACCCCTCGTACAGTAATATTCAGAGTCTCTTTCACTTCCACGGAATCTCCCGTCTGCTCCTCTAACCACTAAATTCAATATCAACTCCGCTCTCCTCTTCTCCCGAGCTCTTCCCTTCTGAGCCATAGAGCCTGGCTCAGTGCCAGAAACCTGGTCGCACCAGCTTTCCCATGATAGGTCAACTTCCACCTCGACCCCCAACGGTATGCAAAGTGAAATACTGTTTATTGAGGGGAATGGCCACAGGGGTACTCCGCACTACCTAACTGTTTCCTTCCCTCTCCTGACATTCACCCAGCTACAAGCATCCTCCTGCAACTCAGGTATGACTGCCTCCCTGTAGTTCCTATCTATCAACTCCTCATCTTGAACTATAGGTCTTCCAGTTCCAGCTCCTGTTCCTTAACATAATTAGATTAGATTAGATTAGATTATGAGGACACCCAGTTTTTTTATTGTCATTTAGTAATGCATGCATTAAGAAATGATACAATTTGTTCCCCCAGAATGATATCACAGAAACACAAGACAGACCAAGACTAAAAAAACTGACAAAAACCACATAATTATAACATATAGTTACAACAGTGCAAAGCAATACCGTAATTTGATGAAGAACAGACCATGGGCACGGTAAGAAAGAAAGTCTCAAAGTCTCTCGAAAGTCCCATCACCTCACGCAGACGGTTGAAGGGAGAAACTCTTCCTGCCATGAGCTCCAGCGCCACAAACTTGCCGATGAAGCATCCTGGAAGCACCGACCACAGTCCGACTCTGAGTCCATCTGAAAACTTCGAGCCTCCGACACCGAGCACCGAGCACCATCTCTGCCGAGCGCTTCGACCCCAGCCCTGGCAACAGGCAATAGGCAAAGCCGAGGATTAGGGGCCTTCCCCTCCAGAGATTCTCGTTCGCACAGTAGCAGCAGCAGCAAACTGGGCATTTCAGAAGTTTCTCCAGATGTTCCTCCGTGCTTCTCACGTCCGTCTCCATCAAATCAGGATTGTGCACAGCCCCTATTTAACAAATACGATATCAATTCGGAGCGGCCACGCGTGCTGCTTCACGCCGCCATCTTCTCCTCCTCTCCATCTGTAAGGAGCTGCAGACAGATGCACTTCTTAAAGATGTACACAAAGTATTTTCTACTAACGTGGTGTACGTGGCCACAATGGGTGTTGCCATATCAAGATCTGTGAGAATGAATGATTTCAGTTGTTTTACATTAGCTTGTTCTGTCTTTTTGGTTAGATATAAGGTAATGATGAAGGTAAGCTAGCCAAAGATATAAAAGAGAATACAAAAAGATGGAGGATCCTCATTGCTGCCCTAAAAGACAGAAATAGTGGGCAGTAAGTAGACTGACTTCAATGGTGGAAAGATATTGAGGTCTATTATTCAGGATGAGGTTTTGGGCTGCTTGGAGGGATATGACAAAATAGGCCAAAGTAAGCGTTGTTTCCTTAAGGGGGAATCTTGCCTGATAAATTTGTTAGAGTTCTTTGAGGAAATATCAGGCAGGATAGACAAAGGACAGTCAGTGGATGTTGTTTATTTGAATTTTCAGGAGGCCTTTGACAAGGTGCTGGACATGAGGCTGCTTAACAAGAAATGAGTTCATAGTATTACAGGAAAGATGTCACCATGGATAGAAGACTGGCTGACTGGCAGGAAATAAACAATGGGAATAATGGGGGCTTTTTCTGGTTGGCTGCCAGTGACTAGTGGTGTTCCACTGGGGTCGGTGTTGGGACAACTTCTTTTCGAGTCAATGATTTGGATGATGGAATTGATGGCTTTGTGGCCATGTTTGTGGATGATAAGAAGATAAATGGAGGGTCAGGTAATATTGAGGAAACAGGCTCTCTGCAGAAGGACTTGGACAGATTGGGAGAATGGGCAAAAGTTCCACACAGTAGACTTATTCAGAAAGTCAGAAGGCATGGGATCCAGGGAAGTTTTGCCAGGTGGATTCAGAATTGGCTTGCCTGCAGAAGGCAGAGGGTCGTGGTGGAGGGACTACATTCGGATTGGAGGATTGTGACTAGTGGTGTCCCACAAGGATCGGTTCTGGGACCTCTACTTTTCGTGATTTTTATTAACGACCTGTATGTGGGGGTAGAAGGGTAAGCTGGCAGGTTTGCAGATGACACAAAGGTTGGTGGTGTTGTAGATAGTGTAGAGGATTGTCAAAGATCGCAGAGAGACATTGATAGGGTGCAGAAGTGGGCTGAGAAGTGGCAGATGGAGTTCAACCTAGAGAAGTGTGAGGTGGTACACTTTGGAAGGACAAACTCCAAGGCAGAGTACAAAGTAAATGGCAGGATACTTGGTAGTGTGGAGGAGCAGAGGGATCTCGGGGTACATGTCCACAGATCCCTGAAAGTTGCCTCACAGGTGGATAGGGTAGTTAAGAAAGCTTATGGGGTGTTGGCTTTCGTAACTCGAGGGATAGAGTTTAAGAGTCGTGAGGTAATGATGCAGCTCTATAAAACTCTGGTTAGGCCACACTTGGAGTATTGTGTCCAGTTCTGGTTGCCTCACAATAGGAAGGATGTGGAAGCATTGGAAAGGGTACAGAGGAGATTTACCAGGATGCGGCCTGGTTTAGAGAGTATGCATTATGATCACAGATTAAGGGAGCTAGGGCTTTACTCTTTGGAGAGAAGGAGGATAAGAGGAGACATGATAGAGGTATACAAGATATTAAGAGGAATAGATAGAGTGGATAGCCAGCGCCTCTTCCCCATGGCACCACTGCTCAATGCAAGAGGGCATGGCTTTAAGGTAAGGGGTGGGAAGTTCAAGGGGGATATTAGAGGAAGGTTTTTTACTCGGAGAGTGGTTGGTGCGTGGAATACACTGCCTGAGTCAGTGGTGGAGGCAGATACACTAGTGAAGTTTAAGAGACTATTAGACAGGTATATGGAGGAATTTAAGGTGGGGGGTTATATGGGAGGCAGGGTTTGAGGGTCGGCACAATATTGTGGGCTGAAGGCCCCGTAATGTGCTGTACTATTCTATGATCTATATGTACTAAATAGCAGGTGGAATATAGTCTAGCGAAACGCATGGTCATGCACTTTGGTAGAAGGAATAAAAGCATATGTTATTTTCTAAATGGGGAGAAAACGCAAAAATCAGAGGTGCAAAAGGATTTGGGAGTCCTCGTGCAGGATTCCCTAAAGGTTAACTTGCAGTTGAGCTGGTGGTAAGGAAGGCAAATGCAATGTTAGCATTCATTCTGAGAGGATTTGAGTACAAAAACAAGGATGTAATGCTGAGACTTTTAAGGCATTGGTCAGACCACACAGAGTATTGTGAGCAGTTCTGGGCCCCTTATCAATGAAAAAGAATGTGCTGGCATTGGAGAGGGTCCAGAGGAGGTTCATGAGAATGATCGCACGAACGAAAAAGTTAGCATACAAGTAACATTTGAAGACTCTGGGCTTGCACTCATCGGATTTCACAGATCATTCAGAACGCAGAGCGGAAGAAGCTGCTTCTAAAACGTTGAGTGTGGGTCTTCAGAATCCTGTATCTCCTCCCTGGTGGCTGTAATGGGAACAGATCACATCTCAGGTGGCATCAGTGCTCCCTCCGGTCTGTGGTAATCATCACTCTGAACAATGTGATTGACTTGGACAATCTGTTCGGGACCAATTGCTCTGTTTAGTCACAGCAGCTGTATATGTGACTACAAAGATGATGGAAGGTGCAACGTATTTCTTTTTCAGACCCCACACCCTTTATTCCTACGTGACAACAGACTCGGTCTGCAGGTATTGTGCTGACTGCACTTCTCCAGTTCCAGGAGGTCACTGGCTGCATTTACATCACAACTTGTGTGAACAGGCCCATTGCCTCAGATCAAACACGGGTAAGAAACCTCCCCCTGACCAACACCCTCCATTCTACCTCTGCTGATGAATCAGTGCTCCTTGTACGAAGCACAAAGCAGAAAGGACACTTGGAGGGAATGTATAATCTCCTTATAGACAGCGGAGGCATTGAACGCAGATTGCTGGCACTGTAACAGTGTTGCACCAACAACTATGCTCCAGTGCTGCCAAGTACTCAAATCCTTTGGCAACAATCCTTCCTGCCCGCATGCACTGCCTGGTAGTATTTTGCTGGTATTTGATTGCAGCTGTTTCTAACCCCTGGGACTCCCTCCCCAGTATCACAGCAAGAACACCTTCACGGGAAGGACTTCAGTTGTTCAGGAAGCAGCTCAACCCCAACTCTAGTAGGGCAATTAAGGACAGGCAAGGAAAGCAGCGTTGCCATTGACGACCATATCCTGGATCGAGAATCCTCCCTTTTGCCCTCGTGTTGCCAGCAGCTTTGCATTGCCATAGCAGGGAGACTTGTTAGTGGGAGATTCCATTTCTTGTCACTGGGTCAAATGCCAAGCTGCCTGTGTGCTCACTCAGTAACAGAGATCCACAGTTACTAGTCCTTGTGATGCTTTTCAAACCAGACCAATGTTGTATTGCCCAAGGCTGAAACTGAGTGTGCAGCCAAAATACTGGTCCTGCAGTATCCATGGTGACCAGAGGTAGCCAGTGACCCATGACCTTTGTGAGGAGGAATGATGTTTATTTGCGCATAAAGGATTTACAATTCCTGCTGATCAAATCTGAGCTGCAGAACTACTGTGAATGTCCAGGCCATCTTGCAATCAGAGAGTCCTACAGAATGGAAACAGACCAGGCCCTGCAAATACAAAATGTTAGGGGAACTCAGCAAGTCAAGCAGCACCTATGGAAGGAAATAAACAGAAGATATTTTGGGCTGCGACCATTCATCAGCCCCAAATGTCGACTGTGTATTCCCTTCTATAGATGCTGCCTGACCTCCTGAGTTCTTCCAGCGTTTTGTATTGAAACAGAATTCCAGCAGCTAGAATCTCTATTGTGACTGTGGAAACATGTCTGTTCACCCATCAAGTCCGTGCCAGCCATCAAGCTTCCATTTACATTAATCCCAGTTTGTTCCAGTACCCCCAGCAAGGGCAGTTTTGGAATGCTTTGTTAAACCTCTCTCCTCTGGGTCTTAATGGCCACTGATTTACTGAAGTTAGTTTGTGAAAACCTGTGTGGTAGAAAGTCTGTGGGAGAACTGCCTATCTCTAATCTTCCCTTGGCATCCACAGTGGGAGACCCATTATTGTCACTGGACATAATGTCAGACCCCAGTGTTTCTACAGCAAAAAGAGACCAGGATTGCGTTAAATGTGAAAGCTCTTCTGAGACATTGCTTCCATTTAATGCAGACAAGTGAGGTGTTGCACATTGGGAGAACAAACTAGTGTAAGACTTATGGAGTGAGGAGTGCTGTAGAACAAAGGGACCAGAGAATACAGCTACATAACTCCTTGAAAGTGGCATCGCAGGTAGGCAGGTCTGTAAAAAGAGCTCTTAGCACAATGGTCTTCATTAATCCGTGCACTGACAGAGGTGGGATGTTGTGTTGAAGCTGCAGGAGACGTTAGTGAGGCCGAATTGAGAGTACAGTATTCTATGCAGTTCTAGCCACTGACCTACAGGAAAAGTACTAAAAAGCATAAAAGAATGCAGAGAAACCTTACAAGGATATTGCTGGGACTTGACTACCTAAGTTATAGGGAAGGGTTGAATGAACCGGGCTCCATTTCGCTGGAGCACAAAAGAATAAAGAGAGTTTGTACAGAGGTGTACAAAGTTATGAGGGGTATAGATAGGGCGAATGAAAACAGACATTTCCCCCTCAAGTTGAGTGAGACCAGAGCTAGAGGTCATAGATTTAGCGTGAAAGATGATATATTTAAGGGGGAACTTCTTCACTCAGAGAGTGGAATGCACTGCCAGCAGACGAGCTAGATGTGGACATAATTTAACATTTAAAAGAAGTTTGGATATGTACGTTGATGGGAGGGGTGTGGAGATATATGATATAACTTCCTCACTGTAGAAACATTGGGGTCTGAAATTATGTCCAGTGCCGACACTGGGACTCCCACCATGGACTCAGAGGAAAGGTGAGAGATTAGTCAACATCTCAAAAGTCTTTCTACCACAAGAGATTTCACAGGTAGATGGGACTAGGCAGAAGATCAAGCCGGCATGGACTAGATGGGCCAAAGATCCTTTTGCAATGTTATAGAGCTCTATGATTCTATTAGTACACTGGAAGAAGTTCTTTGGATGAAGTACACTGGATGGAGAGCAGACTCTCTAAAGGAGGGTTTGCACAACTGGGAATGTTTTCTCTCTCTCCCTTATTTTAAATTGCTCCGACTGGACTAAAGGGAATCAGCAGGCAGGTAGTAGGCAGCTGTGTGTTTGCGCCTCTGGTGAATGCACAGTGAGTGAATATTTTTAATTTGTGATCTTTGTCTTGTAATCTTCAAAGGATCTGAAATTATTTCAGGATCGTAAGCAATGCTGCAACCTGTGTTCATTTACTTACATTTAAAGGTGTATTACAAGCCTGGGCGGAAAGGTTTGAAGAACCGGCTGCGGGTTCCCCATCTCCACGTCACTGATGTAGAGCAAGCAGTGATACAGCTTGACAGCAGCGTCATCGCAGAGGTTTCCAGAGTGAAGCTGTAAGCAACATCAAACTGCCTTAGGGACCCTGGCTCTAGATTTCTTCCTCGGGGTTTACTCCCGAAGCCTTTCCCGTGGGTGGGTATGGCCTCAAGGCAGCGGAGGTTTAAAATCAGAGTTTTCCTTCTCCTGGGCGGGCTGCCGTCCAAGGCTGACGAGCCCCACCTGCCCAAAGCAACTGGTTTGGAGCACCAGTGGTCCACCTTTGCCCCTTCTCTTGTCAGTAGAAACAGTTCCGCGGGGCCTAGTAGCTAAGCCACATATGAGGGCCAAGAGCTGGACTTGGTTGTCAGAGGCTATTAGAGACGCACGCCATTTGGAGCACTTTATAGGTTGTGGGAGCTTATCCCCACTGCCACCTGGGCTATGACAACCTTAGGAACCAGCAGGCAGGTGGTGTGAAAGTAATTGGAAAGGGCACATACTGCTTTACAGGACTGCAGGGTTCTGTAGGTATATGGGTAAACGATGTATAAGTTAGTGAGAGACTGTAAGGGGAAGTCTTCTGAAACATTCAAGTCTCAGACCTGCAGATCTCACCTTTGGGGACACGCATCTTGAGGTGAAGATAACAGAAGATATTTGGTACTAGTTTTCCTATAAAGAGAAGGAGCAAACAGGAACTGACTCCCCATAGTGATGAAAGCAGTCAGTCCTGGACACTGTTCCAGGTAGTGTTCCATCATCGAAACATGATTTCAGATCATTATCTTCAAGCCTGATGTTTATGTACAATCCCTGACTGTGTGCGGTCCTAGGCTTCTGTCTGTGTGAGGCCTAGTCTTTTATTTGGATGTCATGAAGTTATGTCAGCAATCAGGATTGGATTTCACTGGCTTCTCCTGTTTTCATGCACATGATTGTCTCTATTATCTAATCCCCAGCACCAACTTGTTTCTTCTAAGTAACATTTTAAACCAAAGTTCTTAATCTCTGCTTTGGAAAATCAGAAGCAACATTTCATTAGGTAACACCAGCCAACTGCCGCAGGCAGCAATATCAAGGGAAAGAAAATGCACAGTGAGTGAGTATTTTTAATTTGTGATCTTTGTCTTGTAATCTTCAAAGGATCTGAAATTATTTCAGGATCGTAACCAATGCTGCAACCTGTGTTCATTTACTTACATTTAAAGGTGTATTACGATTTCTGTCTGGGAGAAAGAGTAACAGGTCTTTCTGGCAATTTATTACCTTTCGCCATGTTTCCAACCATCGGTTCTGCATCTGGGTCCAGCAGCTTAATTACTTATGCTGTTACTGTGAGGAGAGCATGGATCAAAGTTGATGTTACTTGGAGTCATTTGTATCTTCATTGGAGAGCAGGAGAATAAGGGGAGATCTTATAGAGGTATACAAAATTATGAGAGTGGATGCATGCAGACTTTTCCCCTCAGGTTGGTTGAGATTAGAACTAGAGACCATAGGTTTATGGGGTGAAAGCTGAAATACTTAAAGGGGAACTGAACGGGAGCGTCTTTACTCAGAGTGCAAACGTTGAAAGAGCGACAAGCAGGAATGGCAGATGCAGGTTCCGTCTCAACCACAGACCATGTCATGGAGTCTCTCACAGGCGGACAGCTGAAAGAAGACAGCAATCACGCATGTGAGAGGGCACACATTCCAGCTGATTATGGTTTCTTTGAAATTGCTTTTCGTGTAACTCTCTTCCTTTTGTTTCAGTCCTGTCGGGTCTTGATCGAAGCACAGTGATGACAATGTTCCCTGCTTACCTTAGTTCACATTCTGGGAAAGAAGATTTGTGATTTAGTTAGACGCTGTGGAAGGAGCAATATTAATTTAGTTCGGCATTATTGCTCTGGAGCCACAAGGATGGTGTTAGTTTTTAATTAGTTTGAGAATTATTAATTAGCATTTATTATTTTCCCTTGTTTGTATAGTTCTTATGAAATCTCACTGAACTGTTCATTCCATGCCTCTCTCTCTCCCACTGCACTCTGTCAGGTTCAACTGTAACACTTAAAAGAAGATTACATAGGTACGTGGGTGAGAGAGGTATGGAGAACTATGATCCAGGTCAAGTAAACAGGACTAGGCAGAAGACCAGGCCAGAACAGATTAGATGGACTGAAGGGCCATTTTCTGTGCTATGGTAGTCTATGATTTTATGAGTCTATCTTCAGGCAAAACTGGCCAATCACAAAATGGTACAAGGCAATTCTGTGTATTAACACACACAAAGCGCTGGAGGAAATCAGCAGTTCTACGAAGGGAATAAACTGAACGGGAAAGGAAGGGGGCAGAAGCCAAAAACAGGAAGGTGGATGGAGGTGAACAAGTACAAGCTAGCAGATGAGGCAGAAGGTAGGTCTGTGGGTGAGTGGGGGGGGGGGATAGTTAAGACTCTGTGAAATGATTGTTGGAAGAGGTAAAGGGCTGAAGAAGAAGGAATCAAATAGGAGAGGACAGTGGAGCATGGAATAAAGGGAAGGAAGAGGGGCCAGAGGGAGGTGATGGGAAGATGAGGAGAAGAGAAAGGGTGACAGGGGAACCAGGATTGTGAATGGAGAAAGAGAGAAGGGGGAGCATGGAAAATTACCAGATGTTAGAGAAATCAGTTCTCAAAGTTGTCAGGTTGGAGGCTACATGGACAGAATATGAGGTGCTGCTCCTCCAACCTGAGTGTGGTCTCATTGTGGCAGTAGAGGAAGCCATGGACCAACATGTCAGAATGGGAATGGGAAGTCAAGTTGAAATGATCGGCCACTGGGAAATCTGCCTTTTCTGGTGGGTGGAGTGAAGGTGCCCGATGAAGCATTTCCCTAATCTATGCCAAATCTCAGCAAGAGCAATGCGTACAATACATGACCCCAACAGACTTACTGGTGAACTGGAAGGTCTGTTTGGGGCCCTGATGGTGGTGAGGCAGGAGGTGTAGGGGCAGGTGTAGCACTTGGCTGGCATGAAGGGAGGAAGAATACTGGAGAGGGCCAAGTGGACAAGGTAGTCACATAGAGAGTGATCCCTATGGAAAGTGGAGAGTGGGAGGAGGGAAAGATGTGCTTAGTGGTAGGATCCCGTTGTAGATGGCAGAAGTCGCTGATGATGATGTGTTGAATATGGAGGCTCATAGGGTGGTAGGTAAGGACAAGGGGACAAAGACAGAGGCGTGAGAGAGGAGCGGGCCAAAGTTGATTAGAAGAGGACACTAGCAAGGATTACAGGAGAGCAGCAACGGCCAGAGTTTCTAAGCAAATTGGAAGGCGCAGGATAAATACATCCCAAAGAAGCATTCTGAAAGGAGGATGACGCAACTGTGGCTGACAAAGGCAGTCAAGGCCATTGTAAAAGCAAAAGGGATGGAATATAATAGAGCAAAAATCAGTGGGAAGTTAGGGGATTGGGAAGCTTTTAAAAGCCAATAGAAGGCAACTAAAAAAAGCCATGGGGGGGTGGGGAAGATGTAATACAAAAGTAGCTACCCAACAATATCAAAGAGGATACCAAATGTTTTTTTAGATATATAAAGAGTAAAAGAGAGGCAAGAGTAGACATTGGACCATGGGGAAATGAGACTGGAGGGGTAGTAATGGGGGGCAACGGAAATGGCAGATAAACAGAATAAGTATTTTGCATCAGTTTTCACGGTGACAGACATTAGCAGTATGCCAGAAGTTCAAGAGTGTCAGGAGGGCAGAGGTGGGTGCAGCTGCTATTACTAGAAAGAAGGTGCTTGGGAAACAGAGGGATCTAAAGATAGATAAGTCACCTGGACCAGATGGACTAAACCCTAAGGTTCTGAAAGACATAGTTGAATAGATTGTGGAAGCATAAGTAATCATCTTTCAAGTTCACTAGGTTCTGGAGTGGATCCAGAGGACTGGAAAATTGCAAATGTCACTCCACTCTTCAAAAAGGAAGAAAGACTGAAGAAAGGAAACTGTAGGTCGGTTAACCAGACCTCTGTGGTTTGGAAGATGTTGGAGTCCATTGTTAAGGATGAGGTTTCAGAATATTTGGAGGCACATGGTAAAATAGGCCATAGTCAGCATAGTTTCCTTAAGGGAAAACCTTGCCTGACAAATATGTAGCAATTCTTTGAGGAAATAACAAGCAGGAAAGACAAAGGAGAATCAGTGGATGTTGTGTACTTGGATTTTCAGAGGGTACCGTACATGAGGCTGTTTAACAAGATATGAGCTCGTGGTATTACAGGAAAGATTCTAGCATGGATAGAGCATTGGCTGATTGGCAGGAAGCAAAGAGTGGGAACACAGGGAGCCTTTTTTGTTTGGCTTCTGGTGACTAGTGGCGTTCTGCAGGGGTCGGTGTTGGGGCCACTTCTTTTTATGTTGTATATCAATGATTTAGATGACGGAATTGATGGATTTGTTGCCAGTTTTATGGACAATACAAAGATAGGTGGAGGTACAGGTAGTGTTGAGGAAGCAGGGAGGTTACAGAAGATTAGGAGAATGAGCAAAGAAATAGCAAATGGAATACAGTGTCGGGAAGTGTATGGTCATGCACTTTGGTAGACGGAATAAAAGCATAGACTATTTTCTAAATGGGGAGAAAGTTTACAAGGATGTTGCTGGGTCTGGAGGACCTGAGTTATATGGAAAGACTGAATACGTTAGGACTGTATTCTTTAGAACATAGAAAATTCAAAGGAGATTTGACAGAGGTATATATAAATTTAAGAGGAGTATAGATAGGGTAATTGCAAGCAGGCTTCTTTCACTGTGGTTGTTTGGGACGACAACCAGAGGTCATGGCTTAAGTGTGAAAGGTGAGAAGTTTAAAGGGAACATGAGGGGAAACGTCTTCACTCAGAGGGTCATGGGAGTGTGGAATGAGCTGCCAGCACAAATGGTCCATGCAAGCTTGATTTCAACGTTTAAAAGAAGTTTGAATAGGTGCATGGATAGTAGGAATATAGAAGGCAATGGTCCCGTTACAGGTCATTGGGAGTAGGCAGTTTAAATGGTTTTTGCATACACTAGATGGGCTGAAGGGCTTGTTTATGTGCTGTGCTTCTCTATAACTCTAACTATCATCAAGATGACTGTGAGATTCATCGGGTTTGCAAAAGATATCAGAAGACTTTCTGTCTCCAGAGATGGAGACAGAGAGATCGAGAAAGGGGAGAGAGGTGACAGGTATGGTCCAAATGAATTTGAGGGTAGACATTGGAGGGAAACATGATAAAATTGATGAGCTCAGCATGGGCGCTGGAAGTAGCACCAATGCAGTCATCAATGCAGCATAGAAAGAATTAGGCATGATGGTGTCGAGACTAGCGCTTGATTTGGATTTAAGTGAGGGAGAGTTGTGCAGCGTCAACCTCACTCTCTCTTCCCAATTCCCATCTGGATCCAGTGGTAAGACAAGAGTCAAGACAGCTGTAGATGGGACTAGGCGCAGTGGATGACCAGGACGTCTTCTGTGTCTTGTCCTGCTCTACGCGTTCCACAACGCTTGCAGAGACCGACTTCTTGACCGTTGGACCTTCCATTGGTCTCATCCGCTCAATCCGCCGGAGTCTGACTTCACATGCTGGGATAGACAACTCCCTATCTCACCGAGGGTTTGAGACCCGTCGGCTACCCTCACCTGGTTTAGCCGGCTTGTCGAAGCTGTTGCCCGGGGTGTGGCCGCTGTCGCATGCAAACAGCTACGGGGAGCCACAGGTGAGAGCTGAGTGCCAGGTGGGGACCAAAGGTGGACTAACCACCCTGAAAAGGACGTGACATGTTTCCCCACCAGTGGTGCTGACGCCCCATACAGGTGATTTTTATAAATGACCTGTAGAAGGGTTGGTTAGTAAGTGTGCTGATGATACAAAACTTGGGACTGTTGTGAATAAGCTGGAGGGCTGTCAGAGGTTACAACGGGACATCGATAGGATGCAGAACTGCGCTGAGAAGTGGCAGATGGATTTCCAATCAGCTACATGTGAAGAGGTTCATTTTAGCAGGTCAAATACGAAGACAATATAATATTAATGGTAAGACTTTTGGCAGTGTGGAGGATCAGCAAGAGCTTGGGATCCGTGTCCATAGGACACTCAAAGATGCAGGTTGACAGTGTTGTTAAGAAGGCGTATGGTGTGTTGGCCTTCGTCACCCATGGGATTGAGTTCAAGAGCTGTGAAGTAATGTTACAGCTATACAATAACTTAGTTAGACCTCACTTGGAGTACTGCGTTCAGTTCTGGTTACCTCACTACTGGAAGGATGTGGATAATATAGAGAGAGTGCAGAGGAGATTTACAAGGATGTTGCCTGGATTGGAGAGCATGCTGTATGAGAATAGGTTGAGTGAACTTGGCCATTTCTCCTTGAAGTGACGGAGGATGAGATGTGACCTGATAGAGGTGTATAAGATGATGAGAGGCATTGGCTATCCACATGATCAGAGGCTTTTCCCCTGTGCTGAATTGGCTAACAAGAGGGGGCATAGTTTTAAGGTGCTTGGAAGTAGGTACATGGATGTCAGGGGCAAGTTTTTCACACAGAGTGGTGGGTGCATGGAATGCACTGCCAGCAAAGGTGGTAGAGGCAGATACAATAGGATCTTTTAACAGACTCTTAGATAGGTGCATGGAGCCTAGAAAAATAGAGGGCTATGAAGTAGGAATATTCTAGGCAGCTTCTAGAGTAGGTTACATTGCGGGCTTGTAAAGTGCTGTAGATTTCTATAATTCTATGTTTAATACCAATACCAACACATGTGCGCGCACATGTATGCCCAGTGAAAAGCTTGTCTTGCATACAGTCCATACAGATCAAACCATCACACAAAGCATTGAGATAGAATACAGTAAAGCAGTAACAATCCAGAGTAAAGTGTAACTGTTACAGAGAAAGTGCAGTGCAGGTAAACAATAAGATCATAATGAGATACTGTAGTTCGTTAGATCAAGAGTCCATCTTATCACACTAGGGAGGCAGGGTAGAAGCTGTCCTTCAGCCTGGTGACACGGGCCTTCAGGCTTTCCCATCTTCTGCTCGATGGAAGAGGGGTGAAGGTAGAACGTCCAAGGTAGGTAGGGAATTTGGTCATGCTGGCTGCTTTACTGAGGCAGAGGGGAGCTGTGTTTTTTCACTTCTGTAAGTGGCAGAGAATTCACAGTTCAGAAGATGAGTCAGAGATCTGACTAAGGGTATGAGTATACCGTTTCTCTGGAGTGTTAACATGACAGCTGTGTCAATAAGAATCCATCAATAAGAGTAAAAATGAGAATTTTGACACAGGGAGGTGTTTTATTTAAGTCGGTGGTGGATGAGACTGTGCAGGTCTGGAATAGAAATGTGATGTCTTACAGAATTCCTGATCACAAAAAGTAGATCAAATCCTACCTGGTTCATTGCTGCCTCATTAGTCAATCATCAGCAGTGTGGTGAAAGCTGTTGTTGTCAATATGCCACTGATGGAAGCTGTTGAAAATATGCCACTGATGGAAGCTGTTGTCAATATGCCACTGACGGAAGCTGTTCTTGTCAATATGCCACTGATGGAAGCTGCTGTTGTCAATATGCCACTGATGGAAGCTGTTGTCAATATGCCACTGATGGAAGCTGCTGTTGTCAATATGCCACTGATGGAAGCTGTTGTTGTCAATATGCCACTGATGGAAGCTGTTGTCAATATGCCACTGATGGAAGCTGCTGTTGTCAATATGCCACTGATGGAAGCTGTGGTTGTCAATATGCCACTGATGGAAGCTGTTGTCAATATGCCACTGATGGAAGCTGCTGTTGTCAATATGCCACTGAGCAGTATGTACTCAGCAATAAACAATGGAAAGTATGCTTCACCGAGTCAAGTGTGCTCTCGACCCCTTCACAATCTCACCATGAACCAAAGAGCTGAATTCCAGACCTTTGATGTCGTAGTTACGTTCAACCTAGTGTGGTATCGAGGCACTTCGGTAAAACTAAAGTCAATGGACATCAAAGAGAAAGCACTCCAATGGTTAGAGTCAGACCCTACACAAAGAGGAGAGTTTAGGCTGTTGGAGGTCGAACATCCCTATAGCAGGAGTTCTTCATGTCAATCCTATGCCCAATCATCTTCAGTTACTACATTAATGAAATTCTATTCCTCACTGGGAGTATTGCATTCAGTGCTGTTTGCCCCATTATAGGAGAAATGTTATTAAAACTGTTATTAAAAATGTTATTAAAGAGGGCAGAAAAGATTTACAAGGATGTTGACAGGGCTTGAGGGGCATAATTATAGGGAGAGATTGGGCAGGAGGGGCTTTACTCCTTGGTGTGTAGGAGACTGAGAAGTGATCTTGTAGAGGGGATACAATCATGATGGGGAATTAATAGGATGAACCTACACAGTCTTTTTTCCAGAAAAGAGGAATCCAAAAATAAAGAGTATAGGATTAAGGTGAAAAAGAAAATATTTATCAAGACAAATATTTTTTACACAACAGATGGCATCCCTGAAGGAGCCGCCGGAGAAAGCAGCTGAGGCAGTTCTCATAACAACATAAAAAGACTGTTGGATAGGAAAGGTGTAGAAGGTTATGGGTGAAACACTGACAAATGGGTCTCTTGTTGAAGGGGACATTTGGATGGCATGGAGCAGCTGATTATGAACCTATAAGATCAGATGTGAGGATGTTCAGTTCTATTCACCTCTCTTCAATAAATAAAGGAGTCCTTACCGGCACATAGCAAATCTTGGACAAAATTCAGGAAGGGGCTGATAAATGGTGAGTAGTATTTGGAAATGACCAACTCCAACAATACAGTGACTACCCACCTACTTGTCATATCCATTTCCATCACCATCAATATCCTGGGGTTGGCACTGACCAGAGGACCACATGGACCAGCCACATACATATATGCCATGACTACTAGGATGGGGCAGGGTAAGGGTGGATGTCTGACCTCCTGATACCCCAAAGCCATTCCTCCACCTGAAAGGCACCCCTGGCGTGGATTTCTCCACTTTCCTGAATGGGTACCGTTCCAACAACTCTGATGGGATTCAACACCATCCAGGACAAAGTAATCCAGTTGATTGTCGCCTCATCCAGCACCACGTGCAGTCACTACCAACGCCAGCAGCACACGGTGGCCGCGGTATCTCCCATTCAAGCATCACTGTCTAGTTACTGGCCCTGGTCTGGTTGATCTCCCATAATGGTGTCCTCTTTCACCAAGGACAAGGGTACAGATTCATGGAACTAAGACCACCTTCATTGTTGCTTTCGAGAACCACCGCAGCCCTTCTGGTAAAGATCGTTCCAGTCCTGGAACACCTCACTTGCCAGCACTGTGGGAATACATTCACCAGAAGGACAGCATTGGTCCAAGAAAGCAGCTCACCATCACCTTCTGTATAGAAAGAGTTAAATGTGATTTCTCCTTGGTGTATGTGGGAAATAAAACAGAAGTCTGTAAGACAAAATGGTGCTGGCTTGAAGAGGCATTGTTCTGAGAAGGTTGAAGGAGTACGTCTACAGCCTTGAGTGTAGATAGTGATGAATACATGGCTGTTGAGGGTAGGTGAGACATGTTGCAGGTGCAGGTACTAACTGGTGCCTTATCATTGGAAAGTACTAGTTTTGAAGGGTATGAAAAAGGGGCAATTTCTTTGTGCATTTCTTTTTGACTAGGTAACAGTGCTAAAGGTTGAAGAAGTTAAGGACAAGTAGAGAGAGAGAGAATGAATGAATGAGAATCTCCTGCCTTCTCCCCATAACCTTTGATGCCCCGACTAACCAGGAACCTATCAACTTCTGCTTTAAATACAGGTTGAGCACCGTTTATCTAAAATGCTTGGGGCCGGAAGTGTTCTGGATTTTGGATATTTTTGGATTTTTGAATACATAATGAGAGAGCCTGGGATAGATATCATTTCCAACTCTGAATTTATGTGCTACCAATGTAAAAATGTTTGTCTTACACTTGTTCATTACAGTTATGTTCCTAACAGTAAAAATTATTACATACCGTAAGTATAATGAGTGCAGGGTAACAAAAGCAGTGCAGCAGCATCGGACAAATACTTGAATCAGCTGTTAATTCCAGGCTCTTAGTCCCCACCTACAATGCTTTATTTTGATTAGAAGGTTACAGTACACTGTATTTGTATTTTACTATTTTTTAGATTTATTGTAGGGTATAAAAACGATCAGCATTGTAGACTGATTCTGCTGTTAGATTTTCATCAGTGACGCTTTAAAAGTTGCATGCTGTTATGTAAGATACAAAAGCAACCAGTGTCGTAGACTTGTTCTGGTCCTAGATTTTC
This sequence comes from Mobula hypostoma, assembly GCF_963921235.1. Lineage (NCBI taxonomy): Eukaryota > Metazoa > Chordata > Chondrichthyes > Myliobatiformes > Myliobatidae > Mobula > Mobula hypostoma. The sequence goes on from NC_086098.1 coordinate 224,931,794, forward strand.
ATGATCAGACACTTTAAAAATTCAAAATGATTGCTAACATTGCAATTACCTTCCTTACCACTAACTCAACCTGCAAGTTAACCTTTAGGGAATCCTGCACAAGGACTCCTAAGTCCTTTGTAGCTCTGATCAGCAAATGCTTGAAAAATTTAATGGCATGCCCTTTCTTAAATTTCTGCAACCCATCTGCTGAATATTCACAACTATCATCAATTTTTATCTTATCGTGATCAATCTTAGGTAACAGGTGCTAAACTGCTCATGATACTCCAAGTTCAGTCTGATTCATTGCAACTTTGCTTCCATATTCTAGTCCTCTCAAAATGACTGCTAACATTGCATCTGCCTTCCTTACTGCTGACTTAACCTGCAAGTTAACTTTCATGGAATTCTGCACAAGAACTCCCTCAAGTCCCTTTGTAGATCTGATATTTCAAAATTCTCACCCTGCTTAGAAAATAGTTACTGCCTTTATTCCTTCTACCAAAGTGCATCAGAATCAGAGTCAGAATCAGGTTTATTATCACTGGCATGTGACGTGAAATTTGTTAACTTAGCAGCAGCAGTTCAATGCAATACATAATCCAGCAGAGAGAAAAAACAATAATAACAATAAATAAAATAAAACATAATAAATGAACAAATAAATCAATTACATATATTGAATAGATTATTTATAGAATGTGCAAAAACAGAAATACTGTATATTAAAAAAGTGAGGTAGTCTCCAAAGCTTCAAAGTCCATTTAGGAATCGGATGGCAGAGGGGAAGAAGCTGTTCCTGAATCACTGAGTGTGTGCCTTCAGGCTTCTGTATCTCCTACCTGATGGTAACAGTGAGAAAAGGGCATGCCCTGGGTACTGGAGGTCTTTAGTAATGGACGCTGCCTTTCTGAGACACTGCTTCCCAAAGATGTCCTGGGTACTTTGTAGGCTAGTGCCCAAGATGGAGCTGACTAGATTTACAACCTTCTGCGGCTTCTTTCGGTCCTGTGCAGTAGCCACTCCATACCAGACAGTGATGTAGCCTGTCAGAATGCTCTCCACAGTACAACTGTAGAATTTTTTGAGCATATTTATTGACATGCCTAATCGCTTCAAACTCCTAATAAAGTATAGCCGCTGTCTTGCCTCCTTTATGACTACATCAATACGTTGGGACCAAGTTAGATCCTCAGAGATCTTGACACCCAGGAACTTGAAGCTGCTTGCTCTCTCCATTTCTGATCCCTCTATGAGGATTGGTACGTGTTCCTTCGTCTTAGCCTTCCTGAAGTCCACAATCAGCTCTTTCGTCTTACTGACATTGAGTGCATGGCCATACACTTCCTGATACTATATTCCATCTACCTACTTTGCTCATTCTCCAAATCTTTCTAAGTCCTTTTGCTGGCTCCCTACTTCCTCAGCACTACCTGTCCCACCAACTATATTTGTATCGTTTGCAAACTTGACCAAAATTCTATCATCCAAATCATTATCATATATAACGTGAAAAAGAAGCGGTCCCAACTGTCACCAGCAGTGAACCAGAAAAGGCCCCCTTTATTCCCACTGTTTGCCTGTTGCCAATCAGCAAATCTTCTATCCAATTTGTAAACTTCCTGTAATACCATAGGCTCTTATCTTTTTAAGCAGCCTCACGTGCGGCACCCTGTCAAAGGTCTCCTGAAAATCTAAGTAAACAAAGTTCACTGACACTTCTTTATCATTACAACCCATTATGTACACAAAGAATTCAAACAAACTTGTCAGGCAAGATTTCCCTTTAAGGAAACCATGTTGACTTTGGCCTGTTTTATCACTTGCCTCCAGATACGCTGAAATCTTATCTGTAATATGGACTGCCAACCACTGAAGTCAGGCGAACTGGCCTCTAATTTGATAATTTCCTTTTTTCTGCCTCCCTCACTTCTTAACAAGTAGTGTGAAAGCTGCAAATTTTCAATCCTCCAGAACCATTGCAGAATCTAGTGATCCTTGAAAAATCATTACCAAAACCCCCACAATTGCTTCAGCTACTTATTTCAGAACCCTGGGGTGTAGTCCATCTGATCCAGGTGACTTATCTACCTTCAGACCTTTCAGCTTCCCAAGCACCTTCTCCTTAGTAATAGCAACTACACTCACTTGTGCCTCCTAACACATTTGCGTTTCTTTCATTCTTCCAATGCCTTCTACAGTGAAGACCATCGTAAAATACTTATTAAGTTCCTCTGTTATATCTTTGTCCCCCATTACTAACTCCCCAGCGTCATTTTCCAATGGTCCAATATCCATTCTCATCTCTCTTTTGCTCTTTATTTATCTGAAAAAGCTTATTGTATCCTCTATTATATTATTGGCTAGCTTATCTTCATGTTTCATCCTTTCTCTCCTTATTTTTTTTAATTGCCATCTATTGGTTTTCTAAAGCTTCCCAATCCTCTAACTGCCCACAAGTTTTTGCTATATTATATGCCCTCCCTTTTGTTTTGAGCTCTCTTTGACTTCCCTTGTCAGCCACAGTTGTCTCATCCTCTCTTACAGTACTTCTTCTTTGGAATGTATTTATCCTGTGCCTTCTGAACTGTTCTCAGAAAGTCAAGCCATTGCTGTTCTGCTGTCATCCCTGCTAGTGTCCCCATCCAATTAAGTTTGGCCAGCTCCTCTCATGCCCCTGTAATTCCCTTTACTCCACCGTAATACTCATACATCAAACTTTAACCTGCCTCTCAAACTGCAGGGTGAATTCTAACATATTATGATCACTAACATATTATGATCCTAAGGGTTTCTTTACCTTAAGCTCCCTAATCAGATCTGGTTCATTAAACAACACCCAGTCCAGTATTGACTTCTCCTAGTGGGCTCAACCGCAAGCTACTTAAAAAGCCATCTCGTACACATTCTACAAATACCCTCTGTTAGGATCAAGTCCAACCTGATTTTCCCAATCTACCTGCATATTTAAATCCCCCATGAGTACTGTAACATTTCCCTTCTTGCATGCTTTTTCTACCTCACGTAATTTGTACCCCACTTGCTGGCTACTTTTTGGAGGCCTGCGTATAACTTCCACCAGGATTGTTTTACCCTGACAGTTTCTTGACTCTACCACAAGGATTCCACATCTTTTCATCCTACATTATCAAAGGATATTTCTCTAAGGATTTGATTTCACTTTCTACCCACAGAAACAACCCATTCCCTCTGCCTACTTGCCTATCCTTTCAATTCAATGTGTATCCTGGGGTGTTAAGCTCCCAGCTATAATCTTCTTTCAGCCATGACTCAGTGATGTCATACATGCACGTCATACCTGCCAATCTCTAACTGCACAACAAGATCATCTACCTTATTCCGTATATTACGAGCATTCAAACATAACACCTTCAGTCTTGTATTCGTCACCCTTTTTGATTTTGCTTCCATGTTATACTCCAACTCATCCCACTGACTGCAATTTTGCTCCATCATCTGCCTATCCTTCCTCACGGTCTCACTACACACTGTGTCTACTTGTATATCAACTGACCCATCCTCAGCCCTATCACTCCAGTTCCCATCTCCCTGCCAAATCTTTTTAATCCCTCCCCAACAGCTCTAGCAAACCTGCCAGCAAAGATATTGATGTCGCTCACTTCAGGTGTTCAGCTGTAACACAGCCTTTTTGTACAGACCACACATTCCCCAGAAGAGATCCCAATGATCCAGAAATCTGAAACACTGCAGACTGCACCAATTCCTCAGCCAAGCATTCATCTGCCAAATCACGTATTTGTAACCTCACTGGCACGTGACACAGGCAGCATAGAGCCTTCGAGTCATTGAAAACTACAGTACAGAAACAGGCCCTTTGACTCATTTAGTCCATCCTGTACCATTAAGCTGCCTAGTCCCATTGACCTACATTTGGTTCATAGTCTTCTATACCCCTCCCATCCATATACCTATGCAAATTTCTCACAAATGATGAAATAGAACCCCCGTCCACCACTTCTGCTGGCAACTCATTCCACATTCACATCACCATCTGAGTGAAGAAGTTTCCCCTCATGTTCCCCTTAAACATTTCACCTTTCACCCTTAATCCATGACCCCTAGTTGTAGACTCACCCAACCTCAATGGAAAAAGCCTGCTTGTACTCCTCAACTTTTTGTATACCTCTACCATATCTCACCTCAATCTTCTACATTCTAGGGAATAAAGACCTAACCGATTCAACCTTTCCCCATAACTCACATCCTCAAGTCCTGGCAACATCCTTGTAGATGTTTCCTACATTCTTTCAATCGTATTTACATATTTCTTGTAGGGTGGTGACCAAGACTGCACACAATACTTCAGCATCTTATACGATTTCAACATAACATCCCAATTCCTGTACTCAGTATGTTGACTTATGAAGGCCAATGTGTCAAAAACCTTCTTTACTACTCTAGCGACCTGTGACACCAGTTTCAATGAATTATAGATCTGTATTCACAGTGCCCTGCCGCTCACCATGTAAGACCTAACCTGGAAGGTCCTCCCAAATTGCAAAACCTCGCACTTGTCTGCATTAAGTTCCATCTACCATTTCCAGACCATTTTTTTTTTTAGCTGGTCCAGCTCTCTCTACAAGTTTTAATAGTCTTCTTCACTGACCACACCCTCAATCTTGGTGTCATCTGTTAATTTGCTGATCCAGTTAAGCACATTACCCTCCAAATCATTGATATAAATGACAAACAATGGACCCAGCACTGATCTCTATGGCACCCCACTACTCACAGGGTACTCTGCACTGGCTGCCTGATCCCTTTCCCTCTTCTGACAGTCACTCAGCTACGTGCCTCCTGCAACTTAGGGGTAGCTACGTCTCTGTATCTCTGACCTATTACCTCTGAATTCTCCCATATGTGCTGAAGGTCATCAAGCTGCAGTTCCAGTTCCTTAACTCAGTCTCTAAGGAGCTGCAACTCAATGCACTTTGTGCAGACGTTGTTACTATGAAGTCTGGAGGTCTCCCTGAGTTCCTACATCGTACACAAAGAACATATCACTAACTCTGTATCCACTCCCAAAGCACTAGCTACATAAATGATGCCACTGCCTGTTCATGCCAAAGACTGTTGGGCCAAAACCTCTTCCTCTAACCCGACGCAGTTGCACAATGGTTGTCCCCACAATTGCCGCACTGTTTAAACCTCACTCCTTTTTATTGGCTTTTACTAAGTCACTAATAACCCTAGCAATCACATGCTCAGCAGACAAGTCCCAACAGGCTCCAATCTCTTCTTAAAACTGGCACACAAATTTCTCAAAGGACTGCCTCCAACTCTGTCCACAATCTCCCACTCCGCAGACAAGTCAAGACTCTCCTTTTAAAGCTTGAGGCCCTGGGGACAATTAAAAGAGGATAGTTAGAGGTAATGACGTAGAACCACAAAAGGGACTGCTGAGTAGAGGAGAAGTCCGCAGGATGCCAAAGGATAGGATGTGAGACATACACTCAGTAGCCACTTTATTAAGTTCCTACTACATCTAATAAAATGGTCACTGAGTGTATGTTTGTGGTCTTCTGCTGCTGTAGCCCATCCACTTCAAGGTTCAACATGTTGTGTATTCAGAGATGCTCTTCTGCACACCACTGTTGTAATGTGTGGTTATTTGAGTTACTTTGCCTTCCTGTCAGCTTGAACCAGTCTGGTCACTCTCCTCCAAACTCTCTCATTAACAAGGTCTTTTCACCAACAGAACCGATGCTCTGTTTTTCACACCATCCTCTGTGAACTCTAGAGACAGTTGTGCATGAAAATCCTTAGAGTTCAGCAGTTTCTGAGATCCTCCAAGCACCTCGTCTGGCACCAACAATTATTCCACAGTCAAGGTCACTTAGATCACATTGTTTCCCCATTCTGACTTTTGGTTTGAACAACAACTGAATTTCTTTGCCATGTCTGCATGCATTGAGTTGCTGCCACATGATTGACTGATCAGATATTTGCATGAAAACATCAGGTGTACAGGTGTACCTAATAAAGGGCCCACTGAGTGTAGGCCCTCACACAGGCTTGATTGATTCAAATTAGAAAATATTATTCTTCAGGTTGTGGTACTTGGGATCATGGTGAAAATAATGTACGGTTGTAATTACTGTGCTAGTTAATGGATGTATTAGTGTTGAATCTGGGTTTGATTATGTGTGTAAACCCATGTAATATGACTCTATGTAGTCAAGAGTGTGTGGGTTAAAGAGTGAGGGTGTAGAACAAGGGAGCGGCTCTTGGAGATAGCTTGTATGAACATGATGAACTGAATGGCTTGCTGTGCTGTAATGACTCTATCATTCAGTTATATATATCAGAGAAGTGATTCCTAGTTTTTCAATACAAGTCGAAATCATTGTGTAAAGCCTTAACTTGAGAGGACATACCCATGACTACAAGTCCGGTCACCACATTAGAAGAAGGATGTAGAGACTTTGGAGTGGGTGCAAATGAGGCTCATCATGGTGGCTTCTGGCATCTCCCCCCTTTCTTCTCAGTCCTGATGAAGGGGCTCGATCCAAAACGTCAACTGTTTACTCTTTTCTGTAGATGCAGCCTGACCTGCTGAGTTCCTCCAGCATTTTGTATGCTTTGCTCACCATGATGCTGACTGGATTTGAGGGCATATGGTTGGACAAATTTGGAATGATTTCTCTGGCGTGTCAGAGGCTGTGGGAAATCTGAAAGAAGCGTATAAACTTATGGGAGGCATAGACGGGATAGACAATCAGAGTAATTTTCCATATATAGCAAAGTCAAGTACTAAAGGAAATGCATTTACACAGAGACAGGGAATGTTTAAAGGAGATGTATGGGGCAAGTTTTCATACACGAGGAAAGGTGGGTACTTGCCAGAGGCAGCGGTGACAGTGGATACGACAGTAACATTTCAGAGGCTGATAGATGGGGGACATGAATATGCAGGGAATGGAGGGATATGAACCATGTACAGGCAGAAAGGACTTAGTTTAATCTGGCATCATGTTTGGCCCAGACATTATGCTCCAAAGGTTTGCTTCTCATGAGAGGCTTATTCAAGGTTTAGGAAGCAAGGATCTGACAGGGCTCCAGAGAGTCACAAAGTAGCCAGGAAAGAGCTGAAGAATGATCTTCATGCAGCTAGAAGGAGACATGAGAAGCTAGGTATTCACCAGTGAGAGCAACCTCAACGTTTGTGAGGACAATGTAAAAGAGGCTGATATGCTAGAACAAATTGATATTAAGAAAATTAGTGGTGGATGCATGGAACACCCTACCAAGGGTGGCGGTAGAGGCAGATATGTTAGGAGTATTTAAGAAATGCTTATATAGGCAAAAAACATAGAGGGCTATGTAGGAGAGAATGATTAGATTGATCTTAGAGCAGGTTAAAAGGTTGGCAAACATCATGGGACAAAGGGCCTGGACTCTGCTGTTTTGTTTCATGTTCAACGTTCTGTTGTTATCTTCAGTGTTCTATGTTTGCTGAGTGAATTTACCCTATGCTTAGCTGCATATGCAGATTTGTATATTTCATATATTTCTTCTTTCTTATTTGTTCCTATATGTGTATGTTTTGTATATGTCTTTGTAAATAATCAGTTAATTTTGCGAGAATATCAATAATTAATTGCCAGAATAATTTAATATATGTTAATACAATACTTGGCATCTCAAGTATTTACTTATACTATTAAATTATTTCTCAAAGCGAAAGGGAAATTGGTAAATATTGACTGTTTTGTGTTATTGGAGCTATACTGTTTAGTTTTTTAACTTGTGTTGTAAATGCACCTCATTATTTGTTATTTTACTGGTGTCAAGAAGGTTGTTGTGGTGTGTTTGTAGTGCTTGTCGCTCTCACTTTCAGCTTCCACCGCTGGCGACCAGTCTTGCTAAAAGAAGAGCTGAATGCACAAGTCTCTCCCTGTCAGAACGCAGCCCCTCCTTGCAGCAGGCCTCATGTAGTGCCTCCTCACTGGCGACACATGGAAACTGAACTCCTTTCGGGCTCAGGCTGAACTATGGAGGATGTGAGGAGGCCTGGCCCCTGCACACGTGGACACGCCCTGGTGCTCGTGAACCAGATCCCCAGCTATGGGTAAAAATAGCCCCACTGCCTTGTGGGCAGCCTCGGGAGAGATGAAGGCTGCAGGAGTAAACCCAGACAGTAAACCTGGAGTTCCGGAGTGGAGCCCCTATGCAGCTGAACGTCATTGAACATCCTTCTGGCAACTCCTGCAGCCAAGCTGGTGCCAAACATATTGCTTCATAAGCTTTCCTTTGGACTACTTTGGTGAGGCCAAGAGGGGGATCTTGACGACTGGACATCTCAGGATCTCCATACGTTCCACCCCGGCTTGTGATGACGATCATCATCACCCATTGTCCTTCGGAGAGACGGATGCCAAACACCACCTCCACTAGTGGTAATATTACTTTATGTGTTATGTGGGTGAGTTATATGTACTGTGTTGTGCAACTTAGTCCAGAGGCCTGCCGTTTCGTTTGGCAGGGTACATGTGTACGGTTGACTGACAACAAACTGATCCTGAACTGGAACTTGAAGTGTAGTTTTCAAAGTAATGTGTACGTGTGGCATGATTTCTTTGGTACAAAAATCACTGCTGTGAGCTAAATGTTGCTCACCTTCATGAAAGAATGTGTTGCAGGGACCCATAACGTTATTACCTGCCTCAGAGAAAAACAACACAAAAGGGTCTATGGAGTTTGTCGGAGGTGTTAGCACTTGGGATGTCTCAGCAGTTGAGACTGTGTCCCTTGGTGCTGAGCAGATGCCTCTGTTTATTCACACATTCAGACATGTGAAGAATGATAGAACTCATGGCTTGGATTAGTTCCTTGTCATTCTTTGTGTTTTTACCTCTGCTTTAACTGTGCCTGTCTCCTCATTGAGAACCACTCTGGGAAACTGGCGTTCGCTCACTTACCTTTCTCAGACCACCCTCTGTACACTTGGCATCTGTGGGCCTGTCAGTCATTCCGCGAATGCAGATTTACAGTCCATGTTGCCTGCTCCCTTGCATCTTCTATCAGCTTTGCCTGCAGCTTGCTGAAACACATACTGGCTCACTCCAAAGCAAAGATTAGATGTTGACACCTGTATTACTTACAGTATATCATGTACTAAACGTTGTAATGTGAGGATTCCTTATCATTTCATCCCAGTCCCTGTTCATGGCATCAGGTTTGCTGAAACCTTTGGCCTCTGCCAGTGAAGGTGTGCAGTCAGAATGGAAGAGGAGGGCTGAGAGGCCACAATACTGTGCTGTATGCTCCTCTGATTTAATGCCTTCTTCTGCATTTGGAGTTGGGTGGTAGTCCCTACTAACAATGCCTTTGGGTTAAGGCATAATCTTATCCATCCATTGTGTTTATTTCTCACCACAGTGGTGCACCCCCCCCCCCACCAAACCCACAAGTTGGATTGGTTAGATTTGGCAGTTATCCAACTAAACTTAAACAACATTTGGCCCACCTTGGTGGGGGGGGGGTTCCTTTTTCAAGCTTCATCTTCAGCTCAAGTTCATGTGTCCACAAGAAGCATTGGCTTTCGGATCAGCATTGATGTGATACTTAACATCTTCAAAGCGTCCAACTGTTTCATCAGAACATTCTGGGAAAGTTAGGATGCTTCTCTTTGGAGCGTGCTTTTCAGTCAATATTGTTAACTTCCCCAGCCGGTGACTTAGTGAGTGAACTGTAGTTGCCAGACCAGAAAAGGAGCTCCTGTTTCAGTGAGACAGAATATGTAACTGACTTCTTTGTGCATTTCACTTGGGCCAATCCAACCCATGGAGTTCCACTTCCTTCACATACAGTTGATTTCTTTCAGGGTGTTCTCTCTTGGATATACATCTCATTTCAGGTCTTTAGAAAAGATCTTATGCTATTGGCAGTGTGTATTGGTTGCTTTGAGCTTCTGTATCCAGCTTTAGCTTTAGGTCATGTTTGCGGGCTTGTTCTCACTTTCTTCTCACCTGTATATTATGTCTATAAGACTATGAAACCGTTAGACATAAAAACAGAATTAGGCCACATGGCCCATTGAGTCTGCTCTACCATTCCATCATGGCTGATTTATTATCCCTCTAATCCCCATTCTCCTCCCATCTCCCCATAACCTTTGACTCCCTAACAAATCAAGAACCTATCAACCTCTGCTTTAAGTATATGCAATGACATGGCCTCCACAGCCATCTGTGGCAATGAATTCCACAGATTCACCACCCTCGGGCTGAGGAAATTCATCTTCATCTCCGTACTAAATGGACATCTCTCTATTATCAGACTGGGCTCTCTGGGCTATTCAACAGCCTTTCAACATCCACTCCATCTAAGCCTTTCAATATTTGATAGGATTTAATGAGATTCCACCCCCCCCGCCTTATTTTTCTAAACTCCAATGAGTGCAGACCCAGAACCATCAAATGCTCCTCATACACTAACTCACTAACTCTTTCATCCTCATGAACCTCCTCAAGACCTTCTCCAATGCCACCACATCACTTCTCAGATAAGGGGCCCAGAATTGTTCACAAAACACAAAGTGCAGTCTTACCAATGCCTTAAAAACCCTTAGCATTACATCCTCGCTTTTGTATTCTCGTCCTCTCGAAATGCATGCTAACATTGCACTTGCCTTCCTGACCTCTGACTCGACCTGCAAGTTAACCTTTAGGAAATCCTGCATGAGCACTTCCAATTCCCTTTGCACCTTCGAGTTTTGAATTTTCTCCCTATTTAGAAAATAGTCTACTTCTCTATTCCTTCTATCAATGTGAATGACCATACTTTTTCCTATAGTATATTCCATCTGCTACTTCTTTGCCCGTCTCCTAATCTGTTTAAGTCTTTTTGCAGACACTCTGCTTCTTCAACATGACCTCCCCTCCACCTTTCTTCGTACCGTCCACAAACCTACCACAAATCCATCAATTCCTTCGTCCAAATCATTGACATATAATGTGAAAAGAAGCAGTCCAGACACCAACCCCTGTGGAACACCAGCAGCCAACCAGAAAAAGCCATCTTTATTCCCACTCTTCGCTTCCTGCCAGTCAGCTCATCTTCTTTCAGTGCTGGTGCCTTTCCTCTGATAACACCAGTTCCTATCTTGTTGAGTGCCTTGTGTGCAGCACCTCGTCAAAGGCCTTTGGAAAACCCAAGTAAGCAACATCCATTGACTCTCCCTTGTCTATTTTGTCTGTTATTTTCCTCAGAGTTCCAACAGATATGTCAGGCAAGATTCTCCACTCAGGAAACTATGCTGACTTTGGATGATTTCATCATTCCCCTGATAACTCCCACATCCAGTCACTCCATCTGTATGGACCCAATGTCTAACATGTCCCTGAGATCCCTGTCACTTCCTTGGGGAGATATGGCAAAGGAAGAGTGGAGCATATTTCTGCAGATGCATTCTAACTGCTTGTATCACCATCTGGCATGGCGACACCAATGCACAGGATCAGGAAAAGCTGCCAAGGGTTGCAGACCCAGCCAGCTCCATCATGGGCACCGGCCTCCCCAGCATCGAGGACATCTTCAAAAGGCAATGACTCGAAAGGCAGCATCATTAACGACCCCCAACTCCCAGGACATGCCCTCTTCTCATCACTACAATCAGAGAGGAAGTACAGGAGCCTGAAGCCACACCCTCAATATTTGAAGAACAGCTTTCTCCCAACCGCCATTAGATTTCTGAATTGACAACGAACCCATGAAATCTACCTCATTATACTTTTGTTCTCCTTTTGCACAACATGTTTATCTTTTTTAAAAAATATACAGTATATTTCTTATTCTAATTTATACTACATTTTATGTATTGCTACTGCAAAACCACAAGTTTCGTGACAAATGTCAGCAATAACAAGCCTGTTTGTGATTCCGGTTCTGAAATGGGTGTTCCAGTTCCTGTTCTCCTGCTTCAGTGTTTTGCTCTCTCCATTTCTCTATACCTTCTTACATTCAGTTCTGCCGTTGCTTAAGTTTGCCACATAATCTTCATCTGGGAACTCATGTCATCATCCTTTCCTGCTCCATGTCCTCTGACTTTCACCCTTTCATTATATTGTCCAACTGTATCAAACCTCGTGACTATGTGTGGAGACTGGCTGCCTACGTGCTTGACCTTTCCATCAGCCAACTGTAACCTCCTGTGTTCAGACCACATCTGCAGCTTGCACTAAAGTGAGATCCACAAACTGACCAAGGTCATTGCACCTCTGGGAATGTTGAAACCGAATGCCTTTGCTTGTATCTATTAATGTTCTTCCATATCTTTACAATCTGCTACACTTCCAAACTGAGTCATAATATCATTGACCATTTTGTCTCTTTCTTGACTGAGGCTTTGGAAGTCATATCTGCAATATAATGACTGGATTTTAGTTTGAGATTATTTAAAGTTGCATCCACCCTTTTACTTTTATTCTCATTTAATTCCCATTTGTGTACGCAGTAGATACGATATATTTGACCCTTTCTTCATGACTCATCTGTCAGAAGACTACTGAATGTAAGTTTGTATTTTCTGAATGTGACCACCTGAAGACACAGAATGGGCCTCTTTCTTCAGATTCAGTACTCACATCTTCGTACAATACAGATTTTCTCCATTTACTTAGCTGCTGCTTCCAAAATGCATCTTTCTTTCCAATATGCATCCAGATAGAATGGCGCATTGATTAAAATTGGCAGGAGTTGAAAGAGCATACCAAATTTCTTGAAACTCTTGAGGAATGGTTTAAGATAGCGCTACTGAAGGTGAGTGATGGCTTACTGGTAGTTCAAAGGCAATAAATTCAAGTAAAAACATTATTAACAGCACCTTTTCTGAAGTAAATTGTGGTAAACTATCACCACAACCAACAAAGAGGCGAGCAGCTGCGATACTGATTCGAGGGATGAGCCGTGCTGGTGCGTTGCAAAATCGAAGCGTAATGTGTTTGAGACGGGGTTGCAGACAGAGGTGTTGCTGTTGGAGATGGAGTCGGAGTGAACGCTTCAGAGAGGAGGAGTTTCGATGCCCGTCCACCTAACCCAGGTGCGAGGAAGGAGCGCTGTAAGTGCCAAGCCAATTTGGAGAGGTCGAGAATGGCTTCATGCTGGGCTATGAGGTCTAGGTCCAGAGATATCGCTGCACCAGGGCCTGGATGCTAATGCAAGGCACAATCTGGCATTTGAGCAATTTAAGCAATGGCCCGGATAGACTGGAAAGGCAGGATATCGGGACTAGAAGTGAGAGTTGGGCTGATTTCACTTGCTGTCCCATGATGTTCACTTCTCTCTCTGCAGTGCTGAGGCTGTGAGCTTGATCCAGCTGCTGTGCTTTGCATCTGTGAGCTTCATGGCGATTTGCTCACTAATTTGATGAACTGAGACTAAGGCTTAGGGCCTAGTCTGGCTGCTCCGGGATTCAGATCTACCGACTCAATTCGGTTCAGGATGCTGTTGTTTGCTTCTATAATTTGCATGATTTGTGTTTTTTCTCTTTCACTACACATTGGGCTCTTTTGGGTTTCTTGCTTTGTGGCTGCCAGGAAGCAGAGAAATCTCAAGATTGTATCATTTATCTCTATTTTGTTAATAAGTGCATCGTGAATCCTTTGAAGTAGTGGCATTAGTGAGCTTTCTTGGCCACGGACCAGGAGAGGCTATTGTTAATGCTTACACTGAGGAACTTGAAGCTTTTAACCCCCCCAACCTCAACACCATTGATGTAGACAGGAGTGTGTGCCCCACCCCCTTGAAGTTAATGACCAGCTGTTTTGTTTTTCTGTTGCCATGACACCATGTTACTAAGAGCTCTCTCTCCTTCCCGAACTCGGACTCATCATTATTTGAGCTATGACCCACGAGGGGGGTGTCACCTGAGAATTTGTAGGTGGAGTTAATCAAAAAACTGTACAATTCAGAACCCTTCCCAGCTTCTCTCAGCCAACATTACCACCACTTGTGTCATACATTTTCATCTGGTGCGATTGCAAATATCTCCTTCTTGCTCTCCAATGTGGTAACAGACACTCCCAATTACATCAGGTGACCAATGAACCCTCTCACCTGTAAGTCTTTAGGAGGCAGGAGGAAAGCAAATCACTGGAGAAAATGCACACAGTTGTGGGGAGAACTTAGAAACTCCTTGCAGACAGTGGTGGAATTAAATCCGGCTCACCGGCATAGTAATAGCACTAGCATAACCGCTATGTTATCGTAGGTCAGCTTTTTGCACTCCAGAAATGCACTCAATCAGCCTAGCTGTCTGCATAAATTAACCCTTTCATCCCAACCCGGTGAAAATTATCTGACTAGCTTCCACTGCAAAGTTATCTCCCTTTATATAGGAAGACCGAACTGATCTGTAATAATCATGCTTACCCTGTACCCTGCATGGCTGTGGAAGACCACCACTCTATTTCTCCTGCACACCAGAAAGAAACTGAAATTGAAACAAGTTAAATTGAAAGCTTCGCCAGCTCTATCATGGTCAATTCTAAATACTGAAACGTGGGCAGAAGCCTCCCCACCATTGAGGACATCCTCAGGAGGCAATCCCTCAAAAAGGCATCATCCATCATTAAGGACCCTCACCACTCAGGATGTCTTCTCATTACTACCATTAGAGAGGAGGTGCAGGAGGCTGAAGACCCATACTCAACATTTTAAGAACATCTTCTTCCCCTCCGCCATCAGATTTCTGAATGGGGCAATGAGCCAACCCATGAACACTAACTCATTATTTTTGCTCTCTTTTTGCACTACACATTTAATTTATTTTTATGTATATTCCTTATTGTAATTTACTTTAGAGTAGTTTTATGTAATGCACTGTACATACGTCAGTGATAGTAAACCTGATTCTGACAAGTTACTAGAAAAGATATAGGAAATCGATCCAGTCTCCAGGCAAACAAGCCAATAGCTTGGGGAAAAAGTGAGGCCTTTGTGTAAAAACCTCAGAAAATGTAATTAAAATAGTGTGGGAAATTTAATCATGTGAAATAAATGTTTAAAAAAAAGATGTTTAAGCACCTCTTTTGTCAGAAAGCATTCCGAGTTCATTCAAGGATGAAGAAACTTCCATGGATCAGATAGACAATTGGAGGAGAATCTTCCAAATGGGATTTTTAGTTTCAAAGTTCATTGCTTGAGAAAAGCTAGGCAGAAAAGGGAAAGAGATCCTACGCAGTGAGTGCTAGTGTAAGGCGTTGAAGAAATGGATCTCCAAAGTGGTAATCTCCAGATTACTTGCAGTGCCATGGGCTAGAGCGGGTAGGTATGGGAATGATGGCACAGAGGAATGAGTGGCTGGGGAGACGGTGCAGGGAACAGGGTTTCCTGAACTGGAGGGGAACGAATATCCTGGCCAGGAAGTTCACCAGTGCTACTTGGGAGAGTTTAAACTAGTCTTGCACGGGGCTGGGGACCAGAGCCCCAGGTCAGTAAGGGAAGAATCGGACCAGAAGTTAGATGTCAGGGGAAGTATTGAAAGGCAAGATTGAAATAACAGGTATGATGGGTCAGATAGTGTCAAGTGTCTATTTTTAAAGCTAGGAGTATTATGGGTAAGGGTGATGAACCTAGAGTATGGATCAGTACATGAAGCTACTTGAGAGTTGTGCAGCGTCAGCCTCACTCTCTCTTCCCAATTCCCATCTGGATCCAGTGGCAAGACAAGAGTCAAGACGACTGGAGATGGGAATAGGCGCAGTGGATGACCAGGACGTCTTCTGTGTCTTCTCCTGCTCTACACGTTCCACGAGGCTTGCAGAGACCACCTTCTTGACCATTGGATCTTCCATTGGTCTCGTCCACTCAATCTGCCAGAGTCTGTCTTCACATGCTGGGATAGACAACTCCCTATGTCACTGAGGGTCTGAGACCTGTCGGCTACCCTCACCTGGTTTAGCCGGCTTGTCGAAGCCGTTGCCCGGCGTGTGGCCGCTGTCACATGCAAACAGCTATGGGGAGCCACAGGTGAGAGCTGAGTGCCAGGTGGGGACCAAAGGTGGACTAACCACCTTGAAAAGGACACGACATGTTCCCCCACCAGAGGTACTACCCCTCCCTGACACCCCATACACCCCACACAGATAGATAAGGTGATAAAGAAGGCTTATGGAATGCTTGCTTTTATTAGTCGAGGCAGTAAGTTCAAAAGTCACGAGGTTATGTTGGAACTTTATAAAACTCTGGTTAGGTCACATCTGGAGTATTGCATACAGTTCTGGTCACCCTACGACAGCAAAGATGTTGAGTCGTCTGGAGAGGGTGCAGAAGACGTTTACCAGGATGCTACTTGGTTTAGAGGACGTGTGCTATCATGAGAGGCTGGATAAACTTGGGTTGTTTTCTCTGAAGTGTTGGAGGCTGA
This sequence comes from Mobula hypostoma, assembly GCF_963921235.1. Taxonomy (NCBI): domain Eukaryota; kingdom Metazoa; phylum Chordata; class Chondrichthyes; order Myliobatiformes; family Myliobatidae; genus Mobula; species Mobula hypostoma. Next base: position 224,948,187 of record NC_086098.1, read on the forward strand.
GGGGAGATCTGATGGAGGTTTATAAGATTATGAGTAGACAGGGAGTATCTGTTTCCCAAGGTTGAAAATCTAATACCAGAGGGCATGCATTGAAGGTGACAGAGGGTCATAGTTCCCTCCAAGCTGTGCATGTGTTTGCACGCACACACGTTTTCAACCAGCGTACAAAGGAAATTAATGTGCGCACAAAAGGTTAGTTACCTAAAATAATGTAGTATTTAATAATTATACTTATTGAACATAATCTTTTCGCCGAATGTTTCTGTTAACTAGTTAGTCGTTTTTTCAAATACCACAATGCACGTCACTAACTTACGTCACCTCACCTATCCTGTTCCGGTTTGTACAGCTGCATCATGGCGGCAGCTATGTTTGGCAGACAGTGTTCATATCGTAAAGGTTACAAAGATCTGTTTCAAATCCTGTAGATAGTTTGCTAAGTTGTAATTGGAAAAAATATTGATTCACCATGTCAAATTCAAAAGAAGCGAAGGGCGTGAAACACATAAGAACTGCAAATTTGTTTAAAGTTGAATGGCTTTACAAAATAGTAGAAACTGCTACACCGAAAGCTCATGAGGTCATGAACGTTCAGCTACAGGAAATATTTATGTATGATTCGGAAAATGGAGTTATCTGTTTGTATTGTCGTGATATGAAAGTTGCTGGAGAATTTGCTTGTGGAAAGAAGTGCGATGATATTTGGAAACTTGACTTTTTGAAGCATCATTTGGCAAGTAAATCGCATTTGGACGGTGTACAAAAGCTCAGGCAACAGAACCTGTCATTATCCGTTACAGAAGTGCTACACATGTTACGGTTGAGTGCAGATGAGCAAGAGTGAAAACGATCAAACCCAGAAGAGATCAAAGTTTTGGTACAAGAATGATCAGCTTTTGATTTTTCCGCATTTGCAGACTGTGACTTCACATTTGGCGATAAACAAGTTACATAGAACAGTACAGCGCATTACAGGCCCTTCAGCCCACAATGTTGTGCCGACCCTCAAACCCTGCCTCCCATATAACCCCCCACCTTAAATTCCTCCATATACCTGTCTAGTAGTCTCTTAAACTTCACGAGTGTATCTGCCTCCACCACTGACTCAGGCAGTACATTCCACGCACCAACCACTCTCTGAGTAAAAAACCTTCTCTAATAACCCCCTTGAACTTCCCACCCCTTACCTTAAAGCCATGTCCTCTTGTATTGAGCAGTGGTGCCCTGGGGAAGAGGCGCTGGCTGTCCACTCTATCTATTCCTCTTATTATCTTGTACACCTCTATCATGTCTCCTCTCATCCTCCTTCTCTCCAAAGAGTAAAGCCCTAGCTCCCTTAATCTCTGATCATAATCCATACTCTCTAAACCAGGCAGCATCCTGGTAAATCTCCTCTGTACCCTTTCCAATGCTTCCACATCCTTTCTATAGTGAGGCGACCAGAACTGGACACAGTTCTCCAAGTTTTATAGAGCTGCATCGTTACTTCGCGACCCTTAAACTCTATCCCTCGACTTCTGAAAGCTAACACCCCATAAGCTTTCTTAACTACCCTATCTACCCGTGAGGCAACTTTCAGGGATCTGTGGACATGTACCCACAGATCCCTCTGCTCCTCCACACTACCAAGTATCCTGCCATTTACTTTGTACTCTGTCTTGGAGCTTGTCCTTCCAAAGTGTACCACCTCACACTTCTCCGGGTTGAACTCCATCTGCCACTTCTCAGCCCACTTCTGCATCCTATCAATGTCTCTCTGCAATATTCGACAATCCTCTGCACTATCTACAACACCACCAACCTTTGTGTCATCTGCAAACTTGCCAACCCACCCTTCTACCCCAACAACACACATCAAAGTTGCTGGTGAACGCAGCAGGCCAGGCAGCATCTCTAGGAAGATGTACAGTCGACGTTTCGGGCCGAGACCATTCATCAGGACTAACTGAAGGAAGAGCTAGTAAGAGATTTGAAAGTGGGAGGGGAAGGGGGAGATCCAAAATGATAGGAGAAGACGGGAGGGGGAGGGATGGAGCCAAGAGCTGGACAAGTGATTGGCAAAAGGGATATGAGAGGATCATGAGACAGGAGGCCCAGGGAGAAGGAAAAGGGGGATGGGGGGAAAAAATCCCAGAGGATGGGCAAGAGGTATAGTCAGAGGGACAGAGGGAGAAAAAGGAGAGAGAGAGAAAGAATGTGTGTATATAAATAAATAATGGATGGGGTACGAGGGGGAGGTGGGGCATTAGCCGAAGTTAGAGAAGTCAATGTTCATGCCATCAGGTTGGAGGCTACCCAGACAGAATATAAGGTGTTGTTCCTCCAACCTGAGTGTGGCTTCATCTTTACAGTAGAGGAGGCTGTGGATAGATATATCAGAATGGGAATGGGATGTGGAATTGAATGTGTGGCCACTGGGAGATCCTGCTTTCTCTGGCGGACAGAGTGTAGCTGTTCAGCAAAACGATCTCCCAGACTGCGTCAGGTCTCACCAATATATAGAAGGCCACATCGGGAGCACCGGAAGCAGTATATCACCCCAGCCGACTCACAGGTGAAGTGTCGCCTCACCTGGAAGGACTGTCTGGGGCCCTGAATGGTAGTAAGGGAGGAAGTGTAAGGGCATGTGTAGCACTTGTTCCGCTTACAAGGATAAGTGCCAGGAGGGAGATCAGTGGGGAGGGATGGGGGGGAGAATGGACAAGGGAGTCGCGTAGGGAGCAATCACTGCGGAAAGCAGGGGTGGGTGGGAGGGAAAGATGTGCTTAGTGGTGGGATCCCATTGGAGGTGGCGGAAGTTACGGAGAATAATATGTTGGACCCGGAGGCTGGTGGGGTGGTAGGTGAGGACAAGGGGACCCCTATTCCTAGTGGGGTGACGGGAGGATGGAGTGAGAGCAGATGTGCGTGAAATGGGGGAGATGCGTTTGAGAGCAGAGTTGATGGTGGAGGAAAGGAAGCCCCTTCCTCCACCATCAAATGCATCTCCCCCATTTCACGCACTATACCCCTTGCCCATCCTCTGGGTTTTTCCCCCCTCCCCCTTTTCCTTCTCCATTATTTATTTATATACACACATTCTTTCTCTCACTCTCCTTTTTCCTCCCTCTTTCCTTCTGACTATACCCCTTGCCCATCCTCTGGGTTCCCCCCCCCGTCTTTCTCCCCGGACCTCCTGTCCTATGATCCTCTCATATCCCCTTTGCCAATCACCTGTCCAGCTCTTGGCTCCATCCCTCCCCCTCCTGTCTTCTCCTATCATCTTGGATCTCCACCTCCCCCTCTCACTTTCAAATCTCTTACTAGCTCTTCCTTCAGTTAATCCTGACGAAGGGTCTCGGCCCGAAACATCGACTATACCTCTTCCTAGAGATGTTGCCTGGCCTGCTGCGTTCATCCAACAACTTTGATGTGTGTTGCTTGAATTTCCAGCACCTGCAGAATTCCTCGTGTTTACACTTCTACCCCAACATGCAGGTCGTTAATAAAAATCACGAAAAGTAGAGGTCCCAGAACAGATCCTTGTGGGACACCACTAGTCACAACCCTCCAATCTGAATGTACTCCCTCCACCACCATCCTCTGACTTCTGCAGGCAAGCCAATTCTGAATCCACCTGGCCAAACTTCCCTGGATCCCATGTCTTCTGACTTTCTGAATAAGCCTACCGTGTGGAACCTTGTCAAATGCCTTACTAAAATCTATATAGATCACATCCACTGCACTACCCTCATCTATATGCCTGGTCACCTCCTCAAAGAACTCTATCAGGCTTGTTAGACACGATCTGCCCTTCACAAAGCCACGCTGACTGCCCCTGATCAGACCATGATTCTCTAAATGCCCATAGATCCTATCTCTAAGAATCTTTTCCAACAGCTTTCCCACCACAGACATAAGGCTCACTGGTCTATAATTACTCGGACTATCCCTACTGCCTTTTTGAACAAGGGAACAACATTCGCCTCCCTCCAATCCTCCAGTAGCATTCCTGTGGACAACGAGGACATAAAGATCCTAGCCAGAGGCTCAGCAATCTCTTCCTTCGCCTCGTAGAGCAGCCTGGGGAATATTCCATCAGGCCCCGGGGACTAATGTATTTTAACAACTCCAACACCTCCTCTCCCTTAATATCAACATGCTCCAGAACATCAACCTCACTCATATTGTCCTCATCGTCATCAAGTTCCCTCTCATTGGTGAATACCGAGGAGAAGTATTCATTGAGGACCTCGCTCACTTCCACAGCCTCCAGGCACATCTTCCCACCTTTATCTCTAATCGGTCCTACCTTCACCCCTGTCATCCTTTTGTTCTTCACATAATTTAAAAATGCCTTGGAGTTTTCCTTTATCCTACTCACCAAGGCCTTCTCATGCCCCCTTCTTGCTCTTCTCAGTCCCTTCTTAAGCTCCTTTCTTGCTTCCCTATATTCCTCAATGGACCCATCTGATCCTTGCTTCCTAAACCTCATGTATGCTACCTTCTTGCACTTGACTAGATTTTCCACCTCACTTGTCACCCATGGTTCCTTCACCCTACCATTCTTTATCTTCCTCACCGGGACAAATTTATCTCTAACATCCTGCAAGAGATCTCTAAACATCAACCACATGTCCATAGTACATTTCCCTGCAAAAACATCATCCCAATTCACACCTGCAAGTTCTAGCCTTATAGCCTCATAATTTGCCCTTCACCAATTAAAAATTTTCCTGTCCTCTCTGATTCTATCCTTTTCCATGATAATGCTAAAGGCCAGGGAGCGGTGGTCACTGTCCCCCAGATGCTCACCCACTGAGAGATCTGTGACCTGACCTGGTTCATTACCTAGTACTAGATCTAGTATGGCATTCCCCCTGGTCGGCCTGTCCACATACTGTGACAGGAATCCGTCCTGGACACACTTAACAAATTCTGCCCCATCTAAACCCTTGGAACTAATCAGGTGCCAATCAATATAGGGAAGTTAATGCCTTATGTCTAAATATCATGATTTTCTAGCTGAAAATATTGTAATAATTAGACAGTTTAATGATTTTAAATTTTCGGTGCAAGAAAAAATTAAATCCAAACCGATTTCAAACTTTGCTCAAATGGTGGCATTTGTACTTCAAAATGAACAGTTTTGCCACCTTGCACAGTTGATGGACATTGGAGGAACCTTTCTTGCATCTAGTGCGGACTGTGAACGAGGTTTTAGCCTAATGAATCAACTCAAAAACAAGCTGAGAAACCGATTAGGTGAATGTCATTTGGATATGTTAATGAGAATCAAAAGCTATCAATGGGATGGAAGTTCTATTAGTCGAGATACAGTTTACAAATGCCAAAGACAGGAGAGAGAAAAAATAACTGAGTGACTTAAATATGATAAAAATTAAATATCTCCAACCTGTTAGCATGAACATCAACTTCTCTAACTTCCGTTAATGCCCCTCCTCCCCTTCGTACTCCATCCGTTATTTATTTATTAATTTATTTATTTATTTATTATTATGATAAAGTTTTTCTTTCCCCTTTTTTTTCTCTCCTTTTTCTCACTCTGTCCCTCTCACTATAACTCCTTACCCATCCTCTGGGCTTCCCCCCCCCCACTTTCTTTCTCCCTAGGCCCCTTGTCCCATGATCCTCTCCCTTCTCCAGCCTCATATCCCTTTTGCCAATCAACTTTCCAGCTCTTAGCTCCATCCCTCCCCACCCGTCTTCTCCTATCATTTCAGATCTCCCCCTCCCCCTTTCAAATCTCTTACTATCTCTTCTTTCAGTTAGTCCTACGAAGGGTCTCGACCCGAAACGTTGACTGTACTTCTTCCTTGCTGTGTTCACCAGCACTTTTTGTGTGTGTGACTTAAATATGTATGTTATTTTGTTGTTATTCTGTGCAGTTTTATGTCAAATATTTTGTAAACCCACATAAACTGTCCCATGTGTGCATTCAGTGCGCATATACTTTTGTCACAGGAAAAAATTGCACAACATAAGATTTTTGCGCACACTAACTACTAAAAATTAGAGGGAACATTGGAGGGGGTAGGTTCAAGAGAAATGTGAAGAGTAAGTGTTTTTACTCAAAGAGTCGTGGGCACCTGGAATGCGTTGCCTGGTATGGCGGTAGAGGCAAATAAATTAGAGGCTTTTAAGAGACGTTTGGATAGGCACATGGATGTAAAGAAGATGGGGGGATATGGACATGGTGTAGGTCGAAGGGATTAGTGTTTAGGTGTTTTTGATTTGCTTTTTAGCTGGTTCAGCACAGCATTGTGGGCCGAATAGCCTGTTCCTGTGTGGTACTGTTCTATGTTCTATGTGAGAGTCTGGTGGAAGCAGTGAAAGCTGGAAAAGGAGATCTGCAGACAGGAAGGACATAGATCCTCATCACAACACAAAATGGTGGAGGAATTCAACAGGTCAGGCAGCATCTATGGAGAGGAACAAACAGTCGACGCTTCAGGCCAAGGCTCTTCATCAGGACTGAAAAGGACGGAGGACGAAGCCAGAATAAGAAGGTAGGGCGAGGGGGAGCAGTACAGGCTGGCTGGTGATAGGCGAGGCCAGGTGAGGATCTTGGTTGCAGACAGGGGCTGGTGTAGACATGTCCACAGCAGGTTACCACTAACATCGCTGTCTCGTACTCTGCTCACTGTGCCTAAGACAACGTTGCCTGACAGATCTCCAGAGGGAACCAAATCTGAGGGAAGAGACTGCAGCTTTGTAGCACATTCTGTGCTTGCAACTCAACTGGGGATGGATATCTTGGCTCTGACATCTTAATGACTTTCCCATTTCAATAAATGGATTTGTTGCAGCTTTACAGTGTGATGAGTTAAGCCTTTTAAAAGGTGCTTGCTGCAGGCTGACTAAACTTTCCCTGGATGTATTAAATCAAAGAGATTATTAATCAGACTTACAAGTTTATCCGGAAACGTTATGGATTTCTATGAGTTTGAGGGAGTGCTGCCCGCTCTAATTGAGCAGGGAGTGCCGGAACTTTGCACGGCACAGTGGTGTACTGCAGACTGAAATATTTATCAGATGCGGAATGGCTGGAAGATACAGAATACTTAAGGCTTAGAAGCATTGAGTCTCAAACAAGAAGCTCGTCCTGTTTGCTGGCATAATGTTGTCTGCAGTTCATATCACATCCCTGTTGGCACCTGTCTCTAACAGTCCACTGGTGCTCACAAGCCACGTGCAGGAGAATTTGGGGAAGTCCAGAACGAGGGGTCACAGTTTGAGGATAAAGGGGAAGCCTTTTAGGACCGAGATGAGGAAAAACTTCTTCACACAGAGAGTGGTGAATCTGTGGAATTCTCTGCCACAGGAAACGGTTGAGGCCAGTTCATTGGCTATATTTAAGAGGGAGTTAGATATGGCCCTTGTGGCTAAAGGGATCGGGGGTATGGCGGGAAGGCTGGTACAGGGTTCTGAGTTGGATGATCAGCCATGATCGTACTGCATGGTGGTGCAGGCTCGAAGGGCCGAATGGCCTACTCCTGCACCTATTTTCTATGTTTCTATGTTTCTAATTTCTTGAGGATCAGTGTGGTTCATTGATACCTCCACTGAGGGCTTATCTTCCCTTTCCACTCCTGCTTCTTTGCTGGGCCACATCGGCACCTCATTCTCTAGCAGTTCACCTCCCAGCCACCAGTTACGCAAATTCACAGATCTGCAAGAAACACGAATTGGCCGCAGCCTGTGCCAGGCAAGCGGTGTTCCTTATAGGAAATGCTCGCTGTGCATTTCAAAAAGCTCGGAAGAAAGAATATCTCAACCCACCCAGTGTTCAGTAACCAGGTGTCAATGTTCCTGTAGCAAATTAATGATTGTTGGAAACGGGCAAGGTGGTTCAAAGTCCAACCTTCAAAGTAAGTTGATTATCATACTGTATATGTCACCATATGATACCATGAGGTTTCCTTTCGTGCAGGCATTCACAGTAGAACAAAGCAACACAATAGAATCAATGAAAAACTACACACAAAGGCTGGAAAACGACCAACGTGCAAAAGAACACAAGTTGCCCAAATACAAAAACCAATAAGATAAATAATACTGAGTACATGAGTTGTAGAGTCCTTGAGAGTGAGTCCAGAGGTTGCAGAATCAGTTCATGGTTGAAGTGAGTGAAGTTAGCCACGCCTGATCAAGAGCCTGATAGTTGTAGGGTAATAACGATTTCTAAACCTGGCGGTGTGGAACCAAGGCTCCTGTACCTCTGGCCCGATGACAGCAGCGAGAACAAAGCATGGCTTGGATGGTGGGGCACTCTGCTTTCTTGCGGCAGCACTCCTTGTAGATGTGCTCAATGCTGGGAAGGTCTTTTCTGTGAGGTTCTCTTCAGAGTGTCATTAACCCATGGTGAGTGCTGCAATGTGGAATTAGAGCTGGCAGAACTGGTGTCCAAGCAGAGATGCCCTTTGACTTTATTACAGTCTCCTTTCTTGGCACTTTAACAGATGTCAAAGCATCGTGCAGACCCTTTTCATTGGAGCAACGGACCGGCATATACAATAAGTGTACATCTGTCACCAAACCGAAACCATTTCCACATCTGTGGGTCCAGGCACTGGGTATTGTGTAACCACCCTTTGTGTCCACAGTATCAAGGAAAGGGTGTTCTGTTACACCATTCTGCAGTGGTGCCAAAGACCAAAGAGTGTGGAACTTCAAGCATGAATCTTAACCAGGTAGGTTACTGCAAGATGCTGTTTATTGGTTTGTGCAGTGACAGGAAACACTGGAAACACTCCATCAGGTCAGGCTGCATTTTAGAAATAGGAATAGAGATAACATTTCGTGTTGAACGACACTTATCATTTCTGGTGAGTATTTGCAGCGTTTTTTGTTTTGATTTCCAACTTCCAGTGACTGCAACTTTTTATTTTCATCTTTGTAGTTAGCAATCGGTTGGGAACTGGCAGCGGATGTGAAAATTAAAACTTATTGACACAAATGGTTGTTCTTCAGCCAGACATTGCTCACATCCATTGGAAAGGAGCCAAAACCACATCCAACAGTACTAACTGTGAAGCATTTATCTGCACCAACATGTCTGCACCTACTGCACATTTTCCCACCAAACCCATTTTACATGGCCTTCAACTTTCAGATTCAGATTCATTTTTTATTTTCTCACATGTACATAAAAAGATACAATGAAATATGTCATTTGCATTAGCAACCAACACACTTAGGGATGTGCTTAGGGCAGCTTGCAAGTGTGCCAACGTAGCAGGCCCACAAAGCTCGGCAGAACAACACAGAACACAACAAGCAACAAAGCAACAACAGCAAAACAAGGCCCTTCTCTCCCTCCCAGCGACACACACGGACAGATCTCCAACTCCAGGGCTGGCCCTGGACTCCTTGACTACAAGTTTGAGGAAGAAAATATCTTTGACCCGGTTAAGGGACGCAGAGCAGACCCATTTGAGGGGTGAAGGGGTTAAACTAGGAGGACTGGTTGCAAAATTTATACCTATGAAGTGTTGGATGCGTCATAATTTAGGTTTAAGATCATTAAGTCTTATTGAATAGATAGGGAGAAAAATTATTTCTCCAGGCAAGCAGTGTTTTCAAGAAGTGCTTCTGACAGAGGTTAGTGGGAATCTGGGACTCTCCCCAATGTCACTCCTTCCCCCCACATCCTAAAATTAACACTTGAGGACAAATATTGATTGAATATTTCAAGGGAGTTTATAGCTTATAGTCTACACACCTTCCCCTTCACCTGGTCTCACCTATTCCCTGCCAGCTTGTACTCCTTCCCTTCTACCTTGTTTTTCTGGTTTCTTCCCCGTTCTCTTCCAGTCCTGATGAAGGATGCCCAACTGAAATGTCAACTGTTTATTCCCCTCCACAGATGCTGCCTGACTTGCTGTATTCCTCCAGCGTTTTGTGTGTGTTGCTCAAGATTTCTAGCACCCGCAGAATCTCTTGAGTTTAGAGCTTTGTTAGTCTGTGTCATAAACAGGTACAGAGGTCAGGTCAGTGCCATCACTGTCACCTGCAGGTTCCTCGCCAAATGCATGTCATCTTGTTTTGGAAATATACTCAGTGGCCACTTTATTACATACCTCCAATACCTAATAAAGTTGTCACTGAGTGTATGTTCGTGGTCTTCTGCTACTGTGGCCCATCAGTGCATTCAGAGATTCTCTTCTGCACACCATGTTGTAATGTGTGGGTATTTGAGTTAGGTCACCGCCCTGTCAGCTTGAACCAGTTTGACCAGCCTCGCTCATTAACAAGGCATTTTCACCCACAGAACTGCCGCTCACTGGATTTTTTTAATATATCTTTTCATTCCATTCTCTGTAAACTCTAGAGACAGTTGTGCATTTAAATCGCAGGAGAGCGACAGTCTCTGAGGTACTCAGAGCACCCTGTCGGACACCAACAATCATTCCACGGTCAAAGTCACTTAGGTTACATTTCTTCCCCAATCTGATGCTTAGCTTGAACAATGAATGAACCCATTGACCATGTCTACATGCTTTTATGCATTGAGTTGCAGCCACATGATTGGCTGATTAGATATTAGCATTAAAGAGCAGCGGTACAGGAGTAGCGAATAGAGTGGCCACTGAGTGTGCGTTGCACTTCCTTCATCATTGCCGGATCTAAATCTGGGAACACTTTCCCGAACAGCACCGTAGGAGTACCTTCACCGGAAGGAATCAATGGTTCAGGAATGTGGCTTACCAACTCCTTCTCAAGAGTAATTAAAGGAACGGGCATTAAATGTGGTCTTTCCAGTGACTTCCAGATGTTGAGTAATCAAGAAATTAAAATAAAACTCACAGTGGATAGGTGGAGTTGACACCCAGTTCATTTCTTGATGGACTGACATTCCCATTCCTGTTCCACAATTCCTGTGTTTCTCAAATGTGCTGGAATCTATTCCTGCTTTCTGTCTGTGTAAATTTAGGCATTAAGAGTTGTAGCTGAACTTTGCTCCACTTCCTGTTTGGTTTGGGTAGCAGTGGTAGTGTCAAAGACTCCCCTTCTCAGTCCAATGTGCACTGAACTAGAAGTCAGGTCTGGTCAACGATGAACAGTGGTAGAATTGTCTCCAACCAGGAAACAATGGGTTAAACCTAATACTCTATCACCCCATTAAAGGGAAAAAGAGAAGTCTGATAAGTGTCTGCAACCCTTGATCAGAAGTGGAAAAGACAAATTAGTTTATCATTGTCACAGTGACAAGCTAGTGTACTTCCTGTACTACGTACAGTGTACAGTGAAAAACTTCGTTTTTCATAAAGATTATTTCATTACAACAGTACTCTGAGGTGTGCAATAGAAACCAATAATGGAGTGCAAAATAAAGTGTTATAATTGCAGAGAAAGTGCAGTGCAGACAGACAATAAAGAGCAAGGGCATAACTGGGTAGATTGTGGAGGCAAGAGTCCATCTTGTTCTGGTGGGTCAATAAGTAGTCTTGTAACACTGGGATGGAGGCTGGTGGGATGTGCTTTTAGGCTTCTCTAACTCCTGTATGATAGGAGAAACTAAAAGGAAGAATTTCTACGGGGGGGTGAGGGTGGTCTTTGACTTTGTTGGCTCGAGAAATGTAGACAGAGTCCATGGAGGGAAGGCTGGTTTCCATAGTGTTCTGAGCTGGGTCCACAACTCTCTGCAGCTTCTTGTCGTCACTGGCAGGGCAGTTGCCGCACCAAGCTGTTATGCACCCAGATCAGAGGCATCAGGGTCGAAGGGGATGTGCAAAATTTCCTTAGCCTCCTGATGACGTAGAGGTGCTGGTGAGCTTTCTTGGCTACAGGATCAAGCAAATGGACAAACTTTCTCCTTATATAAGCTATATTCCTGAACAAAGTTACATCGCTGTGGCCGTTCTATAACATTGATCCTTGGCTGCTACATATACCAGACCGAAAAATCACTGTTTAGCAATGAGCACATCCTTGCCTGTATTTCACAAGAAAACTCAACCCCAGGGAGTGCAGTTCCGTAAAACTGTGTGAGAACATAGCTTCTGACTTACAGTATTAAGCGAAATTTGGACAGTATCCTCATTTTCAGTCAGACACTTCTCAGTAATTGACAATAGATTGAAGACTGGGAAGTGTAATAGAAGAACTTCCAGTGGAAGGATGGAAACCTATTCAGCTATGAAAGCAACTGAGCCACATGCAAGGAAGGAAATGTACTGTATCCTCACTGTTTTACCCTTCATATTTGTGGAGATGTAGAGGCAACTTGATAGAGATAAGAGGTGTAGATAGGGTGGACAACCTGCGCCTTTCTCCTGGGGAGATAATGACTAATACAACAGGGCATACTCTGAAGGTAATTGGAGGCACATGTGGGGGTTATGTCAAAGGCAGGACTTTTACGCTGAGATCAATAAGTGCCTGGAATGCACTGCTGGGACTGGTGGTAGAGATTAACACATTAGGGACACTTAAAGAGACATTTATGGATGAAAGAAAAATGGAGAGGACAGGGTTAGATTGATCGTGGAGTAGGTTTATATAAGATGACACAAAATCGTGGGCTGAAGGGCCTGTACTGTTCTGTGTTCTATGTCATTCTGCAAATGCTAAGCCAAGTTCAAACTCCGATGTGAGTATACAGTGTGCAGCCAAGGTTGGTCCTGGTTTTATCAGGCACCTCTCTCTTCTTCAGAGCAACTGTGCTGACCCTCCAACCATTCAGGATATGTCAGCAATTGATCACTTAAGGAGCAGATCATTTTCAACTTCATGTACCTTCCTGGCTAATATCAGTCTCTCACTTAACATCACCAATGTTGATTATTTGTTCGTGAGTACACTCTAGGATCTTGATGAGTGCAAAGTGATAGCCATTTTTCTTGCACTGGGACAGTGACCACGTTTCAAGAGGACTCTGCAACATCCTGAGATTGTGCAAGGCATTGTGTGAAAGCTTCTTCTTTTCTTCATCCCACTCTGGTTTCCTACAGAAACCCAAGCCGGACGCTCCAGGCAATGTAATGGTCATGAACTGAAAAGCAAAAGAACTGCAGATGCTGGAATGCTGAAATAAAAACAGAAAATATTGGAAACGTTCAGCAGAAGAGACGGTATCTATGGAGAGAGAAGACGCTGCAACAGAAAGACCAGGGGTAAAGGTCACAGATGGGGAAAGGCCTTGGGAGTGGGGAATGGACATTGTCTGTGACAGGTTGGAAGCCAGGGTGTCTGAGTAACACAGTTGCTGTTTGTGCCATCAAGTTAAATAGGTTAATGAGGACAATTAGAGAGAGAGAGAGGGACCAATAAAAACAAACAGGAAAGAGGCTACACTTCTCATCTGGTCAGAGGCTCTACAGTAGCATAGCAATGGGTCAGTAATGTAACATTTTCATGCATTGCTTTACACCACTACCTGTAAGGTCAGGGTTCAAATCCCCCCGCTGACTGTAAGAAGCTTCTATATTCTCCCCGTGACCGCGTGTCTTTCCTCCAGGTGCTCAGGTTTCCTCCCACATTCCAAAGACGTACCTTTATGGTTAGGACTCATGAATTATGGACTCGCCATGTTGGCACCGGAAGCGTTCTGACATCTGCAAGCTACCCAGAAAAAAACTTTGCTGGTTTGATCTGACACAAAACGGTGCATTTCACGGTGTGGGAGGAGAAGATGGCAGCGCGACGCAGCGCGCACAGCTCTCTGGTGAAATGATATTGTATCTGTTAAATAGGGGCCGTGGACAATTCTGATTTGATGAAGACAGACGTGAGAAGCGGACGAACATCTGGAGAAATTCCTGGAACGCCTGGTTCGCTGCTGCTGTTACTGTACGATCGAGAATCTCCGGAGGGAAGGCCCCAAAATTCCCGGCTTTGCCTGCTGCTGGCTACCGAGGCTGAGGTTGAAACGTTCGGATAGAGATGGTGCTCGGTACTCGGTGTCGGAGGGCTGATCAGAGCTTGAAGTTTTCGGACAACTGTGGTCGGGCATGGCAGGGAGAGTTTTCTTCCTTCTCCTGTCTGCATGAGATGTGGGACTTTCGAGAAACTTTGAACTTTTTTACTGTGCCATGGACTGTTCTTCACCAAGTTATGGTATTGTTGCACTGTTGTAACTATATGTTATAATTATGTGGTTCTGTTAGTTTTTCAGTCTTGGTCTGTCCTGTGTTTTTGTGATATCACACCGGAGGAATATTGTATCATTTCTTAATGCATGCATTACTAAATGACAATAAAAGAGGACTGCGTGCCCTCATAATCTAATCTAAAAAATCTAGAAAGTTTCGATATACGGTCCGTGTGATGAATAATAAAAAAAGAGATCAGCAATGGGGCAGTGCACATGCTGCAGTCTACATCAATTGTGCTGAGGTTGAGAGGGTTGAGAACTTTAGGTTCCTAGGAGTGACCATCAACAGCCGTTGTCGTTCAACCATGGCTAGGCTTCTCCCTTCTCCGAGGGGAAGAAATTCAGCATGCCTCTGTCAACCCTTACCAATTTATATCAGTGCACCATAAAAACCATTCTGTCTGGATACATAAGTCTGGGTATGACAACTGCTCTGCACATGACAGCAAGAAACTGCAGAGAACTGCAGAAGCAGATCAGCACGTTACAGAAACCAGCCTCACCCCCATGGACTCAAGGCCTCTCACTGCCTCCATAAAGTAGGAAGTCCACTCTGGACGTTCTCTCTTCTCCCCTCTCCCAACGGGCGGAAGATACAAAAGCCTGAACGCTTGTGCCACCAAGCTTAAGGACAGCTTTCATCCCACTGTAATAAAACTATTAAATGGTTCCCTATTTAAATAAGATGGAATCAACACCCTCCTTGTTATGATCTTGCACCTGATTGTTCACCTGCACTGCGCTCTCTCTGTAGCTGGTACACTTCATTCTGCGTTCTGTTATTGTTTTACCTTGCTCTACCTCAGTGCACCGTGTAATGGTCTGATCGGTCTGAACAGTACGCAAGACAAGCTGTTCACTGAAATAAACCAGTGAATAACAAACCATTACTAATCCCTGTTCCGCTCATATCTCTGCCACATCATCTTCTCTCCCTCCCTACGGAGGGAAAAAGGTGCTCGTACGAAATATGAAAAAACAAGAAGTAAGCAGCAGCTTTATTAGGAGATGGCCTTCTGCCAGTCGGGCTTTGTTCCAAGCACATCGTTGCAGATGCTGGAACAGAATACGTTGGGATTTTCTATCTCGGGCAGAACCCAGCATGCTGCTCCCTCCCTTGTGTCAACCGTTTGACAAACCAATCCTGAATCATCAGAGGAAAGGAAATCTGTTTTCTATTTAGGCCATCCCTGGGGTTGAGGAAATAAACTCAGCACTCCAGGTTCAGTTCATGGTCAGTTTACTCTGTTCTGTTGGCTGAATCTTGCTCGGCTCCCCTCTCCTTGGTCTGCTCAATATTCTGATCCTTCTTGTGCTTCAGTCATTTTTATTTGCTTCCTCTCACGTGAGCTGGGACGGTCATCTACAGCAATGGGTCTTCGTGACCAAGAGTGGAGTTTGTTTAGAGTAAATGTCCCAGAAATTGTGAGGTAAAAGGAGCAAGTCAATCCAATCAGAAAACAAGCAGCATTGTGCAGGCCTCTAAGCTATTGGCAGTCAGGGTAGTCGTGCCTGTAGCAGAGGTGGTGCCTCACAGCTCAAACGACCCCAGTTTGAACCTGACCTCCAGTGCTGCACCTTCCCCCCTGTCGCCCCCTACATCCCCTCTGGGTGCATATATTGTATACAGCCTGAAATTCTTACTCTTTGTGGACATCCATGAAACAAGAAACCCCAAAAAATGAATGATGGAAACATCAGAGCCCCAAAGCACTCCCCCCATCACATCACCTCCCACGCATGCTGCAGCAAAAGCGTCGACCATCTCCCTCCCCTTTCCCAACCTGTACCATCAGAAACACCAACCCTCAGCCCCTCCCCCCTCCCATCATCATGCAAGCATGAGTAAAGGATTGGTTGGTTAATCAGCTGGTGTTGTGTACATACATCTACTGATGCTTCTGGACACATCTTCAGTGACGTTCCTGGAATCATCGGGTGTTTCGGGTCTTTCAACATCATACAACCTCCTCCAGGTGACCCAGCCGGGGCTGATCAGACCCCAGCTTGTGTCCAGATGGCTAGCTACTTATGACTCCATGGCTCCCCTCTTTTGAGCCACAGCCATCTTGAGGCCCTCTCTGCCGCATCGGTGGTACTGCGGATGGCTCTCCTCTTCCTCTCTCCTTCGATGCCCAAAATGCTGAAGGCTCTAACTAAGGAACGGGCTGTGAATCTCCTACAACCAACCTCCACTGGGAGAACCGTTCAGCTGTGATACTGACAATAATTGTTGTCATGGCTTGCAGCTTCCTATCAACCCCTCCCTTCGCCGTTGCCTCCAGAATTTGGTTAACATCTTCATCAAACTGCTTCCACAGTGAAGTCATGTTAGCTGCAGGCCATTTGATCTGCCTCCTGTTAGACTTCATGTTCGAGGGATTAGTTTGCAACACTTGGAGGTTCCGGGCACTATGGGGTGACTCCGGGCCTGGCCCCTCCTTCGTCTCACCAGGTTGGACACCTGTGCGTTGTGCTGCTCCTGCTCCCGCCAAACACTTCATCCTCGCTTGGTGGATCTTCAAGCCGCGATCGTTCTTGCAGATTTTGCCACATGCACACTGATTCCTCATCGTCGTTTGTTCATTGCCTGGGTCTGATGTCGTTGTGTCCATCCGACTGGGGTGCTCTTCCTCCCCCTCTCTCGGGCACCCCTGGGGGTACCTTTCCCTTAGATCCATTATAGCTTTTGTGGGGGTCCTCCTCCCAGAGGACACAGATTGGGTTGCCAGCCCGTTCCACCCCGGTTGCCGTCTCTCCAGGCTGTGACTGACTCTCCAGTCGTGTAAACTGTTCCCAGAGTGTAGGGGAGTGTTAAAATCTGAGATAGTTGATAGGAATGGTTTGAAACCAAGAAGTTGATTGCAGACTTCAGAAAGGGGAAGTCAAGTAAACACACACCAGTCTCATCAAAGAGTCAGCAGTGGAATAAGTGAGCAGTTTCAAGTTCCTGTGTGTCAACATCTCTGAAGATATGTCCTGGACTCAACATATTGATGTGATTATGCGGAGGGCATGCCAGCAGCTATATTTCATTAGAATTTTGGTGAGATTTGGAATGTCACCAAGCAAATCTCTACAGATGTGCGGTGGAGAGCATTCTAACTGGTTGCATCACTGTCTGCTATGAAGGGGTCACTGCACAGGATCAGAAAAAGCTACAAAAAGCTGTAAACTTAGTCAGCTCCAGCATGGGTATTAGCCTCCCGCCATCCAGGCCATCTGCAAAAGGCAATGCCTCAAAAAAGCAGCATCCATCATTCAGGATCCCACCACCCCGGACATGCCCTCTTCCCATTGCTACCATCAGGGGTGAGGTACAACAGCCCTCACACACTCAACATTTTAGGAACAGATTCTTACCCTCCACCATCAGATTTCTGAATGAACGATGAGCCCATGAATCCCTATTTTTTGCTCTGTTTTTGCACTAATTTTTTTTGCACTTTTTAAATATATTTCTTATTATAATTTATAGTTTATATTATGAATTGCACTGTACTACTGCCTCAAAACAACAAATTTCCCGACCTGCGTCAGTGATAATAAACCTGATTCTGAATACAGCTGGGTTAATGTAAGATTCATGTCAATGGGTGTTCAAATTGGACTATCTTTGCAGACACATACCTTCTGGCCACACCCTCTCCTCCTTGCTACCAACGGGCTGAAGGTACAGGAGCCTGAAGACACACACCTCAGGGTTTAACAACAGCTTCATCTCCACTATCATCAGGTTCTTGAACTGATCTAAAAAACCCTAACACTAACTCAGACTAAATTTCTTTTCTCTCTCAGCTTGCACTGATGTTGCTATAACTATATAACCATATAACAATTACAGCACGGAAACAGGCCATCTCAGCCCTTCTAGCCCGTGCCGAACTCTTACTCTCATCTACTTCCACCAACCTGCACTTGGCCCATAACCCTCCATTCCTTTCCTGTCCATATATCTATCCAATTTAACTTTAAACGACAACATCGAACCTGCCTCAACCACTTCTGCTGAAAGCTCATTCCACACAGCTACCACTCTCTGAGTAAAGAAGTTCCCCCTCATGTTGCCCCCAAACTTTTGCCCTTTAACTCTCAAGTCATGTCCTCTTGTTTGAATCTCCCCCACTCTCAATGGAAAAAGCCCATCCACGTCAACTCTATCAATCCCCCTCATAATTTTAAATACCTCTATCAATTCCCCCCCCAACCTTCTACGTTCCAAAGAATAAAGGCCTAACTTGTTCAACCTTTCTCTGTAACTTAGGAGATGAAACCCAGGCAACATTTTAGTAAACTTCCTCTGCACTCACTCAATTTTTTTTACGTCTTTCTATAATTCCCAGAACTGGACACAGTACTCCAAATTTGGCCTTACCAATGCCTCATACAATTACAACATTACATCCCAACTCCTATACTCAATGCTCTGATTAATAAAGGCCAGCATACCAAAAGCTTTCTTCACCACCATATCCATATCCACATGAGATTCCACCTTCAGGGAACTATGCACCATTATTCCTAGATCCCTCTGTTCTACTGCATTTTTCAATGCCCTACCATTTACCATGTATGTCCTATTTTGATTAGTCCTACCAAAATGTAGCACCTCACATTTTATGTTTAACTTTATGTTTAGCTTTATGGCATGTTTATGTTATGTTTAACTTTTGGGCAATGTATCTGAAGGAAGGTGTGCTGGCCCCAGAGAGGATGCCGGGGAAGTCTGCAAGGATTTGTCGCAAGAAGGAGAGGCTAAACAAATGATGAGCGTTTGATGTTTCTGGGCCTGTACTTGATGGAGTTCAGATGGATGAGAAGATTTCTCTTTGAAATCTATGGAATACCGGAAAGAGCTGGATAGGGTATATTTACAGAGGATATTCCATTAATACAGGATGCGGGATAGCCCCAGAATAATGGATTGTACCTTCAAAACTGCGATGAGGATGAATTTCTTAGCCAGAGTGTGGTGAATCTGTGCAGTTTATTGCTACAGAGGGCAGTGGAGGTCAAGTCATTGAAAATATTGAAGGCAGATATTGATAGTTACGCGGGTTATGGGTTACAGGGAGTAGTTGGGACAACGGGGTCAAAAAACATATGAACCAGGATTGAATGGTGGCGTGGACTTGATGGCCTAATTCTGCTCTTGAGTCATATGACTTTATAATTTATATTAAGATAGGTTTATATTAATTTACTGTATGCTTGTCATGTTTGTAATAGGCAATACAGCTGCTGTAAAAGGGTAAATTTAATGAGCATATACTGTACATATACTCTGGGTGTGTATGTTTATGGAAATAAACTTGAACTGGATGTCGTGTTTAATGGTCGGCGTAGACTCAGTGGGGTGAAAGACCATAAGATAATGAGACATAGAGCAGAATTAGGTTATTCGGCCCATCAAGTCTGTGCCACCATTCCATGATGGCTGATTTACTATCCCTCTCAACCCCATTCTCCTTCCTTCTCCCCTAACCTTAGACCCCCTACTAATTAAGAACCTATTAACCCCTATTCTAAATACAGCATACCCAATGATGTGGCCTCCACAGCCATCTGTGGCAATAAATTCCACAGATTCAATGCGTTCTGGCTAAATAAATCCATCTTCATCTCTGTTCTAAAGGGACGTCCCTGTATTCTGAGACTGTGCCCTTTGGTTCTAGCCTCACCCACTATAGGAAACATCCTCTCCACATCCACTTTATCCAGGTTTTTCAATATTCAATAAGTGTTCAATAAGATTCCCCCCTCACTACTCCGGCACGTCCTTCTAAACTCCAGCAAGTAAAGGAGAGGCCCAGAGCTGTCAAGTGCTCCTGGAATAAGTCTCATGAACTTCTTCTGGAACCTTTCCAATGCCAGCACATTCTGTCTTAGATTGAGAGTCAGCAAGGTCTGTCTCCATGCTGGAATTCTGTTTGTTTATCCTTAGCTTATATCTGCTGTTCTATTTTGCCTGCTATCTCACAGCTCCTGCTTTAATTATAACAGGTGTGATAAGGAATATGTTCACCACTATGTAAGTTGAACTGTTGAAAGGCTGCATGTTCTGTAAGTTCTCTGAATACTTCATGACATTACTTTCTCTGGATGACACTACAGACAGTTGTTTAGGGAAAATCACAGAAATTGCCCATGTATGCCAGGATGCTGAGGGCCAATCAACACTTTCTAACGAGCATCAAAAGAGGGAAGATCTTAGATGGCAACAGTGGCTTCACCCAACCCATGATTCACTCTGTAACTTACGCATGTAAAAGTAACCAGAGTCATCCAGCCAGAGTTTAATTCCTGCTGAAGGGTCTCAGCCAGAAACGTTGACTGTTTACTCTTTTCCATAGATGCTGCCTGGCCTGCTCAGTTCCTCCAGCATTTTGTGTGTGTTGCTTGGATTTCCAGCATCTGCAGATTTTCACCTGTTAGAGATTAATTCATGCCCATTGTGTTGGAACATGTGGTTACAAAGGGAGTTTCAGTTCAAAAACAAATATTCCCATTTATACTTCTTTGTCGCCAAACAATTGATACTAGAACATACAATCATCACGACGATATTTGATTCTGCGCTTCCCGCTCCCTGGAGTACAAGTCGATAGTAAATATTAAAAATTTAAATTATAAAACATAAATAGAAAATAGAAAAGGGAAAGTAAGGTAGTGCAAATAAAACGAGAGGCAGGTCCTGATGTTTGGAGGGTACGGCCCAGATCCGGGTCAGGATCCGTTCAGCAGTCTTATCACAGTTGGAAAGAAGCTGTTCCCAAATCTAGTCGTACGAGTCTTCAAGCTCCTGAGCCTTTTGAAGTTAATTCCATACCTCTGGAATTCCCCATCCATAATCTATTCATTCAGCTCTGAATTCTGAGGAAAGGTTTCTAATCAGATGATTTGCCGGATTGATACAGCAGTAGGTATCAAGGGCACTTTAACATCAAGAAGGATTCCTGCTTGTGTGGTCCCTTGTGGTATATTGGTAATGAAAAAAGAAATTCATAGAAATGTTTAAACAAATGCCAAAAAATGTGTGCATCTGTTGCACAGCATTGTTTGTTCTAGAGATGGCTGTTGTAGACATATGCAAATATACTGGCAACAAGCACAAGCTGCTAGGGGAACTCAGAATGCTCGGCAGCGTGTATGGAGAGAAATACATAATCTATGTTTCGGGTCGAGACCCTTCAAGACTGGAAGGAAGCTAGAAAATAAAAGGTGCGGGGAGGACAGGTGATAGGTGAGTTCAGGTGAGGGAGGATATGTGACAAGCTGGGAGGTGAGAGGTGGAAGAGGTAGCGGGCCGAGGAAGGAACCTGACCTTTACTCACTTATCACCTGCCAGCCTGTACTTCACTCCCTAATTGCTCTTGAGAAGTTAGTGATGAGCCATTCCCTTAAATAAGTCTCTTTGTCGTCATCATGGCTATCCCTTGAGGTCAAGGATGATGGTCTTTGTTCTGTTAATCTACTTATGGGCTCTCAAGTAGCTTATGAGTCCAATCTTGGCTCTGAAAGTTCTTCTGCATTCAGGACAGGTAGTTCCAGATGGCAGATCAGGCTTCCGTTATTGCTGCCTCTCTTTCCATTTTCTTCTTCTTTTCTTCTAATTCTGCACATCTGTTGGCTTCGAAAGTTGCTGTTCCTTCTCTGATGATGGCTTGCCAGAGTTTCTTGCCCTTGCCATTGGTTTCCCAATTGTTGATGTCGATGTTACATTTCTTCATGTTGGCTTTTAAGACGTCTTTGAATCTCTTCTGTTTTCCGCCTCTTTTACGTTTGCCTTCTTTAAGCTGGGAGTAGAAGATTTGTTTTGGCAGACATTCATCTTTCATCCAAACAACATGACCGCTCCATCTTAGTTGGTTCTTGATGACACAATAAGTCATCAAGAATAAGTCTACTCACTTTAGTGAAGGTATACCACAGTGCTGAGAGGAAGAGTTCTTGGACTTAGATCAAATGATGACCACATCAAGCAAAGAATAGAGGCAAGCAACAGCATTCCAAACCAAACTGAGTCCTTAGATCCAAATCCCCACAGCAGCCTGGAGTAGGCCCAAGGCCTCTGTAATCAGTTCATCATGTTAGCAGGGCAAATCACTGCAAAGTTCACTGACATGAGGCACAGCAGCTGGGGGCAGTCTCACAGCCTCAGCATCGTAGCAAGAGGAGCCCCCAGTCTACCTGGGCGGCGTGTAAATTGACCAAACTGCGTATCGTACCTCGCATTAGGACCTGGGCTCCACCCCGATGAACTGCTCCAGGCCTAGAACACAAAGCCCGGCAATTCGCTCCCGGCCTAGATTTCACTGCTGAAGAAGCTATTCTCGACCTCACCAAATTGGCTCGGCACTTCGAGCAATCCAACTCCGCACCTGGGTTAGATGGATGGGCATCTGAACAACTCTGCCTTGGCTTCTCCTCTCCGAATCGTTCACTGCAACCAGCACAGCTCCAACCCCAATTGCCCTGATTTTGCAGTGCACCAGCAGGGCACGTTTCTCAAATTTGCTTTGCCTTCACTCACCTCTTCATTGTTTGTGGTGAGAGTTTACCACAACTTACTTCAAGAGACGTATTATTAGTAATGCTTTTAGTCAAATTTCTTCATGAAGGTGCAGTATGGAGAAGAAACTGGTGGTTCTTGTGTTTTCTTGTTTATCCTGTCCTTGTCTTTCTCAGGGGGTGCAGCTCTCAAGCTTGGGGAGGGTGGTCTCGGAATAACCTGGGTGGGTAGTTAGAGGTTGCTACCCACTATACAAGTTGTGTGCTGCTGCTGGAGGGAGTGGATGGTTGCCTCTCGAGCGGGAAGCTTTGCTTGAGATCTTGCCGCGTATCTTGAACGTTGTCAAAGGATATGTTGCTGTTGCTGCACGGATTGGAAAGGTTTAGATTTCGAGGGTCATTGACCAAATGTGGGTAAATGGGACCAGCTGTGGTGGGCATCTTGATGAGTTGGGCAGAAAAGTCTGTTTCTGTACTGAGAGAGTCCATGACTCTGAGTTGCACTCATCCAGGCAAGTGGAGAGTATTTCTTCGCGGTCCTGACTTGTGCCTCTTAGATAGTAGAAGGACCTTGGGGTGTTGGGAGGTGAGTCACTTATCACAGGACTTCCATCAAGAGAACCAGCCTCCCCTCTGTGCAATCAATCTATATTTCTCGCTGCCTCAGTAAAGCAGCCAGCATGATCCAATTCCACACCCAACCAGGCTATTCTCTCTTTTCCTCTATCCATTCAGCAGAAAGTGCAGAATCCTGAAAGCACATACCACCAGGTTCACGGGGAGCTTCCTCCCTGCTGTAGCGACTATTAAATGGCTCCTTAGTACAATAAGATGGACGCTTGATCTCACAATCTTGTACTTGTTCACCTGCACCGCACTTTTTCTGGAACTGTTGGACTTTTATCTGCATCTTGTTTTTGTTTTACCTTGTTCTACCTCAATGCACTGTGCTATGGTCTGATCTGTACGAACAGTATGCACGGAAAGCTTTACCCTGTATCTTGGTACGTGTGACAGGAATAAACCAACTTCAATACCAATCTGATGATAAATATTAAGGGAAAAATTCATTTCCTGTAGGCATTAAATGATCCCATCCTAAGTTATATGTTTGGCAGGATCTTTTTTTTTTAGCAATTTATACTTGTTTTCTGCATGGCTAATTTTAGTAACCATGAGTGGAGCTCCTGCTGCAGCTCACCACAGAAAAGACGTGTCAAAATGTGTTCTGTTAGGAATTTACAGAAGTGGCTCTAATGGGCAGCAGAGAAAGGGAGCAGAGAAAAGAGTGGAAAGAAAGATAATTGAAGAGAAGGATGAGGGAGGCAAGTGCCTTTAAATAAATATATCCTGAGGAGGCAAGGTAAAGAAAGAGAGAGAGACGGAGAAAGGGAGGAGTGGGGAGGGAGGGAGAATCATAGAATCGTTGTATTGTACTGCTCAGAAACAGGCCTTTGTGTCTCACCTAATCCATGCTGTGACAGCCATCAAAACTAGGTACTTTTAGAGCTCTAAAAAATCACAAGGGTGCCAGGAAAGAGCTCAATAATGAAATTAGGAGAGCTAGAAGGGACCATGAAAAAGGCCTTGGCGACCAGGATTAAGGAAAACCCCAAGGCATTCTACAAGCATGTGAAGAGCAAGAGGGCGAGCCGTGTGAGAATTGGACCCATCAGGAGTGATGGTGGAAACGTTTGCATGGAATCGGAGGAGGTAGCGGAGGTACTTATTGAATACTTTGCTTCAGTTTTCACCAGTGAAAAGGACCTTGGCAACTGTGGGGGTAACTTAAAGCAGACTGAAATGCTTGAGTGTATAGACATTAAGAAAGATGATGTGCTGGAGCTTTTGGAAAGTATTAAGTTAGATAAGTTGCCGGGATCAGACGAGATATACCCTGGGTTACTGTGGGAAGCGAGGGAAGAGATTGCTGAGCCTCTGGTAATGATCTTTTCATCATGAAAAAGGATGGGAGAAGTACCGGAGGATTAGAAGGTTGCAAATGTTGTTCCCTTGAAAGGGAGTAGAGATAAGTCAGGAAGTTATAGACCAGTAAGTCTGACTTCAGTAGTGGGCAAGTTGCTGGAGAAGATCCTGAGAGGCAGGATCTAAGAACATTTGGAGAGACATAATCTGATTTGGGATAGTCAGCATGGCTTTGTCAAGGGCAGGTCATGCTTTACAAACTTGATTGAGTTCTTTGAGGATGTAACAAAACACATTGATGAAGGTAGAGCAGTGGATGTACCATATATGGATTTCTGTAGGGCATTTGATAAGGTTCCCTATGCAAGGCTCATTCAGAAAGTAATGAGGAATGGGATCCAAGGAGACCTTGCTTTGTGGATCCAGAAGTGGCCTGACCACAGAAGGCAAAGGGTGGTTGTGGATGATTCATATTCTGCATGGAGGACAGTGACCAGTGGAGTTCCACAGGGATCTGTTCTGGGATCCCTCCTCTTTGTGATTTTTATAAATGACCTGGATTAAGAAGTAGAAGGATGGGTTAGTAAGTTTGCAGATGATACAAAAGTTGGGGGTGTTGTGGATAGTCTGGAGGGTTGTCGGAGGTTACAGCGGGATATCGACAGGATGCAGAACTGGGCCGAGAAGTGACAGATGGAGTTCAACCCGGTTAAGTGTGAAGTGGTTCATTTCGGTAGGTCAAATTTGAAGACAGAATATAATATTAATGACAATACTTTTGGCAGTGTGGGGGATCAGCGAGATCTTGGGGTCCATGTCCATAGGACATTGAAAGCTGCTAAGAAGGCATATGGTGTGTTGGCCTTCATCAAGGGGGAATTGAGTTCAAGAACCGAGAGGTAATATCACAGCTATATAAGACCTTGGTCAGACCCCACTTAGAGTACTGTGTTCAGTTCTGGTCACCTCACTACAGGAAGAATGTGGATGCTATAGACAGGGTGTAGAGGAGATTTACAAGGATGTTGCCTGGATTGGAGAACATGCCTAATGTGAATAGGTTGAGTGAACTTGACCTTTTCTCCTTGGAATGACAGAAGATGAGAGGTGACCTAATAGAGGTGTATAAAATGAGGAGAGGCTTTGATCATGTGGATAGCTAGAGGCTTTTTCCCAGTGCTGAAATGGCTAACACGAGGGGGCATAGTTTTAAGGTGCTTGGAAGTAGGTACAAGAGGGATGTCAGAAATAAATTTTTCACACACAGAGTGTTGGGTGCGTAGAATGCACTGCCGGCGAAGGTGGTAGAGGCGGATACAATAGGGTCTTCTAAGAGACTCTTAGATAGGTACATGGAGCTTAGAAAAATAGAGGGCTATGCAGTAGGGAAATTCTAGGCAACTTCTGGAGTAGGTTGGCACAACATTATGTGCTGAAGGGACTGCAATGTGCTGTCGATTTTCGATGTTCTATGTTCTAATTCCATTTACCTGCTTTAGCCCCACATTCGTCTGGGCCAGGAGTGGCGAGCCTAGGGCATGCATGCTCAAGGTGGCAGACACAGAAGTTTTGTTGGCATGCAGCATACAGTGGTGCCCCCTTGATTCTTTAAACCCCACCCATGATAAAAAGATACATTATAATTATTTTTACTGCCAAATGAAACAGCAAATAACTTTCTGCAACCTGAGAGCAGAGAAATGCTTTCACAAGAAACTCACTGCTTTCAGAAGCTAGATGATTGCGAGAATGATGTTGAATGATACGTTTTAAAATTCTTGCAGACCTAGTGTCCAGATCAGTAATTTGATAGTAAAAATACTATGAAAAAACTGGCTTTGCTCTGCTTAGATCTTTCCTTCTGCTGGCTGTGAGTGGACACTAAATATTCTGTGCTAACAACCGTAAATATTGCATGCAGTTTAGTGCTTCCTTGAATATTTATTGTTTCACAAAAGACACATGTTAGATATTAAAATTCCTGAAAAGACAGACATTCGGTGCTTTCCAGTGCAATTTTTGAACGTCATTGGTTCAACTACTGCACATTTTTCTGCATTATTCACCAAGTTCGTGTCCTGCAAAATTCACAATGTGTGAGGTTTAGTATTAGACAAACTGTAATTGAAAATGTTGCAGTGGATTGAACTGGATAATAGACTGACTTACAAAACAGTTCAACTTGGAGGCAAAATTTGAATACTCAAAGAACACTGAGTATTGAAAGAGTGACTGGATCAAAGCATTAAAATCCAGACAATGAGGTCCTGAAACTCTGGAATTCCATTTCTCTAGCTTCAGAAAAATCTTGCAATAGCAATAATAACAGTATAATTGACAGATTCATGTGAGTCATTGTTTCCAGTGACAGACTTGGTCAAGTCTAATTAAAGGAGTAGACTTAAAGATGAAAGTAGTGCTACTTGCATAGCTTTCAAAGTAATTAAATACAGGCTGGATATGAAATATTTGTCATTGTTAGTTCAGCAACAAAGATCTCACTAAGCGTTACCCGTTTATTTTCCTTTCCTCGATCTTTAATGAATATGCACCAAAGTTCAAATTTCAAAGTTAAAAGCAAATTTATTATCAAAGTACATATGAGTCATCATTAACTACCCTGAGAGTCAATTTCTTGCAGGCATTCACAGTAGATACAAAGAAACAGAAAAGAATTAACAATAAACTGCACTCGAGCAAAAATGGCAAAACAACGTGCAAAGAAGGCAAGTGATGCAAACACAAATAAATAAAAGAATAATAAATAAAATTGGGAACATAATCTATAGATTGAAAGTGAGTCCATAGGTTGTGGAACCAGTTCAGTGCTGAAATGAGTGAGGTTATCCATGTTGGTTCAAGAACCTGATGGTTGAAGGGGAATAACTATACATGAACCTGGTGGTATGGAACCTAATGCTCATCTGCCCACTTCCTGACGACAGCAGGAGGAAGAGAGCACGGCCTGGGTGGTGGAGGTCCTTGATGATGGATGCTGCCTTCTTGTGGCCATGCTCCTTGGTGATGTGCTCATTGGTGGGGGTGGCTTTTCCTGTGATGGTCTGGGCTGTATTCACAATATTTTGTAGGTTTTCCTATTCCTGGGTGTTGGTGTTGCTACACCAGGCCAGGATGCAGCCAGTCAGGATATCCTCCACTGTACATCCATAGAAGTTTGTCTAATTTTTTGGTGACATGCTAAATCTGTAGAAAATTCTAAGAAAGTAGAGGAGCTGCTGTGCCTTCTTTGCAGTGACATTTCTGTGCTGGGCCCAGGACAGATCCTCTGAAGTGATAACACCAAGGAATTTAAAGTTACTGATCCACTCCACCTCCAATCCCCTGATGAGGATCTCCAGTTTCCTCCTCCTGTAGTCAATAATCAGCTCCTGGCTTTGTTAATATAGAGTAAGAGGTTATATATTAAAGGCATCCGTTAGTTTTGTGAGACCATGGATCTGCGCCTGGAAAGTCTTCACTCTCCGGGGCGCAGGCCTGGGCAAGGTTGTATGGAAGACCGGCAGTTGCCGATGCTGCAAGTCGCCCCTCTCCACGACACCGACGTTGTCCAAGGGCCGATACAGCTTGGCACCGGTGTCGTCGCAGAGCGCTGTGTGGTTAAGTGCCTTGCTCAAGGACGCAACACGCTGCCTCGGCTGGGGCTCAAACTCACGACCTTTAGGTCGCTAGTCAAATGCCTTAACCACTTGGCCACGTGCCCAGAGGTTATAGTTGTGGCACCATTCAACCAGATTTTCAATTTCCCTCCCATGTGCCACTGTGTCATCACCCGTGATTTGGCCAATGACAGTGGTGTCACCAGCAAACTTATACTTGAATATGGCATTGGAGATGTGCTTAGCCTCGCAGTTATAAATGTAGAGTGAGAAGAGCAGGGGGCTAAGTGCGCAGCCTTGAGGTGCACTGTGCTGATGGAGATTGTGGGGGAGATATTGTTGCCAATCCGAACTGACTGGGATCTGCAAGTGAGGAAATCAAGCATCCAATTGCACAAGGAGGTATCGAGGCCTAGGTCTTGAACCTTATCAATTAGTTTTGAAGGGATGATGGTGTTGAATGCAGGGATGTAGTCAGTAAAGAGCACCCTGATGTATAATCTTATAATTTCACATTATGATTTCTTATGTTATATATGAAGAACAATAACATACTCTTCAGAAATTATATTATTTTTCAATTGGCTTTTAAAAATATGAATGTTAATAATTTTTGAACAGGTTTTCTAAAATGCTTCATCTATTATCATCTGTTTCTGTTATACTTTTATTAATAGCTAAACAATGAATACGTGTAATTAAGCAATAGGACATGCTTTTTCCTTAAAATATCCATAATCATTGTTACTGATTCATTCATCAGTGATAACCTTTGCTCAAAATTTCCTTGGCAAGCGAGAGAATCTTCTAGAAGATTATCGCAATTTGGCCACAAGGTTTGCCATCGCTGCTCTTGGCTTTTCTTATCTAAGTACCTGTCGTACCTGTTGAACTGCTTCGTAATTGCATCTGTCTCTGACATCTCTTCTGTCAGCACTTTCTGTATAGCCACCAACCTCCATGTGAGAAACATACCCCTCAGATCTCTTATAAATTTCTTACTCTGGCCCTAACCCCATACTCTCTAGTTTTAGGTGCCCCCATCCTGGAATGGAGAACCCTCAGTCTCTACCCTTTCTTTAGAAATGGTTTCGTATTGCCACATGTACCAACATACATTGAAAAAGATTGTCTTGCATAATTCATACAGATCGGATCATAACACAGCGCATTGAGGTAGAACAAGGTAAAACAATAACAATGCAGAACAAGGCATGACAGCTACAGAGAAAGTGGATTGCAGGTAAACAATCAGTGGAAAGTCATAGCGAGATAGATTTTGAGGTCAAGATCCCATTTTATCAAACTAGGGAACAATTTAACAGTGGGATAGAAGCTGTCCTTTGAGTCTGGTGGTACATGCTTTTGGGTTTTTGTATATTTGGCCCGATGGGAGAGGGAAAAAGAGAGAATGTTCAGGGTGGGTGGGGGTCTTTCTTTATGCTGGCTGCTTTATTGATGCAGTGAAAAATATACACTCAATAATCACTTTATTAGGTACTTCCTGTACCTAATAAAGTAGCCACTGCGTGTATGTTTGTGGTCTTCTGCTGCTGTAGCCCATCCGGTTCAAGTTTCGATGTGTTGTGTGTTCAGAACGCTCTTCTGCACATCCCTGTTGTTGTTTGAGTTACCGTTGCCTGCCTGTCAGCTTGAACCGGTCTGCCCATCCTCCACTGACCTCTCATTAACAGGGTGTTTTCATCCACAGACCTGCTGCTCACGGGATTTTTTTTTTTGTTTTGTTTTTCTTACCGCTCTCTGTAAACTCTAAAGACAGTAGTGTGTGAAAATCCCAGGAGATCAGCCCAACAACTTGTTCAGCCCTTCATTGTATGGCAGCAGACAGAGCCCAGACTACATAGTCCTCCACACAGAGCCTTGGCCATGGCTACAACACACTTCAGTATATCCTTCAGCATGTACCCTGCAGCCTGGAATTGCCAAATCAACAGCATTCTTTTACCAGCCGTAAGTCACAGGAGCAGAATTAGGCTATTCAGCCCATCAAGTCTGCTCTGCCATTTCATCATGGCTGATACCTCTTCCCCTCTCAGCCCCATTCTCACTGCCTTCTCTCCACATCCTTTCATGCCCTGACTAATCAAGAACAAATCAACCTCCGCCTCTAATACATCCAATCACCCGGCCTCTACAGCCACCTGTGGCAATCATTTGCAGAGATTCACCACCTCTGGCTAAAGAAATTCCTCCTCATCTCCAATAAAAATGTACATGAATGTACATTGGGATGTATCTGTCCTGCACCTTTGGAATTGTCCCCAGAAATTCCAGCCATTGCTGTTCTGTCATCATCCCTACTAGTGTGCCCTTCCAATCAACTTTGGCCAGCTCCTCTCTTGTGACTCTGTAATTCTCTTTACTCCTCTATTATATTCATACATACATCTGACTTCAGCTTTTCCATCTCAAACTGCAGGATGAATTACATATTATGATCACTGCTTCCAAAATGTTTCTTTACCTTAAGCTCCCTAATCAAATCCAGTTTGTTACACAACACCTAATTCAGAACAGAATTTCCCTTAGTGGGCTCAACCACAAGCTGCTCTAAGAAGCCATCTGATAGGCATTCTAAATATTCACTCTCTTGGGGTCCAGCACCAACCTGATTTTCCCATATTGGAATCCCCTATGACTGTCTTAACGTACCCCTTTTGGCATGCCTTTCTATCTCCCATTGTAATTTGTAGCCCACATCTTGGCTACTGTTCAGAGGCCTGTATACATCTCCCGTCAGGGTCTTTTTACCCTTGCAATTTCTTAACTTTACCTACAGCGATTCTACATCTTCCAATCCTATGTCACCGCTTTCTAAATACATAATGTTATTTTTTGCCAACAGAGCCACGGCCCCCCTTTTGCCTACCTGCCTGTCCTTTTGATTCAAAGTATATCCTTGGATGTTAAGCACCCAACTATAATCTTCTTTCAGCCATGTCTCAGTGATGACCACAACATCATACCTGCCAGTCTCCAACTGTGCTACAAGATCATCTACCTTATGCTGTACAGTGCGTGCATTCAAGTATAACACTTTCAGTCCTGTATTTGTCACCCTTTGCAGTTTTGTCCCCATGTTGTGGTGCAGCTCTTACCACTGACCACACTTTTCAGTTCAGTTCAGTTCAGTTTTCATTTATTGTCATTTAGAAATACATGCATTAAAAAATGATACAACATTCCTCCAGAAAGATATCACAGAAACACAGGACAAACCAAGACTAAAACTGACAAAACCACATAATTATAATGTATAGTTACAACGGTGCAAAGCAATACCATAATTTGATAAAGAGCAGACCATGGGCACGGTAAAAAAAAAGTCTCGAAGTCCCGATAGACTCATCATCTCACGCAGGTGACAGAAGGGAGAAACTTTCCCTGCCATGAACCTCCAAACGCCACAAACTTGCCGATGCAGCACCATTGGAAGCACCTGACCGCAGCAGACTCTTAGTCCGTCCGACAACTTCGAGCCTCCAACACAGCCTCTCCGAGAACCATCCTCTACCGAGTGCTTCGACCCCACCCCGACCGCTGAGCAACAAGCAAAGCCGAGGACTCAGGGCCTTCTCCTCCGGAGATTCTGGACCACACAGTAGCAGCGGCAGTGAAGCAGGTATTTCAGAAGTTTCACCAGATGTTCCTTCGTGCTCTCACGTCCGTCTCCATCAAATCAGGATTGTGCACGGCACCCTACTTGACAAATAACAAACATCACCACCGGAGTGGCCGCTGTGAGCTGCATCGCGCCACCATTTTCCCACCAAATTTTGCCCTATCATCTGCCTGTTCTTCCTGACAGTCTCATTGCACATTGCATTAGCTTGTCTACCAACTGCCCCATCCTCAACCCGATCACTCCAGTTCCCATCCCCCTGCTAAATTAGTTTAAATGCTCACCAACAGCTCTACCAAACCTATCCACAAGGAAATTGGTCCCCCTTGGGTTCAGGTTTAACTCATCCCTTTTTCTACAGGTCATACCTTCCCCAGAGAAGATCCCAATGATCCAGAAATCTGAAGTCCTGCCCTCTGCACCAGTTCCTCAGCCAAATCACCCTATTCTTACCCTCACTGGTGCACGGCACAGGCAGCGATCCAAAGATTACTACCCTGGAGATCCCGCTTTTCAGCTTTCTACCAAACTCACTAAATTCTCTCTTCAGGACCTCCTCCCTTTTCCTACCTATGGCAATGGATGACAATATGTTCTATGACTTCTGGCTGCTCATCCTCCCCCTTTAGAATGCCGTGGACCCAATCTGAGATGTCCCTGACCCTGGCACCTGGGAGGCAACGTACCATCTGGTTGTCCGTTTCACATCCACAGAATTCTGTGCCTACTCCTCTAATATGGAGTCTTCTATCACTACTGCAGTCCTCTTCTTCCCCCTTCCCTTCTGAGCCACAGCACCTGACTCAGTACCAGAGGCCCAGTCACTGTGACTCCCCCCTGGTAGATCAACAGTACCCAAAGGACGATACTTATTATTGAGGGGAATGGCCACAGGGATACTCTGCACTGGCTGCCTATTTCCTTTCCCTCTCCTGACAGTCACCCAGATACCTGCCTCCTGCAACTTAGGGGTGACAATCTCACTATAGCTCCTATCAATCACCTTCTTATTTTCTCACATGAGACGAAGGTCAACAAGCTGCAGCTCCAGTTCCTTAGCACACTCCCTGAGGAGCTGCAGCTTGGTGGATCTGGTGCCAATGTGGTTATCATGAGACTGGAGGATTTCCAGAATTCCCATATCTCACATAAAGAACACAACACAGTCCCTGTAACCATTCTCACTGCACTAACAATGGATAACAGACAAAGAATGAAGAAAAACCTTACCAAAAACTTACCTCGTCCAAGCCTGTTCTTGCTGAATCCTGTTGAGCCAACGCCTCTCCACTCTAACATTGGTCCACTCCAACAATGGCCACTCTGCTTAGCACTACCTTATTTTGATTTGCCCATGCTAATGAATCACAATATGACTGGGCCACCAGAAAAAGCCAATAGCCCACGAATGCTACTTTTTAAATCACTCGCCTCTACCTGTGTGGAACCTCCTTTGTCGATTCGATTGGGCCACTGGAAAAATCCGAAAACCCATGAACACTGCTTTTTAAATCACTCACTCCTGCCTTCTTGGAGCCTCCTCTGCCGATTTGATTTGGTTGTCAGATAAAGGCGAAAGCCCGCTAACGTTATTTCTTAAATCGCTCAGCTTTACCTGTGTGGAGCTTCCTCTGTCGATTCGATTGCAGTTACACAAGGTGGGTAGGTCCTGCTGAAAGGTTTCAGGGACACAGCAGATTCTGCAGATGCTGGAAGTCTTCAGCAGCACACCCCAAATGCCAATGGACCTCAACAGGTCAGGCAGCATCTACAGAGGAAAATAAACAGTCAACGTTTGGGTTGACATCCTTCATCAACCCCAAAATGCTAACTGTGCACTTAACTCCACTGATGCTGCCTGACCTGCTGAATTCCTCCAGCATTTGTGTTGCTGTTGGAAGCTCCTCAATTATGTTTATACAATCTTCAAACAAATATGGTGCTGGCTTGACAACCACTTTGTCGAGCACCTCCGCTCCATCTGCCAAAAGCGGACTTCCTGTTGGCCAAGTATTTTAATTCCCATTTGCATTCCCGTTCTGACATGTTGGGCCATAGACTCATCTTGTGCTATGATGAGGCCATCCTCAGGGTGGAGTAACAACACCTTATATTCCGTCTGGATAGCCTCCAACTTGATGGCATGTATATTGACTTCTCCTTCCAGTAAAAAAATTCCCTCCTCTCTTTTTTGATTCCCCACTCTGGCCTCTATCTCTTCTCACCTGCCTATCACCTCCCCTTTGCCCCCCCCCTTCCCCTTCTCCTATAGTCCACTCTCCTCTCCTCTCAGATTCATTCCTTTCCAGCCCTTTACCTTTCCTACCCTCCTGGCTTCAAACAAATATGGAGCTGGCATGTGGTCCCGGTATTGTTTCTGTGTTATTCTTGCGGCTTCATAAAAAGAGGGATAACATAGCAAAATCAGAAGCAGTACAATCGACATCAGACTCGAGAGATTCTGCGGATACTGCAAATCGCGAGCAGCACACACAAAATGCTGGAGGAACTCAGCAAGTCAGGCAGTATCTGTGGAGGGAAATGGACCGTTGATGTTTCAGGCCGAGACCCTTCGTCAGGACTGAAAGGAAGCAAGCATAACTGAAAAGGAAGGAGGCCTACAAAATCCGTGCTGTAATTACATTACATCTCTTAACTTAAGAGTTGCGTTTCTACAAGCACAGTTCTCTTAAACTCTTTTGTTTGAATGCATTTCCCCCAAGAAAGCTTCTCACTGAAACTATACAGGGCTGCTGAAGCAAATGTATCCAGATTGTGTCCACTGAAGGTCTTCAGGCAAATCAAAATGTGGCGTCAAGGAGTAAGGTGGCCAGAGACCTCTGCCAGCCTCCCTACATGCCTGTGATGAGCCACAAGTGAACTACACAATTAACTGAACGTCTTCGCTCAGGGGGTGGTGTGACCATGCAAACAGCTGACAGCAGAAGTGGTACATGAGCATTCAGATTGTAACATTTAAGAGAAGCCTGGATAGGTACATGGATGAGAGACAAATCAAGGGCTGTAGTCTGGGTGCAGGTAGATGGAACGAGGCAGAGGACCAGTCCAGCACAGACTAGATGGGCTGAAGGGCCTGTTTCTGTGCTGTAGTATTCTATGATTCACTGACTCTCTCTCCAGACAAAATAAGCCAATCACAAAGTGGCACAAGACGGTTCTGCATATTAAGACCATAACAGCATAAGACGTAGAAGCAGAATAAGGCCTTTCGGCCCGTCAAGTTTGGTTGGTCAATTCATCGTGGATGGTTTATTATCCCTCTCAAGCCCATTCTCCTGCCTTCTCCCTGTAACCTTAGACACGTTTACTGATCAAGAACCTATCCTTTCCCCAGTATTATGTACAGGCATAGCGTTACCTTTGCCGACTGATACTATCATTGGTCTATGAGTCTATGACACAATTGCCCTGCACAGTCATGGCCAGCGAGGTCAAGCATTGATGCAGCCCTCCTGCCTGACTGGAAGAGCAGGCTAGGGAAGGCTTCGGGGTCAATATGTCTGCTTGTTAACACATGCTTCCCATGACTCAGGACATTTACAAGGACAGGTGTGTAAAAAGGGCCCATAGGATCATTGGGGACCCAAGTTACCCCAACCACAATCTATTCCAGCTGCTACCATCCGGGAAGTGGAATCGCAGCATAAAAGCCAGGACCAACAGGCTCAGGGACAGCTTCTTTCACCAGGCCATCAGACTGATGAACTCACACTGATTTGAGTGTACTCTATATTACATTGACTGTTCAATTTATTATAAATTACTATAATTGCACATGGCACATTTAGATGGCGATGTAAGAGGTTGTGTTGAGGACTCTGCAAATGCTGGTGGAGCTCAGCAGGTCAGGCAGTATCTGTGGGAAGGAGTAAAAGGCTGATATTTTTGGCTTTCTGACCGGTTGAGTTCCTCCAGTATTTTGTGGGTGTTACTATAAGTTGAGGATTGGCTAGTGAACAGAAAGCAAAGAAAGATATATGAAATTTGTATAATTCTTTACCACATTGAAATTTACGAGCTTCCTACAATAGAGTGTATGAAGGGAGAGTGTTTTTCTCTACCTGAGCCTTCTAGACCAGGAATCACTGTCTCATAACAAAGGTTTAGGCCTAAGTGAGGAGAAATTTCTTCATACAAAGTTTGGAAAAGCCTTAGAAGATTCAAGATTCAAGATAGTTTAATATAATTTCCAGTACACAAAAGAACAAATTAATTGTTACTCCAGATTCGATTCAGCACAAAAAACACAATACTAAAAAGAAATGAATATACAGTAAACACATAAGATAGCTTATATACATAGATAGAGTATATGTCTATAAAGTGACACAAGGCACTGGTACTTCCTGGAACTGACAGGAAGTGATGGTGGGGGATGTGGTTGTGTGGATTAGTCGGTGGAGCTGTTGATCAGCCTAACTGCTTGGGGGAAGCAACTATTTTTTGAGCCTGGTTGCCTTCATGGCATCCCTAATGGGATTGGGACAAACATAAGCAGGGTAGTTATGGATACTTTGTGATGTTACTGGCCGTTTTCTGGCACCTTTCTGTGTATATGTGCTTGGTGGTGGGTAGGCTGGTGCCAGAGATGCACTGGGCAGCTTTGACTCCCCGTTGTACAGCCTCCTTGTCCAACGCTGTGCAGTTTCCATACCTGGCAGTGATGCAGCATGTTAGGATGCGTGTCTGTAGAAAGACATGAGTATAGATGTTCATAGTCCACGAGATCCAGAACTCCACTGCTGTTCACTCTGCTGACCCACGACTGTGCAGCAATACACAGCTCAAATCACATCATCAAGTTCGCCGATGACACGACCGTGGTGGGTCTCACCAGCAAGAACGATGAGTCAGCATACAGAGAGGAGGTGCAGCGATTAACGGACTGGTACAGAGCCAACAACCTGTCTCTGAATGTGAACAAAGAAAAGAGACGGTTATTGACTTCCGGACAGCACGGAGCGACCACTCTCCGCTGAACCTTGACAGCTCCTCCGTTGAGATCATTAAGAGCACCAAATTTCTTGGTGTTCACCTGGCAGAGATCTCACCTAGTCCCTCAACACCAGCTCCATAGCCAAGAAAGCCCAGCAGCGTCTCTACCTTCTGTGAAGGCTGAGAAAAGTCCATCTCCCACCCCCCATCCTCATCACATTCTACAGAGGTTGTATCGAGAGCATCCTGAGCAGCTGCATCACTGCCTGGTTTGGGAATTGCACCATCTCGGATCGCAAGACCCTGCAGCGGATAGTGAGGTCAGCTGAGAAGATCATTGGGGTCTCTCTTCCCGCCGTTACAGACATTTACACCACACGCTGCGCCCGTAACGCCAACAGCATTATGAAAGACCCCACGCACCCCTCATACAAACTCTTCTCCCTCCTGCCATCTGGCAAAAGGCACTGAAGCATTCGGGCTCTCACGACCGGACTGTGCAACAGTTTCTTCCCCAAAGCCATCAGACTCCTCAATACCTAGAGACTAGACTGACATCTACATCATTTATTATTATATTGTAAATTTGTCCTCTACTGTGCCTATTGTCTTGTTTGTTATTTATTGTACTGCCCTGCACTGTTTTGTGCACTTTATGTAGTTTTGTGTAAGTCTGTAGTCTAGTGCAGTTTTTGTGTTGTTTTACGTAGTCTAGTGTGGTCTTGTGTTGTCTCACCTAGTCTAGTGCAGTCTTGTGTTGTTTCATGCAGCACCATGGTGCTGTTTATGGTCGAAATGACAATAAAAAGCGACTCGACTCGATCTGTACCTCAAAAAACTGAGAGCTCAGAACTCTCTTTCTCAGTATTTAACTGTCCACTTTGGAATGGAGATGAAGAAGAATAGCTTATCCCAGTGAGAAGTGAACCTGTGGAATTCTCTGCCCTGGGAAGCAGTGGAGAAGATCTCATTAAATATAGTGACGACGAGGTTAGAGAGATTTTTGCATTGCAGGGGAATTAAGGTTTATGGGGAAGGCAGGTCGGTGGAGTCGAGTCCACAGACAGATTAGTCTCAATCTTACTGAATGGCAGAGCAGGATCGATGGGCCAGATGCTCTGCTCCTGCTCCTGTTTTTTAAGTACTTTTGTCCTTATCCCTCGTTGCCTGTGCGAAGACGAAGGTAAGCTGCCATCTTGGGTCCTTGCAGTCCTTGGGGTATACCCACAATGGCTGTTGGTGATGGGGTTCCAGACATTGACCCAGTGACAATGAAGAAGGAGATATAGAGTACATTTTCAAGTCAGGATGGAATGTGGCTCGGAGGCAAAATTCTGGGTGTTTCCCTGTTTTTCCTGCCCTGTGCCTCTGGCTGATGTCAGCTGTGTCCACCGTCAAGGACACCTTCAAAGTCAGTTCCTCAGCCGCACTCCACCATTAAGTACCCTCACCATCTGAGACGTTCCTTATTATTACTACTATCAGCAGAGGGTCTAGGAGCCTAAATACCCACACTCCATGTTTTTGGAACAGTTTTCTCCGCTATCAGATTTCTGAGCAGTCCATGAACCCAAGAAAACAACCTCACTATTCGTCTTTAGCATTATTTAATTATTATTGAACTTAATAGTGATTGTTTACGTTTTGCACTGTCCTGCTGCCACAAAACCACAAAGTTCATGACCTATGTTAGTGATAGTAAACCCCATTCCGATTCTGACCTCCCAGTGCCCAGACACAGCCTCTCTCCTCAGCTGCCTAGATCCTGTTCTCCCTTCACCACATCACCACCCGATGTCAGGCTCGGTCAATCTCCATTTCCCTGCATTCTCACTGCAGGCCACTTTCCTTTCCCCACCAGTCATTGACTTCCTTCAGTCCAGACTCCTTTCTCTCTCCCACGCTGTCCTTGACGGAATGAGCTCATGGAGTTCAGAATGCAGAGAGACAACATGATGGGCCTGGCATAGTGAAGTAAGTTAAACTCAACTTGTCTTAAACCATCAGGGAGACAATACTAGCGGAAATGCTCTTTGTGATATTTCACCACTGGGGAGATATATGCCCAAGGAGAGAGTTACCGATCATTGTTATCTTGCGAGGGGAAAGTTGCCAATCATTGATGACCTGAGGAGAGAGTTATCAATCACAGCTGACCTGTGAAGAAAGAGTTCCCAATAAAAGAGAAGAGAGCTGCAATCAAAATCAGGTTTACTATCAGTGACATAAAATTTGGTTTACAAAGCAAAAATGACCATAAATTACAAAAATAAATAAACTGTGCGGAAGACAGATGACAAGGTTCATGGGTTCATGAACTATGTTCATAAATCTGATGGCACAGGGGAAGATGTTCTTAAAATGCCAAGTGAGTGTTTTCAGGCTCCTGTACCTCCTCCCTGAAAACAGTAACACAAAAAGGGCATGTCTCAGACGGTGAGGATCCTTAATGATGGATGCTGCCTTCGGACGTGCTCGGTGGTCTGGAGGGTTGAGTTCATAGCCCTCTGCAGCCTCTTGCGATGCCGTGCATTGGAGCATCTATATCTGCTGGTGATGCCACCAGTCAGAATGCCCTCCACCCTACACCTATAGGAATTTGAAAATTCCTTTGGTGACATACCAAACCTCCTCAAACTCCTAACAAAACAGAGTTATCAATCACTGTTGGTGACCTGTGAGGAGAGAGTTGCCAGTTGTTGGTATAACAACAGAAATTGCTGGCACGCTTTGACCTGAAACTTTAACTTTGTTTCTCTTCCTGTAGATGCTGCCTGACATGCTGTACAACTCTGGCAATTCTAATTTTATTTTATATTTACAGTATTCGCAGTATTTTGATTTCACACCATTCACTGGTGATCTGTGAGGAGAGTTTCTAATTCCTGTGCGGGGTGAGCCTGTGTCCTTTCCCATGCACCGCAAAACTTAATATAATCAAAGCTTCTGCTTTCTCTGGAAAAAGGATCCCAGTAATTTCATCAGTTTCTGTCAGAAAAAAAACTCCTAACACAGGAAAAGATGTGGCTTTTGATATCCTTTAGTGAGGTTCAAGACAGTCTGTCAGTCAGATGTAATAACACATGAGAGATAATGGAACTTTACAGTATTGGGTAACAGCTGTTTCCAAAATAGTGTCAGATGGCCAACATACCTCTGGGTTAAACTCTACAGCACAGGCCCTCAAGCACTGCTTTCTGCCCAATACTCAAAGCATCACTCAAGTCCACTCATGGGACACCAATATTTTATTTTGTCTCTGGACAAAGCCCGTTTAATCCCAAACTCAGTAATCCTGAGGGATTGATGTTAGATGTTATAATGAGCAGTGAATGGATAATGAGGTAGTGTCTAATCATGAACTCAATAAATGTGCTGTTTGTCTTGATATTAAATCTTTAAGTGGCAGGGACTTGCACCAGATCATCATGAAATGTTCCTAAAAGTTAGCAATCAACAAATTGTTCTTGAAGTTGTAACATCTGTAGAATCAAGGTTTTGTTGATATTAGTAAGTGTGTGAAGGTCAGCATTGTCTTTCTCATCCTTCCTGCCGTACCTTGGGCAGTAGACTCAACCAATGTCAATACTAAGGTAACACATTGCATAGGAGCATCAGCTTCATTGCCATGACAGAAAAACACTCCCTCGGGGTGTTTGGTTCATTCTCAGTCTGGTTCAGGCCTCGAACAGCTCCAACCACTGAAGTATGACAACTCGAGCACCTCTGCTCCGTCCGCCAAAACAGACAGGATCTCCCGGTTGCCACCCACTTCAACTCTGCTTCCCATTCCCATTCAGATATGTCCATACATGGCCTCCTCTACTGCCATGATGAGGCTAAACTCAGGTTGGAGGAGCAACACCTCATATACCGTCTAGGTAGTCTCCAGCCCTTTGGTATGAACATTGAATTCTCCAACTTCCAGTAATTCCCTCCCCCTCCCTTCCCCTGTCCCAGTTTCACTGTGCCCCCTCCCCCAGCTGCCTATCACCTCCCTCATGGTTCCGCCTCCTTCTACTACCCATTGTGTTTTCCCCTATTCCTTCTTCATCCTTCCTGCCTATCACCTCCCTGCTTCCCTTCCCCCACCCCTTTATCTTTCTTCTTACTGCTTTTTCACCTGGCACCTACCAGCCTTCTCCTTCCCAACCTCCCCCCACCTCCTTTATAGCACCCCTGCCCCTTCCCTCTTCAGTCCTGATGAAGGGTTCCGACCCGAAACGTCGACTGATCGTTTCCACGGATGCTGCCCGACCTGCTGAGTTCCTCCAGCGTGTTGTAAGTGTTGAAGTATGACAATATTATTTCCTTACCTAAACCTCGTCCAGTCCCTTTCAACACAGCAGCAGCAGCTGATTGATTGAAGGGACCGTTCTACTGGCTCCCAGCATTGAACCTCTCACTTTCCACCTGCCCAATGGATACTGGCAATGGGACACCCACCATCTTAGCCTCTTGCATCATCTAAATAAAACCACAGAGTCATCTTCCCGGATGCCCACCGCTGAGGACAGCAAATAGTCCCAATACTCAAAAAAAGCCATATTATGGCTTCCTTTGTAAATACAAACTACTCATCACAGGCTGTTGCCCACCTCGAGCCATTGCTCTCAATCCTGTCTGCGGCTGTGCCCTGTTGGTCTCGTTTCCACCTGCAGGAGACGTCCACCAACAGTGCCTCTGTGAACCTGTCACTATCTTAATTACGCCACCACTGTTATTCCATAGGCTCCAACTTTACCTACAAATCTATTGGTGCAACATCTTATCAAAAGCCTTTGGAAGCCAATTTGCACCACGGCAGTGGCATTCCCCATCAGCATTTTCAGCTGCTTCATATTATCATCAGTTAAAGGTAACTTGCTTTCAACAACCCCATGCCAACTTTCTCTAATCAAACCCGCACTTCTCCACGTCAACTTTGTGTCTGATTGCTCCCAAAATTTACAGCACTGTCAGGGTTAACCAAACAGGTCTAATCTTACCAGGTTTATCGTTAGCACCACTTTTAAAGAAGGGTGCAAGTGTTACCAAAGAAAAAACAAGCCGCATGTTTTTGCTCCGGGTCCCAGCCCCTGCAGTCACACTATCCCAGTAATTGTTACAGATCTCCATTCCTCAGACACCAGGTGCAAATGTAAAGTCCCCATCTACCGTGATGACTTTCAACTTGTGACTCAGGTTCATTTGATCCAGGTCTCAGGATTGCTATCCCAGTCGTTTAACTAGCTTACCATTGTGTTCTTGACGTTTTGACCTTAAACCGTATTGGATCGATGGCGATGAAGTGGCAAGTGTGCATGCTGCCGATCGATCGCGTAGTCAATTGCTTGGGCCTCCTATATACAGAGGGCTCTTTCTCTTTCTGCACGCAGGCTTTCAACCGCATGTCACCACCTTGGCAGACCCAGCTCCTAGATCCCGCACCATAAGTTGCCCAGCGTGTACTGTGACTAGCAGGACTCAGTAAAAACATTTAATCCTACTGTTCCATCATCCCGGTGGATACATCTCAGATGTCGGTGGTAATTCAGCAAGTTCACCTGGAAGATAAGCTAGAAAGCCCAGTCACTGGGCCAGGTTCTCTCAGTGTTGCTTCCTGCCATTTTATATCAGGATAAGATTTTCATCTGTGAGAAGAACAAGAAATCTGAGACCAGGGTGGCATTCTGACATCACATGTCCCCAACATCATAAGGATCCAGCACCTTATATGTGAAGCATATCATGTTCCCAGCATTATACATCTCCAACATCTTACCATCATATGAATCTCCAGCATTGTAAATCCACAGTATTTTACATCACACATCTCCTGCAAAGTAAAACTGTTCAGGGATGGTCTCATTCATGCTCAGTACAATTCGAACAAGACTTAGAATCGTCTTTGCAATGAGGGTAATTTATCTTTCCAATGAGGTGCTGTTCCTGCTTATTCATTTTCTGCGTTTCACTATGGAAGCCAACAAAATGCCCCCGTGCTGCAGCATCCTGCAATCTCAATCCGCTTACACAACATCGGTCCTTAGCCACGCACAAAATGCTCAGCGGTCAGCCAGCGTCCGCGCATGGGAATAAACAGTCAACATTTTGGGACCAGACCCTCATCAGGACTGGAAAGGAAGGGGGGGGGGGCAGAAGACAG
The DNA here is from genome assembly GCF_963921235.1 of Mobula hypostoma. Lineage (NCBI taxonomy): Eukaryota > Metazoa > Chordata > Chondrichthyes > Myliobatiformes > Myliobatidae > Mobula > Mobula hypostoma. Next base: position 224,991,086 of record NC_086098.1, read on the forward strand.
AATAAGAAGGTAGGGGGAGGGGACACCAGGTGAGGAGGAAGGCTGGTGGGTGGGCAAGGGGAGGAGATGAAGTGAGAAACTGGGAGGTGATAAGTGGAAAAGGTGAAGGGCTGGAGAAGAAGGAATCTGATAGGGGAGGAGCATAGGCAAGTGAGGAGAATAGAAGTGGTGAGAGGGAGTCAGAATGGGGAATGAAAAAAAAAAGAAAATGAGGAGGGGGTAGGTTATTCCTGCCGAAGTCCAGAACATCACAGTCTCTCACTTACATCCCCCCACCCACACACACACTTTCAGCCCTTGGACAGCAAGGTCCAGGCTGGAATAAAACAAGGAAATGTGGTGGGAGGAAGGATTAGTGTGCTTGTTTGGGCTTTATTCTCCATTTCACTGAGAGCCTTGCTGCAGTTCGCCTGTACCACTGTAAACAGAGGAAATGTAGTCAAACTGGTTTAGTTTACATTTGCTGAATTGGCAGTACTTTCTCAGCTACGCGCCCCTCCTGCCAACACCTGCCTTATATAGTTCATTCCATCTCCTCTGGTCAACACAAAGCATTCCACAAAACCATTGGAATGAAATTATTGTTATCATTTAACTTTCTCAAAGTAGGTTGTCCGAAACATCAACATTAAAGTCAAAGTAAATTTATTATCAAAATACAGACATGTCGCCGTACACTACCGTGAGATTCATTTTTGTGGGCATTTACAGGAAAATAAAAAAGAACAATAGAATTTATGAAAAGCTGTAAATAAACAAAGACGGACAAACACCCAATATGCAAAAGAAGACAAATTGTGCAAATAAATACTGAGAACATGAATTGTCTAGCCCTGGAAAGCAAGTCTATAGGTTGTGGGATGAGTCCAAAGTTAAGCTGAGTGAAGGAGCCTGATGGCCGTAGGGTAATAATTGTTCCAAAACCTGGTGGTGTGGGACCTAAGGTTCTCTATGTCCTTCCCAATGGCAGCAGTGGGATGGTAGGGGTTCTCGATGATGGATGCTGCTTTCTTGTGGCAGTTTCCCTTGTAAATTATATCAGTTAGTGAATAATTGTTGTCCAGTTCACCAGGGTTAATTCTCCCTCCTTTCCCAAAATATTTTCTACCCAACCTAGAACAGTCAATGCATTGAAATTTCTCCAGTACATTGCAAGATATGACTTGATGGTAATAAACTGGTCAGAATGCAGAAACTGGATCACAGTGTCCATTTATTTTAGGTGCAGGTGAGGCAGTATCATCAGAAAGAGGAATGTTTTAGATCTGAGACTCTTATTCAGAATGGGAAAAGGAGAAATCAAGCTAGCTTTCAGTCCCGATGAAGGGTCTTGGGCCAGAACATCAACTGTTCACTTTCCTCCGTAGATACCGATTTTCTGAGTTCGTCCAGCATCTTGTGTGTCTTGCTCAAGACTTTCAACATCTGCAGAATCTCTTGTGTCTCTAGTTTCAAGTTAAAGAGAATGTGGGGGAGGAGTCAACATGTTAAAGGGAATATCTCCTTTAGGGTGAGACCAATTGGGACAATGTGGCACGACAGAGGCAGTTCATGTTTCTTTGCATCATGTGCTGCTAATAGCAGTTTTCTAAAGCCACACACTCTCCTATGGACTAAAGCTCTGTCCATTTTAGCCTTGAATTGACTTTATTACTTAAATCCTTCATATACATGAGGAGTAAAAATCTTTATGTTGTGTCTCCATTCAAATGTGCAATGTGCAATCATAGTAATTTATATTAAATATTATGTACAACAGGATAGTCAATATAATAGAAATACAGTTGTGTCAGCATGAATTAATCAGTCTGATGGCCTGGTGGAAGAAGCTGTCCCGGAGTCTGTTGGTCCTGGCTTTTATGCTGCATTACCATTTCCTGGATGGTAGCAGCTGGAACAGGTTGTGGTTGAGGTGACTCTGGTCCCCAATGATCTTATGGGCCCTTTTTACACACCTGTCTTTTTAAATGTCCTGAATCATGGGAATTTCACAACTACAGATGCGCTGGGCTGTCCGCACCACTCTCTGCAGAGTCCTGCGATTGAGGGTGGTACATTTCCCATACCAGAGAGTGATACAGACAATCAGGATGCTCTCAATCATACCCCTATAGAAAGTTCTTAGAATTCGGGGGGCCATACCAAACTTCTTCGACCGTCTGAGGTGAAAGAGGCACTGTTGTCCCTTTTTCACCACCCAGCCGGTATGCACAGACCACATGAGATCCTTGGTGATGTGTATGCCGAGGAACTTAAAACTGTTCACCCTCTCAACCCCAGATCCATTGATGTCTACAGGGGTTAACCTGTCTCCATTCCTCATGTAGTCCACAACCAGCTCCTTTGTTTTTGCGACATTGAGGGAGAGGTTGTTTTCTTGACACCACTGTGTCAGGGTGATGACTTCCTCTCTGTAGGCTGCCTCATTATTATTTGAGATTAGGCCAACCAGATTAGTGTCATTAGCAAATTTAATTAGCAGGTCAGAGCTGTGGGTGGCGACACAGTCATGGGTATACATAGAGTAAAGGAGGAGGTTTAGGACACAGCCCTGAGGGGCTCCTGTATTGAGGGTCAGAGGGTGATCAGGCCTAAGTATTATTTCTTTCTCCATTGACCTGATCTACCACAGCCCTGCCATTAACAACACATAACACAGGCAAAGGGCCATAATCTGTCTCTAACTGAAACTTTATCATATATGGTCTCATCCCATCGGAGACATTCCCTTAGTCTACCCATCCCTCCCTACCATCTCTGCTACCGAACACTAACTCAATTTCCCTAACAGAAGTTCCAGCAAAAGATCTTAGACCTAAGACATTAATTCTGTTGTCGTTCCCACTCATTCCTGACCTGTCCAGTGCATCCTGCATTTTCTGTTTATATTTTAGATTTACAGCATCTGTAGTCTTTTTTTTTGCTTCCAGGTCTGATTTTACACAGAACAGATAGCATGGGAGATAATTCCTGGTGAAATTCAGGCAAACAGCACTGTTCATGTTGGTGCTCCTGGTATTTTCCTGCTCTCTGGTGAGGGCCAGGTGACTCACTGTCCACATAATGCAAGCCCCCACACCAACACACAATGGAGAAAGGAGCTTTTGCTGCATCCTTCAGTCAAAAGGTAACTGGTAATTGGTTTATTATTGTCACATGTACTGCAATACACTGTAAAACTTCGTTTTGCATGCCATCCATACAGATCATTTCACATCATCGAGATAAAACAAGAGGAAAACAGCAGAATGTCGTGTTACAGCTACAGAGAAAGTGCAGTGCACGCAGACAATGAGGTTGCAAGGCCATGATGAGGTAGATTGTGAGGTCAAGAGTCCATCTTGTTGTACTAGTTCGTTCAATTATTTAATAAAAGCAGGATCGAAGCTGTCCTTTAGTCTCGTGGTGCATGCTTACAGGCTTTTGTATCTTCTGCCCAATGGGGGGGTGGTGGGAGGGGGAGAGAATGTTTCAATTGGGTGGGGTCTTTGATTATGTTGGCTGCATTATCAAGGGAGGGGAGGCTGGCTTCCATGATGTGCCAAGCTATGCCCAAACTCTCTGCAGTTTCTTGCAGTCTTGGACAGGGCAGTTGCCATACCAAACCATGATGCATCCAGATGGAATGCTCTATGTAAGGGGACATGCCAAATCTCCTTAGCCTTCTGAGGAACTGGAGAGGCTGGTGCACTTTCTCGGTTATGCACCATCTTAGGCCTCGCTGGTCAGTTCCCCATGACTCTAGGGGTCAGGTTGGTAGATCATTCACCCCAAGAGGTCAGACCTGTGGATAGATTTGAAAACACATTTTTAGTCATTCTTAAAGTCTTAGAATTTAGATCTGAAAGAGGTGAATAATTATATTAAAAGTAATGAGTAGATCTGCAGAGAGCAGTTTGCAAAGAGCCACCTGGATCTGGGGTCAAGGTGCATGTTGTTTATTATTCAAAGGGACTCGTTAGATTCTGGACTAGTTCCTGAGGATTGGAGGGTGGCTAATGTAACCCCAATTTTTAAAAAAGAAGGGAGAGAGAAACCGGGGAATTATAGACCGGTTAGCCTAACATCGGTGGTGGGGAAACTGCTGGAGTCAGTTATCAAGGATGTGATAACAGCACATTTGGAAAGCGGAGAAATGATCGGATAAAGTCAGCATGGATTTGTGAAAGGAAAATCATGTCTGACGAATCTCATAGAATTTTTTGAGGATGTAACTAGTAGAGTGGATAGGGGAGAACCAGTGGATGTGGTATATTTGGATTTCAAAAGGCTTTTGACAAGGTCCCATATAGGAGATTAGTGTGCAAACTTAAAGCACACGGTATTGGGGGTAAGGTATTGGTGTGGGTGGAGAATTGGTTAGCAGACAGGAAGCAAAGAGTGGGAATAAACGGGACCTTTTCAGAATGGCAGGCGGTGACTAGTGGGGTACCGCAAGGCTCAGTGCTGGGACCCCAGTTGTTTACAATATATATTAATGACTTGGATGAGGGAATTAAATGCAGCATCTCCAAGTTTGCGGATGACACGAAGCTGGGTGGCAGTGTTAGCAGTGAGGAGGATGCTAAGAGGATGCAGGGTGACTTGGATAGGTTGGGTGAGTGGGCAAATTCATGGCAGATGCAATTTGTGGATAAATGTGAAGTTATCCACTTTGGTGGCAAAAATAGGAAAACAGATTATTATCTGAATGGTGGCCGATTAGGAAAAGGGGAGGTGCAACGAGACCTGGGTGTCATTATACACCAGTCATTGAAAGTGGGCATGCAGGTACAGCAGGCGGTGAAAAAGGCGAATGGTATGCTGGCATTTATAGCGAGAGGATTCGAGTACAGGAGCAGGGAGGTACTACTGCAGTTGTACAAGGCCTTGGTGAGACCACACCTGGAGTATTGTGTGCAGTTTTGGTCCCCTAATCTGAGGAAAGACATCTTTGCCATAGAGGGAGTACAAAGAAGGTTCACCAGATTGATTCCTGGGATGGCAGGACTTTCATATGAAGAAAGACTGGATAAACTGGGCTTGTACTCGTTGGAATTTAGAAGATTGAGGGGGGATCTGATTGAAACGTATAAGATCCTAAAGAGATTGGACAGGCTAGATGCAGGAAGATTGTTCCCGATGTTGGGGAAGTCCAGAACGAGGGGTCACAGTTTGAGGATAGAGGGGAAGCCTTTTAGGACCGAGATTAGGAAAAACTTCTTCACACAGAGAGTGGTGAATCTGTGGAATTCTCTGCCACAGGAAACTGTTGAGGCCAGTTCATTGGCTATGTTTAAGAGGGAGTTAGATATGGCCCTTGTGGCTACGGGGGTCAGGGGGTATGGAGGGAAGGCTGGGGCGGGGTTCTGAGTTGGATGATCAGCCATGATCATAATAAATGGCGGTGCAGGCTCGAAGGGCCGAATGGCCTACTCCTGCACCTATTTTCTATGTTTCTATGTTTCTATGTTTATTGATATTAGGTGACCTGACTGGACACTGTCAGGCTGTCAAATGCAAGGTGCCTCAGATACCTTTCATCCTAATCCAAACCCTTTCCTCTTGGTGGAGACCTCACATTCCCTGGTTTATTGGGTCTCTCTTCACGCCATCACAGACATTTACACCACACACTGCACCCGTAAAGCCAACAGTATTGTGAAAGACCCCACACACCCCTCATACAAACTCTCCTCCCTCCTGCCATCGGGCAAAAGGTAGCAAAGCATTCGGGCTCTCACGACCAGACTGTACAACAGTTTCTTCCCCTAAGCCATCAGATTCCTTAACACCCAGAGTCCAGACTGACATCTACATCATTTATTATTATATTGTAATTTGTCCTTTACTGTGCCTATTGTCTTGCTTATTAATTATTGTACTGCCCTGCACTGTTTTGTGCACTTTATGTAGTCCTGTGTAGGTCTGTAGTCTAGTGTAGTTTTTGTATTGTCTTACGTAGTCTAGTTTAGCCTTGTGCTTTCTCACATAGTCTAGTGTAGTTTTGTGTTGTTTCATGTAGCACCATGGTCCTGGAGGAACGTTGTTTTGTTTTTACTGTGTACTGTACCAGCAGCTTATGGTCGAAATGACAGTAAAAAGTGACTTGACTTGACTTGACTTGAGTCATTTAGGGAGCTGATTTGACATCAGCTGTTGTGTACTGTGCCATTTGTGTGATGCACTGTGTCTGCCTCGTGGACAGAGGGAGACTGTCACTTCTTCTAAAGAGAGAAGATCAGCTTTATTTGTCACATGAACATCGAAACATCGAAACACACGGTGAAATACCTTGTTTGTGTCAACAAACAATGCAGTCTGAGATGCGTTTGGGGAACATGCTTCTGCTGCAAACGTGGCTTACCACAATCTATCAACTTTTAACACTAACTGGTACACCTTTGGAATGTGGGTGGAAACTGGAGCAGCCAGAGGAAAAGCACGAGCTGGTGGGGAGAACGTACAAACTTCCTACAGGTAACAGCAGGAATTGAACCCCGCACTGTAACAGCATCCTGCTAACCACCATGCAACTGTGCCATCCACAGTACCTTGCCAGTCCCCCTGGCTACGTGCTTTGCCCAGGCAAACTCCAATCCCAGAATGGATTTTATATCTGATATCTGCCCTCGTGAGGCACAGATTTTCCAGAACAAAGGAAAGTACGCCACAGTACTTTGGGCAACCAACATTTTGCGTCCATAAAACCACAACATAGCAGCAGAATTAGGCCATTTGGCCCATCGAGTCTGCTCTACCATGAGACCCTTCCTCAGTCTATTTCCCTGCACTGATCCTGCCTGACACACTGAGTGCCTCCAACTTATCAGCTTTGTCGCTCCTCCTCCAGGTAAACTGCCTCTCCCCTCCATCTAACAACAGTGAGGCTGATCACTTTAAATCCATTGCAAAGCCCAGCTACATGCTTTCAGAGAGCTTCAGATGTGTGTGGGTGCTGAGGCAGAAGGAGAAGGGGGGGCTGCACAGCCCTACAACACCTTGGAGGGATAACCGAGTCTGGCGGCTCTCTCCACACCTGGCCCATCGCTTCCTTCTGGGAGCAGGACCTGAGGGGGCAGACTGCCAACAGAATGTATCCAGCCAGCTCACTTGCTCCCTCGCTCCCTGACCAGAACACCTGAGGCCTTGCCACAACTGCAGTGCAGGATGGAATCTCTGAAACAAGGTCCTGATTTACAATTCTTCTGTGCCATTGCTGCACCGGCTGGAAGGAATTCGTCCGCTGGGAGATGATTCTATAGTTTTGTGCCTTCCCATACCTTCCTGGTCCTTCCCTACAAGGTTTCACCTCCAGCAGAGATCCTGCGGAGTTACAACACCTCACCCAGGAGGTCTCAGTGAGTGGAAGGCTTCGCTGACAAACTATCTCTCTCGGCATCAACAGATCGACAATGGATGGTGTTGGGGGTCTGTCTCCTCACCAGATACCGTGATCTTATAGACCGGAGTGGCCATAGACAGAGTGAATGCGCAAAATTGTTTTCCCAGTGCTGGGGAATCAAGAACTAGAGGGCATAGGTTTAAGAAGAGAAGCAAGAGATGTAACAGGAACCTAGGGTGCAACCTTTTCACACAGAGAGCGAATCGGGGCCACGGGAGATTTTGAGGATGTTGCAAATTCACAAAATGCCAGAGGAACTCAGCAAGTCGGGCAGCATCTGTGGAGGGAAATTGAACAGCTGACTTTTTTGAGCCGAGACCATTCAAGGTTTATACGACAGTCCGGAAGCTCCATGCTCACTATTATCTTATTTAATTACCTGTGTAATCAGGTGTACATAATTTAGTGAAGTTCTTCAATTGCTGTGATTGGAGAGAGAGAAAGTGAGTCAGTGAATGAGATGGGGAGAGAGAGAGAGCGAGAGAAACAAGAACATGAGATAAATAGAGAATTATTTGCTTTGCAACTTGAAAATTCTGAGTTCTGACATTTTCATGTAACAGATTTGGAGGCCGTGCATGAAAAGAAGACTTAATAGGCAAGCTTGAGGGGAATCTTTATATAGCAGAACACCCGAGTGTCAGAGATTTGCTGAGGTAGATAGGTTGGTGAAGAAGGCAGTTGGCATTCTGGCCTTTATCATTTAAGTACTGTATTAAGAGTTGGGAAGATATATAGGACACTTGGAATATTGTGCACAGTTTTGGCCATTGCTAGGATGTTGCCTGGACTTGAGTTACAAGTAGAGTTTACATAGATTGGACTTTATTCCCTAGGATGTAGGAGACGGAGCACTGACCTGTTAGAGATGTATGAGAGATTGAGAGGTGATCTGATAGACATTGCCTGAGTTATAGGGAAAGGTCGGATAGGTTAGGACTTAAGATCCTGGAGCATAGGAGAATGAGGGAGATTCGATGGAGGTATGCAACATTACGCAGGGCGTAAATAGGGTAAATGCAAACAGCCTTTTACCACAGAGGTTGAGGGAGTCTAGACCTAGAGGTCATAGGTTAAGAGTGAAAGGTGAAAGGGGAACCTGAGGGTAACTTCTTCATCAGAGGGTGATGCAAGTGTGGAACGAGCTGCCAGCGGAAGTGGTGGATGCGGGTTCGACCTCAGCTGATCCATTCTGACCACAATGTCCATACCCTTCTAAATCTGTTAGGCTTCCCTGAGTGAGTAACTGAACCTTATTTTGTAAACCGTACATCCACACTGGCGCGGAGGGAGCGAGTACTTACACAACAGCCACAAAATGCTGGAGGAACTCAGCAGGCCAGGCAGCAACTATGGAAAAAAGTACAGTCGACATTTCGGGCCGAAACCCCACGGCAGGACCTGCAGCGAATACTTAGCAAGGTTGGAGGATGTCCATGAAATGGTTGCTTTGTCCCAGGTGACATGAAGGGATCTGAGACCTGTTGGAGCTGCACTCAGCCAAGCAAAGGGTGAGTATTGTGGACGCACTTTGTAAAAAATGGAAAATCTTGGAGATATCAATACAGTGTGGTGGCATAATGGTTAGCTTGGGGCATTCTGGAGTTCAGAGTTCAACTCCGCTGCCATTCAGTAAGGAGTCTCTGTACGTCCTCCCCAGTGGAAAGCTAGGCTTTTCCCCAGGTGCTCCAGCTTCCAGTGCACAGTCCAAAGATGTACTGGGTAGATTAAACTGCTCATTGTAAATTGTCCCATGATTAGGTTAGGGTTAATCGGGGTTGTGGAGTTGCTGGGACAGAAGGGCCAGAAAGATTGCTGAATAAATAAATAAATAAAATATCAGGAAGTGAGTCTAGAGGATTTAAAGGAGAATAAAGATTAGCTTTATTTGTTACATGTGCATTGATGCATGCAGTGAACTTGCATCATTTGCATCAGATCAAAGCAGCAAGGGTTGTGATAGGCCACGCAGCGTTGTCCCGTTTTAGGCACCAACACAGCATGCCCACACCTCACTAACACCGAGCCGTACTCTACGTCTTTGGAATGCAGGACGAAACCGAAGCACCCCGACGAAACCTACGCAGTTACGGAGAGAATATACAAACTCCCAACAGACTGCAGCGGGAATCCAACTCTGAGCCTGCCCCAGGTGCTACAGAGCATTGTGCTAACCGCATTGGGCTAACGTGCTGCCCTCTGATCTGCTCTGTTGCAACCATACTTACGTGGGGGGCGGGGTGCTTGTGAAGAGTTTCAGAAGATTGATGGTCACCACAAACCACCTTCTGGTCAACGTGATCCCTCGGATTGATGGTGGGGAAACTGGCAATGATAAAAGCGGGTGGAGATGGTCACTGCCCAGCACTGATGTTATTTGCCAGTGATCGACTCATTCCCAAATATTGCTCAGATCTAGTGGGATTATGACAGGAATACTGTATTTGGGAATGAAATTGAACATTGTGCAGTCAGCACCGAACATCCCAGCTCCCAATCTTGTGATGGAAGACAGATCTTTGATGAATCAGCTGAGGACGGTTTTGGGTAAAAGAACATTTGCAGTGATGTCCTGGGATACTGAAGTACTTCCTTTTTATGGTCACTGAATTTACCTGAGCTCCTTGATGTCAAAGGCAGTACCTTTCCCCTCACCCCTGGAATTCGGATCTGTGTTCCGAGTTTGGACCAAGGCTGTGATGAGGTCTGCTGATTGTTGCTGGCAAAATGCAGTCCTTATGAGAGAATCATTGGAAAGTAGGTGATGTAACCAGTCAGAATGCTGTCTCCAACTCTAGCGAACTTCTACGGATGTACAGTGGAGAGCACTCCGACTGGTTGCATCACCATCTGGTATGGAAGCTCTAACGCACAGGACAGAAAGAGGCTGAAGAGGGTTGTAGACACAGAGAGCTCCATCATGGGCACAATGCTCCCTGCCATCAAGGACACCTTCAAAGGCAGTGCCCCAAAAAGCTGGCATCCATCGTGAAACACCCTCACCATCTGGGAAATGCCCTCTTCTCATTATGATCATTAAGGAGGAGGCACAGGAACCTGAATACCCACACTCGGTGTTTTAGGAACAGGTTCCTTCACCTCTGCCCATGAACACTACCTCACCATTCCCGTTTAGCAATATTTATTTATTGGAACTTTTAGTTTTTTATTGCACTGTGATGATGCTACAAAACCACAAATTTCACAACATATGCCACTGATAGCAAGCCTAATTCTGATTCTGTTTGATGGAAATGGTGAACGCGCCTTCTGTCACATCTCTTACGATTGAGAGAAAACCAGTTGGGAATTGGATGCCATGCTCCCAGTGAAAATGACATAGCTGGGAAGTTGTCCACACTGTCAGGTAGATGATACTGCCTGGATTAGAGACATAGCTACACTGAAAAGTTGGACAAACTGGAATTGTTCTCCTTTGAGGCTGAAGGGAGTCCTGGTAGAGGTTTGCAAAATTATGAAAGGAATAGATAGGGTAGGCAGTCAGAATCTCCTCTCCAGGGTAGAAATATCAATCATCAGAAAGTGTGCTTTTAAGGGGGAAATTTAAAGGCAACATGAGGAGCAAGTCTTTTACTCAGGGGTGGTAGGTGCTTAGAATGGGTGACCAAAGATAGTAATGGAAATAGACAGTTCAGTGGAGTTTTACAGGCTTTTAGATAGACACACAAATATGAGGGAATGGAGAGAATATGGATGTTATTAATGAGGAGACATTTATCTATAAATCAGCTCAAGTTTAACACAACATTGTGGGCCGAATGACTTGCCAAGTGCTGTAGGGTTCTATTTTTTATGTTCTTTGTTGGGTTATAAACATACGAGAACTGTTGGCTAGATCAGCTCTCAAGCACAAAGTTCAAAGTTCACAGTGAATTTATCGTCTAAATACATATATGTCACCCTATACTAACCCTGAGATTCATTTTCTTGCAGGCATTCACAGTAGATACAAAGAAACACAATAGAATCAAAGAAAAAAACAGCACTCAGCAAGACGGTCAAATAACCAGTGTGTAAAAGCCGACAAACTGCGTGAAAATATTTTAAAAAAACAAGAAAATAATAATAATAAATAAATATCAAGAACATTTGCGTGTAGAGTAATTTGAAAGTGAGTATTCCATAGGTTGTGGATCAGCTCAGTGTTGAGGTGAGTGAGCTTTATGGCTGAGGGGTAATAGCTGTTCCTGAAACTGGTATGTGGGACCAGTACCTCCTTCCTCCTGTACCTCCTTCCTGATGGTAGCAGCGAGAAGACAGCATGGTGTGGAGGTGAGGGTTCGTGACGATGGATGCTGCTGTTTTGCGACAGTGCTTCGTGTAGTTGTGTTCAGTGGTGGGGAGGGCTTTACCTGCGGTGATTTGGGCTGTTTCTACCGCCTTTTGTAGGATTTTCCGTTCATGGGCTGTTTCCATGCCAGGCTGTGATGCAACCAGTCAGGATACTCTCCACTGTGTATCTATAGAAGTTTGTCAAAGTTTTAGATGACATGCCGAATCTTCAAAAACATCTAAAATAGTAGAGATGCTGCCTAGCATCTTTGTAGTGGCAGTTACACGCTGGACCCAGGACAAATAATCTGAAATTATAACAATGGAGTAAGCTGCTGACCCTCTCCACCTCTGATCCTCTGACAAAGACTGGCTCACAGACCTCCGGTTTCCTCCTCCTGAAGTCAATAATCAGCTCTTTGATTTTGCTGACGTTCAGTGAGAGGTTGTTGTTGTGTCACCACTCAGCCAAATTTTCAATCTCCTTCCTGTATGCTGATTCATCACCACCTTTGATTCAGCCAACACCAGTGAGGTCGTCAGCAAACTTAAATGTGGCATCGGCGTTAGGCTCAGTCATACAGTAAGAGTTCAACAAGTCTTCATTTCTATAGCTGGGCTGTTGTCTGTGCCCACAGCTGCTAGCCTCTCCAGTTTTCCTCACAGTTTCTCAAGGGCACCATGAATCAGAGCAGCTGAAGACTGGCTTCTTTCGCAACGGCGATCTCCAGAGGAAGGCACGGATGGATCACCCATTCATACCTCTGGCTGAAGAGGGTTATCAATGCTTCATCCCCCTTTCAGCCTCTTCCTTGAGTCTCTTCCTCTCCTTCATTCAGAATCAGAATCAGGTTTAATATCACCGGCATATGTCATGGAATGTTGTTTTGTAGCAGCGGCACAATGCAATACGTAATAAAAACTATAAATTACAATAAGTATATATAAAAAATTAAATTAAATAGTAATGTAAAAAGAGAGAAAAAATTGAGACAGTGTTCATTGTCCATTCAGAAATCTGATGGTGGAGAGGAAGAAGCTGTTCCTGAAGTATGTGTCTTTAGGTTCCTGTACCTCCACCATGATGGTAGCAATGAGAAGAGGGCATGTCCTGGGTGATGGGGGTCCTTACTGATGGATGCCTCCCTCCCTTTTGAGGCATCGCTTTCAGGAGTCCTCAGTGCTGGGGAAGTTAGTGCCCATGGTGGAGTTGGCTGAGTTTACAACTTCCAGCAGCTTTTTCCGATCCTATGCAGTGGCCCCTCAATACCAGACAGTGATGCAACCAGTTAGAATGCTCTCCACAGTACATCTGTAGAAATTTGCGACAGTCTTTGGTGACGTACCAAATCTCCTCAAGCTCCTAATGGAATATAGCCACTGCCATGCCTTTTTTGTAACTGCATCAATATAGATTTTCAAAGATGTTGGCACCCAGGAACTTGAAACTGCTCACCCTTTCCAATGTTGTTCCCTCAAAGAGGACTGGTGTGTATTCCCTCAACCTTCCTGAAGTCCACAATCAATTCCTTAGTCTTACTGATGTTAAGTCAAGTTTGTTTCTATGACACTAGTCAGTCTGTGATCTATCTCACTCCTGTACGCTTTCTCGTCACCATCTGAAATTCTGCCACCAATAGCTGTGTCATCAGCAAATTTAGAGATGGCGCTTGAACTGCCCTGGACCGTGATGGTGAGCGTGGACAGAGCAGGGCAGTGGGCTGAGTACACATTCATGATGATTGCCAGTGAGGAGGAGATGCTATTTCCGATTCGCACTGACTATGGTCTCCCGGTGAAGAAGTCAAGGATTCAGTTGCAGAGGGAGGTACATAGGCCCAAGTTTTGGAGCTTGATGATCAGAATTGAGGGTATGATTGTGTTGAACACTGAGCTGTAGTCAATAAACTGCAGTCTGATGTAGATTGTTGTTATTGTGTATATAACCCATGGCTGAATGGAGAGGCAGTGAGACTGCAACCAACTGTGGCGATTGGCAAGTCGCAGCTGGCCCAGGTCTTTGCTTTGGCTGGAGATGATTCTGGCCACGACCAACCTCTCAAAGCACTTCGTCACAGTAGGTGTGAGTGCAACTGGGAGCTAGTTGTTGAGGCAGCTCATCCTGTTCTTCTTGGCCACTGGTATGATTGTCACCCTTTTGAAGCAGGTGGGAACCTCCGACTGCAGCAGTGAGAGATTGAAGATGTCCTTGAACACTCCCACCAGTTTGTTGGCACAGGTTTTCCGTGTCCTACCAGGTACACCATCAGGGCTTGATGCCTTGCACCATCTTAAGATATGTTCTGATGTCGGCTTCCGTGTCAGAGGTCACAGGGTCACCTGATGCCGCAGGAATTTGCATGGCTGCAGTTTTATTGTCCCTTCCAAAGTATGCATATAAGTGCTGAGCTCATCTGGAGTGAAGCATCACAGCCATTCACGTCGACTGCACCTCTTCCTAGAGATGCTGCCTGGCCTGCTGTGTTCACCAGCAACTTTGACGTGTGTTACAGCCATTCATGATGTTAGCTTTCACTCTGTAGGAAGTAGTGACCTACGAACCCTGGCAGAGCAGACATGCATCCGATTTTGTATCTAACTTCAATCGGAATTGATTTTTCACTCTTAAAATAGCCCTCTGTAGGTCATACCCAAACTTCTTTTACAGTTCTGGATCACTAGTCTTGAATGCCACTAGCCCTCAGCAGACTGTGAATCTCCTGGTTCATCCATGCTTTGGTTTGGGTTTGTCCGGTAGGTTCTCGAAGGCACACACTCACCCACACAGGTCTTGATGAAGTCGGTGACAACAGTAGCATATTAATTCAGATTCAAAGATGAATCCCTGATTATTGTCCAGTCCACAGATTCAAAGCAGTCCTGTAAGTGGTCCTCCACCTGCCTTAACCTTCTTTGTCCTCACTACTGGTGCTGCAGTCTTTAGTCTCTGCCTATATGTCAGGAGTAGAAGTACAGGCAGGTGATCGGACTTTCCAAAGTGGTGGTGTGGGATGGCACGGTAAGCATTCTTGATGGTGGTGTAACAGTGATCAAGAGTGTTGGCTCCTCTGGTTCCACAGGTGATATGTTGGTGGTAGTTGTTCAGAGACTACTTCAAGCTGGCCTGGTTGAAATCCCTCGCAATGCTACAGAACGCATCCAGCTGTGCTGCTTCGCGACTGCTGATCATGGAGCTCAGCTCTTTCAGGGCCTGCCTGAGTTGGATTGTATACGATCATATCACTAAATTGGATAATTATCCATGATCACTATTACACTATCACCCCTCTATTATTGCTATTGTAAAGTCAAGATTTAAATCATAGGACTCGGCCAAGGATGTGATCATCATGTTCATGTCATCCATTGAGGAGTTAGTGATATTTTTCTAACGGAGCCTGAAAAAACACTATAAATTGCCAAACTGTCCATTTTGCCACCGGTCAACTGATTGGCTTTGCTAGTCTTTCTTCAAATTAACACAGCTTGGTTGTTTAACATTGTCGATCTATAAGATCATTGGATTAGCAATCAATTAAACCTCACAAAGTTTAAAACTCTGAGACAACTTGCTGGAATGTTGTTCATTACTAATCCCGTTTTCACGCCAGTACGAAACTAACCACTGGAAGCTGTCATGACTGGAAGAGATGCTGGGATATACTGTTGGTAAGTAACCCAGTATTGTTGTTTAAAGATGCAGCACTGTAACAGGACCTTGCAGCATAACAGCCCATGTGAACAATGAACCTACTAACACGTACATTTTTGGAGTGTGGGAGAAAATTGGAACACCAGGGGGGCGGGGGACATATGTTGTCATGGAGAGAACATTCAAACTCCTTAAAGACAGTGGCAGAATTGAAACTCGGTTGCAGGCGCTGTATTAGTGTTAACGCTAACCGCTTCACTACGGGACCACGTGTGAATTAAAAGGGACACATTCTAGGCAAAAGTGTTGGAGCATTCCAGCCGGAATCAGGGTCCATTACAATGCCAATTGGAAATGATTTCTGTTGGTAATTTAAGCTGTGGGAAAGTGCTTTAGGAGATGTCCCAGTCCCCCGACGCTCGGCTCTGCACTAAGTCTGGCCCACACTATAAATCATTCTGAAAGTAATGGATTGGGGAGGGGGGTGGGGGCAAAGATGGAAGTGGGAGGTGGGGTTGGCCTCATGGTGGGTGTGTGTATGGGAGGCTTTCCGTGCAGTCTTGACGAGCCAGAGCACAGGCAGATAGGTGATGCTGATAATGTGTGGCTTTGTCGGAATGGAGCTATAATAAATCTGGAGCCACGGCCTCCTTCTACATCTGTTAGAGCACCCCAGCAGCCAATGGCCTGGGCAGACATTAACAATCTTTACTGATTAAGGGTATGTAGGTAATGACAGGAACTGTGCATTCAAGGCACACAGTTAATCACAGAGTACTTCCCGTTTACAGCACCACTTCCACATACAATTTGTTCCTCTGAATTACCAACTACCCCCAGGCACATTAATGCTGTGGTTAATCAGGCTGCTGTTCTCCACAGAACAGAGCTGGTTTGAGCAGGGGAAGGGCTGGGTGGATGGGGGTGTGGGGGGAAGGGAGGGTAGTGGGAGTGAGAGTAAGATCCACAATCTGTTTCTGAACTTGTAGAACCTTTATAGCGCGTAATGCACATTTCTTGGCACTACCATGTCATGTTACCATTCTCTTGCTCTTATCCTGTAGCCTCCACAGTGGGTGGATCTTGTTGGATTAGAGTGTAAAATGGTATCTTTCTTGTAGTTTAGAATTTCCTATGCTTGCTTGTATTTTTACATAATCACCTATATAAGTATAATTGTTCAGTGATGGTAGTCGAGCAGCTTCTGTATTTTTCTAGTTCTTCTGCAGCCAGTGTTACACCTCTTGAATCTGGCTATTTCATGGGCTATTTGTTATCATGCGATGTCTTGCTACCTTTGTAGTCTGAGCTAGTTTTCGTATGAAACAAACATGATTTTTTTTTGTTCTCTCTCTTTTTCTTTGTTCTGTCTTTGCTCTTGAACACTGATTAAGAGGCAGTAAGCAACAAGTTCTATGCCTCATTCTTGCCTTCTGAAGAACCTTTGGAATAGCAAGCTCGCCAGGATCCAACAATCCCGCCAGACACCGTGTAACATTTTTCTCAGCTGGTGCTCAGGTCTGGAGTACGAGACCAGGTGACAAGTGCTGATGCCTCTTCTGTTGGACTGGGGCCGACGGGAAGGTGAACTTTGAAGGAATGCTGAGAATGTGCGAGGCATGGTTATTAACTTTGTGGATGACACAAGAGTACGTGGTGTTGCTGACAGTGAAGATAGTTATCATGAAAACGTCACTGGGGTCTCTCTCCACCACACCACCCCCCCCCCCCACCATTTGAACACATAGCTCAGAAACACTGCCAATGCAGCACCTCCAGCATTGTCAAAGCCTCCTCTCATCCTCCCCACACTCTCTCTGACCTCCTGTCGTCAGGCAGAAGGTACCGCAGAATAAGAACCAGAATTGTCAGGCTAGGTAACAGCTTCTTTCCCCAGACTATTAGACTGTCACCCAGCCACCCAACACACATATACCCTGTCTGAATATTTAATTCAAGATTCAAGTACATTTATTAGATTATGAAGACACGTAGTCCTCTTTTATTGTCACTTAGTAATGCATGCATTAAGAAATGATACATTATTTCCTCCGGTGTGATATCACAAAACACAGAACAGACCAAGACTGAAAAAACTGACAAAACCACATAATTATACATATAGTTACAACAGTGCAACAACACCATAACTTGATGAAGAACAGTCCATGGCACAGTAAAAGTTCAAAGTCTCTCAAATGTCCCACATCTCATGCAGATGGGAGAAGGAGGAAAAACTCTCCCTGCCACGCCGACCACAATCCGACTCTGAGTCATCCGAAAACTTCAAGCCTCCGATCAGCTCTCTGACACCGAGTACTGAGCGCCATCTCTGTCCGAACAATCCGACCTCCTTCTCGGTCGCAAAAAGCAGGCAAGGCCGGGGATTTTGAGGTCTACCCTCCAAAAGATTCCCAACCACACAGTAACGACAGCAGTGAACGGGCATTTCAGAAATTTCTCCAGATGTTCCTCTGTGCTTTCACATCCATTCTCCATCAAATCGGAATTGTCCACGACCCCTATTTTACAGATACGATATCATTTTTCACCGGAGGGCTGCGAACACATAGGTGCCCCGCCATCTTCTCCTCCCGCCTTTCTCAAGGAAGCTTGAGATTTTCTTGCTCACAGGTAGCCACAAAGCAAGAAATCTGAAAGAACCCAATAAAAGAATTTTAAAAGTTAAAATAAAATACCAACACTCGATGTGCAAAAGAAAGAAAAAGAACGACACAATACACATCATGCAAACAATTGAAGCGAACAACAGCATTCCAAACCAAAACTGAGTCCTCAGATCCGAAACAAGCAGGAAAACAAATATGTGAAACAAAGGTAATAAAAGATAAAAATGGACCAGTGCAGGATGGAAGTGTGTGTCTGTGAGTTGGGGAGAAAGGCGGGGCAGGGCATTCAGACAGCTGTATATAATAACATTAATAATCTTAATAAACATGCGTTTCACACTTTATGTCAACCTGTCAATCTGGGTTTTGCACTTTGACCTCAGGGGAACGATGTTCTGTTTAGCTGTATACATGAGTATGACTGGATGACAATAAACTTGAACTTATCATGACTTACAGAGTAACAATCAGCTGGGAAAGTGAGCCAAGGAATGGCAAATGGAGTTTAATTCATACCTGTGCAAGGCATTGCACTTTGGAAAGAGAAATGAGAACAGGACAGCAACCGTGAACGGTGGGACCCTAGGGAGTGTTGTAGAACAGAATGACCTAAAGTGCAATTGAGTTCTGCCAAAGGGGTTTGGTCCGAAACATCATCTGTACTTTTTTCCTTAGATGTTTCCTGGCCTGCTGAGTTCCTTCAGCATTTTGTGTGTGTTGCTTGGATTGCCCCCATCTGCAGATTTGTAAAAGTGCAAATACTTGGTTCCCTGAAAGTGGCCTCACAGGGAGACAAGGCGGTGAAGAGAGCTCTTGGCACTCTGGCCTTCATCAGTTAGGCATTGAGTATAGATGTTTGGACGTTATGTCGCAGTTGTACAAGACATTGGTGAGGCTACATTTAGAATATTGTGTTTAGATATGGTCACCTTGTTATAGGAAAGATGCCATTAATCAAATGGGATTAGGTGGGCATCTCGGTCAGCATGGACTTGATGGGCCAAAGGGCCCCCTTTCATACTGTATGATGTCTGCGAATCTGTGTCCCTATCTCCAATTAAACACGTCAGCGACAAAGATCCCCAGCTGATTATTCATCAGTCCATTCTGAAGGGGATGAGATCCGTTGTGACAGTCATTTCTACAGTCCCAGCTGAGTCCGGATATATTAGTCAAGGCATTTGCTTATTAAACCTACATCACCGCCCAGCCCATGAAACTTGACACAATGGTCCATGTGGGTACTCTGGACATTGGTTACAACAAAAGCAATGAGATCCTCCAGACAGATCTTAAGAATTTAAACAAAAGATTAAGATGCAGGACGATTTAACAGACACAGTCTTCAGGAAGGGGTTGGGGTGATGCACATCTAAATGCACTAAAGGCTTGGTATGGCAACTGCTCTGCATATGACCACAAGGAACTGCAGATTTGTGGACACAGTTCAGCATATCACAGAAACAAGCCTTCCATCTATGGACTCTGTCTACACTTTTTTGCTGCCTCAGTAAAGCAGCCAGCATAAAGTAATCAAAAACTCCTGACTATCCCAGACATTCTCTCCTTTCCCCTCTCTAATCTGGCAAAAGCCGGTAAGTACATACCACCAGGCTCAAAGGCAGTTTCTACCCGCTGTTGAATGGACCTCTTGTACAATAAGGTGAACTCTTGATCTCACAGTCTACCTTGTTATGATGTTGCATATATTGCTTAAGCTGGCCAGTGGAGTGGTGGTATCCACACCGGACCTCGAGGCCAGTGCTCCTGGATACGCATCCGGCCGGCTCCTTGCACGCTTTCCATCCGTGCTGGGTTGGGGGTTGAGCTAGCAACTCAGCCTTGTAAGAAAATCAGACAAAAATGCCAAAGCAACTACAAGGTTGCAGCCCGATACACCCTCAGGTGCAGGAAGAAACAACACATATATTGCCTACCTGCACTGAAATTTCTCTGCAGCTGTAACACTTTATCCTAACCACAGAGACAGCATTTGTACTAATTGCAATTCCTTCTAAAATCCCAACATTCTAGATAGAATCCAACGGATTGGAAGATCCTTTTCAAAACTGAGAGACAGAAAGCAGGGAAACTAGAGGTCGGATAGCCTAACACAGCCTTGGGAAAGCACTAGAATCCTTTATTTGAGTAGTGACAGGGCACTTGGAAAATAATTCTACAATCAAGCTGGGGCAACGTACAAGAGGGGAGAAACAGTAGATGGAATGTGTTTGGATCTCCAAAAGGCGAATGTGGATAGTCAGAGGCTTTCTCCCAGGGCTGAAATGGCTGCCACAAAAGGGCACAGGTTTAAGGTGCTGGGGAGTAGGTACAGAGGAGATGTCAGGGATAAGTTTTTTACGCAGAGAGTGGTGAGTGTGTAGAATGGGCTGCCAGCAACGGTGGTGGAAGCAGTCTTTTATGAGACTTCTGGATAGGTACATGGAACTTAGAAAAATAGAGGGCTATAGGTAACCCTAGTAATTTCTAAGGTAGGGACATGTTCGGCACAGCTTTGTGGGCCTAAGGGCCTGTATTGTGCTGTAGGTTTTACATGTTTCTATGTTTCTAAGGCATTCAATAAGATATCAGATAAAAACGTTAACACACAAGATAATAAAGCATGGCGTTGTTATAATTTGGTCCTAGGCAGTCTCTTGGAACCATGGATAACTTGCTTCCATTCCGGTTCTGTGGGTTCTGAGGTGACTGATGAAGCCAATGGGGAAACTGAAGACCCTTCTTGGATAAGGCAGGAGCTGCCTACTGGGGGCAGAAGACAGTTTATGAGGGAGCATGCTTCTTCCACAACTCATGCAGGACCTCTGTGTGTGATCCCGGGGCATAACTCTGAGGAAGTCAATGCAAACCTGAATTGCTTCTTCTCTT
Source organism: Mobula hypostoma (assembly GCF_963921235.1). Classification (NCBI taxonomy): domain Eukaryota; kingdom Metazoa; phylum Chordata; class Chondrichthyes; order Myliobatiformes; family Myliobatidae; genus Mobula; species Mobula hypostoma. The sequence continues at coordinate 225,011,934 of NC_086098.1, forward strand.
TTTTGAGTGGTTATGGGGCTGACATTCCCTGAGTCAGTGAGGATGTTGCTTTTCTTCAAGGAAGCTTTGTGGACATCTTGGAAGCTTTTCCCTGTGTCCATTTGTTAATCTACTTCCGATAAGAGAGCTCGGAATGGAATGGTTCAGGAATCTGGTGTCAGGCTTGCTGGAGACATGGCCTATCTAATAGAGATGACTGAATGGCACTTGGACTTCAGTACTGGGGATTCTGGTGTGGAAGAGGAGGCTTCGGTAGCTGTCTCTATGTTTGTAGGAAGAATGTGCTTAAATGGAAAAAAAATTAAGGAATGCTACTGTACAATTGGAGCTGAAACACAAAGTTATCATGTGGGTAACAGCAGGTAGTTAGCAAGGCAAATGGATAAATGACCTTCATTACAAAAATTATGGAATATAAAAGTGAGAAAGTGAGACCACAGATAGAGTACTGAACACATTTTAGATCTCATTATTTAGAGAGGGCGATTAGAAGAAGTCCATTCAAAGTTCATCACCTTGTTTCCTGGATGATAGATTGAGCAGGTTGGGCTATACTCTGTGGGGTATCAAACGTTGGAAGATGTGATGTAATGAGTTCTCCTAGCTTGTGCGAGGAGCCAGAGAGCATTGGGCTCTGAGTTTTGTAGAGTACCTGAATTGGTTAATTGTTGTTTAATGAGGATCATTAATCATTTAGAGTTCCTTGTGTTTTTTCTCGAGCGACTTACTCTTTGTAATGTGGACTCCTGCTGCTTTCTGTTTGAGTCTGTTGAGTTTATTTTGATAAGCTCTGGGATTCCGTGTTACTTGTACTATTTAAGCGGACGCCTGATTAGTGCTAAATGTGGGGTCTTAGTTTTGAGAATGATATCTCTCACGGTGTCACTTGGTCAAGCCACCAATGTTCTATTGGTCACCATCTCTACATTGGAGTCTATCTTTCCTCCACACTTTGATTCCGACATTGCTAGCACACATCCTGACATGAGGATTGACCGTATATATGCAAAGACGATGCAACCCGATCTACCAAACGTCTTCAGTATTTTCTATAGGAAGAGGCGCAGTCGACGTTTCAGGCCGAGACCCTTCGTCAGGACTAACTGAAGGAAGTCTTCCTTCAGTTAGTCCTGACGAAGGGTCTCGGCCTGAAACGTCGACTGCGCCTCTTCCTATAGATGCTGCTTGGCCTGCTGCGTTCACCAGCAACTTTGATGTATGTTGCTTGAATTTCCAGCATCTGCAGAATTCCTGTTGTTTCAGTATTTTCTGTTGTTGCGTCAGATTTCCAATGTACATAGTGAATGCTGTAAATACATTACATTGTTTTATTATGGATGCAAATACCAAGAGACAGTGAAAAGCTTGTCTTTCACACTATTCATATACAGTATATCAGATCATTACACAGTGCACTGAGGCAGAACAAGGTAAAACAATAACAACGTAGAAGGTGCAAAAGGAATATTCCTTTTATGGGGGAGGGAGAATCACGGAGGCATAGTTTTGGAACAAAGGTTTGCCTTTCTTAAATCAAAAATGAAGAGAAATCTCTTCCTTCAGAGGTTTGCGAATCTTTAAAATTCTCTACCTCAGAAAAATGTAAGGATTGCACCTTTGATTATATCTAAGCCCCATTTAGATAGAATTTTGGTATTGATCAGATACAGGGGTTGAGGGAAAAGGATATGAAGGTGGAGCTGAGGACAGGAACGGATCAGTCATGATCTTACTGAATGGAGGGGCAGGTCAAGAAATTATCAATGTGGATACAAGACAGAGTGGCAGTGAGACGTCATTTCTCAGCTGGGTAGGAATATATAGTACCGCACGTCTTATAGTCAACCAGTATAAGGCGTGTAGGAATACTCTTAAGAGGGAAATAAGGAGGGCAAAAAGAGGGCATAGGATGGATCTGGCATACAAGGTTATGTAAAAACCCAACAGATTCTATAGGTATATGAAGAGTAAGAGGGAGGCTAGGAGGAGAATAAGTCCCCTTAAAGATCAGCAAGGCTACCAAGATGTGGAGCCACAGGAGAAGGGAGACTTTTAATAAATATTCCTCATTAGTTTTTACTGTGGAAAAGATCAGGGAAGCTAAGGAATTGAGACAAATGAATTGCGATGTCTTGGATCATACACAAAATACCAAAGACAAGGTACTGAAAGCCTTGAAAAACATTAAGATGGGAGTGGTCCATATATGGAACAGTCAGAGGTAGCTGGGTAAGGTAGATTAACAACACTGAAAAGACATTTGGACAGATACTTGGATGGGAAAGGTCTAGGGCAGGGTTCCCAACCTGCAGTCCATGCACCACTCAGTTAATGGTAGGGATCCATGGTTTAAAAATTGCTGAGAACCCCTGGTTTAGAGGGACGTAGGCAAGTGGGACCAGCTCAAGTGGGTTTCTTAGTCAGTGTGGACCAGTTGGGCCAATGAACATGGTTCCATGCTGTATGACTCCATGATTCTATAAGCAGTGTTCCCTGTAGATGGGACTAAAACCACTGCTGTACTTAATATATAACAACAACTTGATACTTCGATAACGGCAAGGCACTTTCTGAATTGGTAAACCTTGGAAGTATAGCCTTCTTCTTTATGTGGTAGACGTTATCATCACAGTCAATGGCAGGTTTCCCAGCCAGGCCGTTGCCCTGTGGGAGAGCAAACGTAACTCCAGGGCAACATTCTGAAGTTTGTGTCAGGGATCAATGTTAATATGTGTCTCATGGTTTAGATTATGAGAACACTCAGTCCTCTTTTATTGTCATTTAGAAATGCATACATGCATTAAGAAATGATATAATGTTTCTCCGAGGTGATATCACAGAAAACAGGACAAACCAAAGACTAACACTGACAGAACCACATAATTATAACACTTAGGTACAGCACTGCAAAGCAATACCATAATTTGATGAAGAACAAACCGTGGGCACAGTAAATAAAGTCTTAAAAGTCCCCGAGTCGATTGACTCCTGAGTCCCTGATAACAGGTGGCAAAAGGGAGAAACTCCCTGCCATAAACCTCCAGGCACCGTCAACTTGCTGATGCCTTGGAAGCAGCCAACCACAGCCGACACTGAGTCCATCCGTCCGAAAACTTCGAGCCTCCAACCAGCCTCTCCGATACAGCCTCCCGAGCGCCTTCGACCTAGCCCGGGCCGCTGAAACACGCAACGCCGAGGATTTCGGGACATTCTGCTCCAGAGATTCCAGTTACCACACAGTTGCAGCGGCAGCGAAGCGGGCATTTCAGAAGTTTTCCAGATGCTCCTTCATACTCTCACGTCCATCTCCATCAAATCAGAATTGTGCACGGTCCCCTACTTGACAGATAACAGACATCACCACCAAAGTGGCCGCGTGCGCTGCCGTCGCGCCACCATCTTCTCCTCCTGGTTTGATCAGAGTTTTAGGGTTTTATCCGGTTCTAGGCTGTGTATGTGCTCCGTGGCAGGTTGATGGATCTTCTGGTCTGGATGCAAGGTGTTTGTTTGTAAAGGTGTGATTTATCCAAGCTCATCCATTGTTTTATTTGTAATTTATTGGGATATGGCCATCTCTGACAGGGGCAGCATCTATTTCCTATTCCTAACTGTCCCTTAGAGGCTTACAAGGAAGCATTTCCCCGAGTGGGTGCAGCCCATTGGTAAAAGGTGTTCTGACAGAGCCATTGGGGAGGGAGTTCCAGGGTTTAGACTCAATAATGATGAAGGATTGGAAACATATTTCCAACTCAGGCATTGTGTGACTCAGAAAGGAACCTGTTTCCAGTGGTGTTCGCCTACATCTGCTCTCCCTGTGGTTTCTTGGCTATAGAAGTAGCAGGCATGGACAATGCAATCATTCTCATAGATAATTTTCACAATTCTTCCACCTCCTCTATACCCTTTTCATAATTTAGAGACCAAAACTGTGGACAGCACTCCAAGCATAGTCTTGAGATTCTATGAAAACTTAATAAAACTTTCCTGTTTTTTTAAACTTATTCCTAGGTGTGAACCAAAATCTCTGACCTTGCTCATTGGCTTGGCCCTTGGTAATTTGCAAATCTGCCTTCCGACATCCTTTTGTCCCTCCTTGACACTAAGTATGACGGGGCCATTTTATACATCTTCACAAAATGCACCTGATCATGCTCATTAAAATTATGTATCCATTCTGAAAGGTTAATGTGTCACTATACAGCAGCATCTTCTCAAATTCCACCTGAAGCTCTCAAATGGACTGAGATGGAAAAAAATGCGGGCACCAGATTTGTTTTGAGATTGAGCACCATTTGGAACTACATGTTAGCCCTTGTTGCAGCATCTCCCTAATTACCTATGATGTAATGCCGCTAGTAACGAAACAAACTGGACGTGTTCAAATTAGATTTTCTGCAAGGATGTAATATCTTTGCAGAAACCTCTAATCCCTTGTTTTCTGCCATTTTTCATGTGTTTCCACACATTAACAAATCTGTCAGCACCATCTTCCAGAGTTTGACTGTTGCAAATTAACAGTTTGCAATTGCAAGATTTCTGAAGAGGGAATAACTTATATGTTTCTGTAACTATGAGCCAAGCCAGCTTCTGTATGAATATTAATGTAAGTGACTTTCATGAGCTAAGATCCCAAAACTGATGCCAGCTGTGCAGAGAGGATCTCTCTGCAAGATGTCAGTTCTGAGATAAGGAAAAAGCACAGTGCATTGAAGTAACACACAGTGAGATAGTTAAATAACCCTCTCAAATGTCACAGAATGACTCGATTAATGTGTGGCTAATTATTTCAGAACATCCTGAAATCCCACAGGCAGTCATCTCTGTGACTTGCTGGAGGTTAGGGATCAACAAGATGAATTCAGACTGGTGTGGAATGCCCACACACACAAAGCAGTGGAGGTTTCTCCTCCTGCCTGAGAATACAAAGAGCTTTCTTCACTGACATCACTCCACCTTCACCATTCTCATTCCACTTGCTGGATCTGAACATCACTCGTTGGGGTATTGGTTCACGTGTCCTCCAGTAGGCATCTCATCTCAGTGACTCCCAGTAATACAGAGCCTGATCCTCTTTTAGAGCCAGGAGGAGGGACAGTACTTGCTTTTGAGATAAAGGAGGAGGTAGTGTTGTGTTTTTTAAGGAAAATACAGAGTGGGTAAGTCCCCAGGGCCTGGTGGGATATACCCAAGGTTATTGAGCGAAGCAAGAGTTGAGATTGCTGTAACCTTGAACAATATCTTTGTGTCCCTTATAGCCACAGGTCCTGGAAGACTGTTAAGTAACTAATGTTGTTCTATTATTCAAGAAAGTGTACAGGGATAATCCTGGAAAACATAGACCAGTGAGTCTCATGTCAGTAATTGAAGAGAAGTCAAAAGAATAAGCTTTATGTTCATTCACTCATTATGTACCATGTTGTATGACATATTTATTTGTGTGGGCGCGTGGCCAGGTGGTTAAGGCATTCGACTAGTGATCTGAAGGTCGTGAGTTCGAGCCCCAGCCAAGGCAACGTGTTGTGTCTTTGAGCAAGGAACTTAATCACACATTGCTCTGCGACAACACTGGTGCCAGGCTGTATGGCTCCTAATGCCCTTCCCTTGGACAACATCGGTGTCGTGGAGAGGGGAGACTTACAGCATGGGCAACTGCTTGTCTTCCATACAACCTTGCCCAGGCCTGCACCCTGGAGTGTGAAGACTTTCCAGGTGCAGATCCATGGTCTCGCAAGACTAACGGATGTATGACATAGGCAGTCATGGTCTTTCCATGACTAGGATTGCCTCAGCAAATTTTTCTGAAGAAATGGTTTGCCATTGCCTTCTTCTGGCCAGCATCTTTGTAAGAGGGGTGATCCCAGCCAGTTTCAAGACTCTTCAGGTTGTCTGCCTGGTGTCAGTGGTCACATGACCGGGCCTTGTGATATGTAACAGCAGCTCATGCTTCCATTCACCACCTGCTCCCATGACTTCACTTGACCCTGATCGAGGTGCTACACCTTGCCCAAGGGTGACCTGCAGGCTAGCTGAGGGAAGGAGTGCCTTACACCTCCTTTGGGTGGTGAGGTACATTTCCACTTCACCACTCAAGGATTTTTGAGCATTTGGAAAAGCATGGCCCAATTAGGGACAATCAGCATGGCTTTGTGTGAGAAAATCATGTCTTACTAACTTGATTGACCTCTCAAGGAGGAGAATAATGTGGTTGAAGAAGGTAGAGCTTGGATGTTGTCTACATGCATTTGAGTAGGTGTTGAAAAAGTCCCTCATGGGAGGCTCATGCAGAAGATTAAAAAGCATGGGATCCCTGGTGAGTTGGCTGTTTGGATTCCGAACTGGCTTCCCCATGGAAGACAGAAGGTAGTGATTGATGGGTCTTAAATTGGCTGGAGGTATGTGATTACTGGTGTTCCGTACTGGGACCTCTGCTGTATATAAATGACCTGGTTGAATATGTAGATGGGTGGCATAGTAGGTTCACAAATGATGCAAGTATTGATGGTGTTGCAGATAGAGCAGAAGACCGCCAAAGGTACTTTAGTTATAAACAGGAAGTGTGGTAATCAGATCATGAAAAGCAAGGCCTCACCAACTCCAATGTTATCATAGAACATAGAACATAGTACAGGCCTTTCGGCCTACAATGTTGTGCCAACCCTCAAACCCTGCCTCCCATATAACCCCCCACCTTAAATTCCTCCATACAGTCTCTTAAATTTCACTAGTGTATCTGCCTCCACCACTGACTCAGGCAGTGCATTCCACGCACCAACCACTCTCTGAGTAAAAAACCTTCCTCTAATATCCCCCTTGAATTTCCCACCCCTTACCTTAAAGCCATGTCCTCTGGTATTGAGCAGTGGTGCCCTGAGGAAGAGATGATGGCTGTCCACTCTATCTATTCCTCTTAATATCTTGTATACCTCTATCATGTCTCCTCTCATCCTCCTTCTCTCCAAAGAGTAAAGCCCTAGCTCCCTTAATCTCTGATCATAATGCATACTCTCTAAACCAGGCAGCAGCCTGGTAAATCTCCTCTGTACCCTTTCCAATGCTTCCACATCCTTCCTATAGTGAGGCGACGGGAGACGGGAGTCACAAGAGACTCTGCAGGTGCTAGAAATCTTGAACACCACAGACAAAATGCTGGAAGAACTCGTGAGATCAGGCAACAAAATCGATAGAGGGGAATAAATTGTTAACGTGTTCCCCATCAGGAAGGCCTTCAGTCTGTTGCTCCATTGTGGAGGGGAACTGGTTAGGTCTGTTGTCCAGAAGGAAGTGCAGAGCCTGATGGGGGAAACGTCAGTGTGTGTGTCTTCCCTAGATGCTGCCTGACCTGCTGAGTTCCTCCAGTATTTCTTGTGTATTATCGTGACTACCCAAGGGGCTTGGATCTATGGACTGTGCAGTACCTGTCTGGACAGACATCAGAGAGAACTCCCCTTCTCTATTTCAAACATTGCCAAGGATTATACACAATGTCATTATAGAGACAAGGACAGGGATGGCTGCTGGATGTTTTAGATGTTTCAAAAGAGACAGGGAGGGTGGTAAAAGAGGTGGATGAGTGGCATTGCTAATCAGGGATAGTATCTCAGCTGCACATGTAGGGTGTCGTGAAGACCATTAGACCATAAGACATAGGAGCAGAATTAGGCCATTCAGCCCATCGAGTCTGCTCTGCCATTCTGTCATAGCTGATCCCGGATCCCAGTCAACCCCACACACTTGCCCTCACACCATCTCCTTTGATGCCCTGACTGATCAGTCGACTTCTGTTCAGTCGGATCAGTAGGAGGGTTTGTCTATTGGGTGTTCGGAGGTCATAAACAGGAAAGGAACAATTACTCTTTAGGGAGCATTCTATAGACACCCCACTCTCCCCCCCCCCCCAGCCCCCCCGCCTCCACCACCAACAGCAACAGAGACACTTAAAAGGAGATTGGGAGGCAGATTTTTGAAAGGGTTTTTGTCATGGGTGACTTCAACTTCCCTAATATTGAAAGGCCCCTCCTTAGTGCAAAGGTTTAGGTGGGGCAGAATTTGTTAGGTGTGTCCAGGGTTGATTCCTGACACAATATGTCAACAGGCCAACTCAAGGAAAGGACATATTGGAAAGCCAATATACTTGGTCAGGTGAGAGGTCTCTCAGTAGGTGAGCATTTCAGTGATAATCACCATTCTCCCTGATTTTTACTCTAGCCTCAAAAAGGCATATGAGCAGGCAGTATGTTTGTAATTGAAGGAAAGTGAGGTATGATGATATCAGGCAGGAACTTGGGAGCTTAAATTGGGAACTGACGCACTCAGGGAAATGCACAACTGAAATATGGAGATTGTTTAGGAAGCACTTGCATAGAGTAATGGATAGGTTTGTCACATGGAAGTATGGAAATGATGGTAGAGTGAAGATTAGAGTGATTGTAGAGTCATGGTTGACAAGAAATTTGGAACATCTGGTCAAGGGGAAGAAGGGAACTTACTTAAAGTTCTGGGAGCAAGGATCAGGCAGGGTTCTGGAGAATTGCAAGGTAGTCAGGAAGGAATTTGAGTTAGGAGAGCTAGAAGTGGACATGAGGAAGCCTTATTAAGTAGGATTAAGGAAAACCCCAAGGCATTCTACACATAAATGAATATCATGAGGATGACTAGAATGAAGGTAGGGCTGATCAGGGATAAAGGAGGAAACGTATGTCTGGAGTCGGAGGAGGTAGGAGAGGTCCTTTATAAATACATTCAATGACCACTTTATTAGGTACATACACTTGCTCATCAATGCAAATATCTAATCAGCTATTTATGTGACAGCAACATAATGCATAAAAGCATGCAGACACAGTCAGGAGGTTCAGTTCTTGTTCAGACCGAACGTTATAATGGGGAAGAAATGTGATGTAGGTGACATTGACTGTGGAATAATTGTTGGTGCCAGATGGGGTGGTTTGAATATCTCAGACGCTACTGATCTCCTGGGATTTTCATACACAACAGTATCTAGTGTTTATAGAGAATGTTGCACAAGACAAAAAGAATTCATCCAGCAGCAGTTCTGTGGGTGAAAATGTCTTGTTAATGAGAGAGGTCAGAAGAGAATGGCCAGACTGGTTCAAGCTGACTGGAAGGTGACAGTAACTCAAATAACCATGCGTTACAACACAGCTCTGCAAAAGAGCATCTCTGAATGCACAACACATAGAAACTTGAAGTGGATGGCTAAAGCAGCAGACAACCTTGAGCATTCATCCAGTGGCACTTTATTAAGTACAGAAGGTATTGAGTATACCTTGCTTCAGTATTCACCAGTAAGAGGGACCTTGATGAAGGTAAGGTCAGTGTAGAACCAGCTAATATGCTGGAACATGCCAAGGTTCAGGAAGAGGATGTATTGGAACATTAGGATAGATAAGTCCCTGAGACTGGATGGTTTATCCCCCAGGTTACTATGGGAAGCAAGGGAAGAGATTGCTGTGCCTTTGCCAATGACCCTTGTGTCTTCACTGGCCACAGGAGTAGTACCAGAAAATTGGAGGAAAGCAAATGTTATTCCTTTGTTCAGGAAAGCTAATAGGGATAGTCCTGGAAATTATAGACCAGTGAGTCTTACAGTAGTAGTGGACAAACTATTGGAGAGAATTCTTAGAGAGGATTTACAAGCATTTGCAGAGGCATAGTCTGATTAGGAATAATCAGCTTGGCTTTGCAAGCTGCAAATTTTGCCTACCTAGCCTCATTGGCTTCTTTGAGGAAGTGACTAAAATTGATGAAGGTAGATTGGTGGATGTGGTGTATATGGATTTTAGTAAGGTGTTTGTACATGGAGCTTAGTAAAATAGAGGGCTATAGGTAAGCCTAGGTAGTTCTAAGGTAAGGACATGTTTGGCACAGCTTTGTGGGCTGAAGGGCCTGTATTGTGCTGTAGGTTTTCCATGTTTCTGTGTTTGGCAAAGATCCCCGTGGTAGGCTCATTCAGAAAGTCAGGGAAACTTGGTGCATGGATTTAGAATTGGCTTACCCACAGAAGGCAGAGGGTGTTAGTAAATGGAGTGTATTCTGCATGGAGGCCTGTGACCAGTGGTGTTCCACATGGATCTGTACTGGGAGCTCTGCTCTTGTGATCTTCATAAAAGATTTAGATGAGGAAGTGGAAGGATAGTTTAGTAAGACTGCAGATGACACAAAGATTGGTGTTGTGGGTAGTGTAGAAGATTGTCCTAGGTTACAATGGAACATTGATAGGAACACAGACAGACTGAGGAGTGGCAGATGGAGTTCAATTCAGAGACGTATGAAGTGATACACTTTGGAAAGTTGAACTTGAAGGCAAAATGGAAGGATTCTCAGCAGTGTGGAAGAAGAGGGACCTAGGGTTCCATGTCCATCGATCTCCCAAAGTTGCTGCAGAAATTGACAAGTTGGTTAAGAAGGAGTATGGTGAGTCAGTGTACTGAGTTTGACAGCCGTGACATGAGTGTATTGAGTTGACAGAGTACACTTGTGTTCAGTTCTGGCCACATTATGGGTAGAATGTGGAAGCTTTAGATAGGGTGCATGGGAGATTTACCAGGATGAGCCTGGATTAGAGAGCTGATTGGAGGAAAGGAAAGGGGGGGATGTCAGAAGTAGGTTTTTTACACAGAGAGTGGTGGGTGCATGGAATGCACTGCCAAGGATGGTGGTAGAGGCAGAGACATTAGAGTGAATTAATAGATTTTTGGATAGGCACATCCAAGGACAACACTTCCAAGAGCACAGCACTTTGTCATCTGCTGGCATTTGGTGTTCAACTCCTGGTGTAGGACTCAATCCCACAACATCCTGACAACGAATAAACATTCTGGTGTTTTCCCCCTTCCTTTGAGTCCTAAAGAAGGGTCTTGGCCTGAAGCGTCAACTGTTCGTTCATTTCCATGGATGCTGCCTGACCCGTTGAGTTCCTCCAACATTTTGTGAGTGTTACAGCAAATACACACGTTAGCTATGAAGCAGCGCATACAAAGTGGTGGAAGAGCTCAGCAGGCCAGGCAGCATCTGCGGAGGGAAATGAATTGTCAATGTTTTGGGCCAAGACCATACACCAAGTCCCATAGAGCTATATTGGTGCTACATCATACCACATCTGTTTCAGAGGAGAAAGCAATTCAAAGTAAAACTCCGGACATTAACATTTTTAAAAGGCAGTTGGACAAGCACATGGATAGGAAAGGTGGGGAGGGCTATTGAGCCTAATCCAAGTGGGGGTAGTGTAGATGGGCATTGTGATCAGCTTGGTCATTGTGGGCTGAATGGTGTTTCTGTGCTGTGCCATTCTATAATTTTTCTGGTTGGTCTGGTGTTCAAGTAAACATCATAACCTGTTAATCAATACAAAGGAAAACAGACAAGCACGTTTCCAGTTGCCCCATAGCCTTTCCAGTGTTAAACCACAAGTCAGGCATGTGATGGAATCCTCTCCACCTGCCTGGATGAATGCCAATCCTGCAACCCTCAAGGTTTTCCACACCAACCTGGACAAAGCAGCCATTCAATTAACCTCCCGACATTTATAAATCTGATGGCAGAGGGGAAAAAGCTGTTCCTAAAATAGTAAGTGTGTGTCTTCAGCCGTCTGCACCTCCTACCTGATGGTAGCAATGAAAAGAGGGCATATCCTGGGTGGTGGGGGTCCCTATTGAGGTTGCCACCTTTCTGAGGTATTCTATTTTGAAGATGTCCTCGAAGCTGGGGAGGCTGGTGCCCATGATGGAGCTGGCTGAGTTTACAACCCTCTGCAGCTTTTTCAGATCCTGTCCATGGCCCTTCCGTGCCAGACAGTGATGCAACAGTTAGAATGCTCTCCACGGTACATCTGCAGTAATTTACTAGAGCCTTTGGTGACATACCAAATCTGCTCAAACTCAAAATGAAGCTATAGTCACTGCCGTGCCTTCTTCAAAATTGCACCAATATACTGGGCCCATCACCTGCAGTGCAGAACAGATCATAGCCTCACTTTTCATCCCTAATCCTGGAGCACCCTTTCCACAGATATGGGACACCTTCACCAAACACGGGACAATAGTTCAGCAGAGGAGACTCCGCCTCCAAAACCTATTACTAAGAAGCTAGTCTCACTCTGACTTACTCCACACATGGGCTGTGTACTTCTGACAACATCACAGAGGAAGGGTGCATCGAAGATAAACAGGAACAAGATTGTACGTGGCCTATCAGCGGTGTCAACAGAGCTTTACCAAGAGGGATTTCTCACAGGTCAGCGGCGGTTATTTAAAAAGGGAGCTTCAAGAGCATTTGTCCAATTTACATGGCCTATCAGCGACTATAACCGGAGCACCAATCGTGAGTTAAATAGCAGGGAAGGTTCAGGCATAAAAGGGAGACACTGCCTAGTGGAGCGGATATCAAAGGAGCGGTCATTGACGGAGTGATCTGAGGCAGAGAGATAGGGCTTTGACTCATTTGGGCTTCCGCAATAACAGGTCGAGGCGAGGTAAGTTACCTGTGAGGAATAGAAACAGGAAGCATGTCAGTGAGGCCCATGTTCTGTACTGGGTGACATCTGCACCAGGTGCATCGAGCTGCAGCTTCTTAGGGACCATGTTGGGGAAATGAAGATGCAGCTCAATGACCTTTGTCTGGTCAGGGAAAGTGAGGAGGTGACGGAGAGGAGCTATAGGCAAGTAGTCACACCAGGGCCTCGGGAGACAGGCAAGTGGGTAACAGTTAGGAGAGAGAAGGACAAGAGTCAGTACTCAAACTCCTGTTTGAGTACTGCTGGGGGCGGGGGGGGGGCTACCTGGGGGAAGCAACAGTGGCCGTGCATCTAGCCCTGTGCCTCAGAAGGGTAGGGAAAGGAAGAAGGCAGCAGTGATTGGGGACTCTATAGTTAGGGGGTCAGACAGGCGATTCTGTGGATGGAGGAAAGAAGCACAGATGGTAGTTTGCCTCCCAGGTGCCAGGGTCCAGGATGTTTCTGATCGTGTCCTGATATCCTGAAGTGGGAAGGTGAAGAGCCAGAGGTTGTGGTACATATTGGTACCAACGACATAGGTAGGAAAAGGGAGAAGGTCCTGGAAACAGACTACAGAGAGTCGAGAAGGAAGTTGAGAAGCAAGACCTCGAAGGTAGTAATCTCGGGATTACTGTCTGTGCCACGTGACAGTGAGTATAGGAATAGAGTAAGGTGGAGGATAAATGCATGGCTGAGGAATTGAAGCAAGGGGCAGGGATTCAGACTTCTGGATCATTGGGACTTCTTTTGGGACAGGTGTGACCTGTACAAAGAGGACGGGTTGCACTTGAATCCCAGGGGGACCGATATCCTGGTAGGGAGGTTTGCTAAGGCTATTGCGGTGAGTTTAAACTAGAATTGCTGGGGGGTGGGAACTGAACTGAAGAGACGGAGGAAGGGGCAGTTGGTTCACAAATAGAGAAAGATCAGAGGCAGTGCGAGAGGGAGGATAGGCAGGTGATAGAGAAGGGATGCGCTCAGACTGATGGTTTGAGTTGTGTTTATTTTAATGCAAGAAGCATCATGAACAAAGTGGATGAGCTTAGAGGCTAGATCAGTACTTGGAGCTATGATGTTGTGGCCATTACAGAGACTTGGATGGCTCAGGGGCAGGAGTGGCTACTTAAGATACCAGGCTTTAGATATTTCAGAAAGGACAGGGAGGGAGGCAGAAGAGGTGGGGTGTGGCACTGCTGATCAGAGATAATGTCACGGCTGCAGAAAAGGAGGAAGTCATGGAGGGATTGTCTACTGAGTCTGTGTGGGTGGAAGTTAGGAACAGGAAGGGGTCAATAACTCGACTGGATGTTTTTTACAGACCACCCAATAGTAACAGAGACATCGAGGAGCAGATAGAGAGACAGATTCTGGAAAGGTGTAATAATAACAGGGCTGTTGTGGTGGGAGATTTTAATTTCCCAAATATTGATTGGCATTTCCCTAGAGTGAGGGGTTTTGATGGGGTAGAGTTTATTAGGAGTGTTCAGGAAGGTGTTCTGACACAATGTGTAGATAAGCCTACAAAAGGAGAGACTGTACTTGATCTCGTATTGGGAAATGAACCTGGTCAGGTGTCAGGTCTCCCAGTAGAAGGGCATTTTGGAAATAGTGATCACAATTATATCTCCTTTACCATTGCATTGGAGAGGGATAGGAACAGACAAGTCAGGAAAGCATTTAATTGGAGTAAGGGAAAATCTGAAGATATCAGGCAGGAACTTGAAAGCATAAATTGGAAACAGATGTTCTCAGGGAAATGTATGGCAGAAATGTGGCAAATGTTCAGGGAATATTTGTGTGGCGTTCTACATAGGTACGTTCCAATGAGACAGGGAAAGGATGGTAGGGTACAGGAACTATGGTGTACAAAGGCTGTTGAAAATCGAGTCAAGAAGAGAAAAGCTTACGAAAGTTTCAAAAAACTAGGTAAATGATAGAGTTCTAGAAGATTATAAGGCTAGCAGGAAGGAGCTTAAGAATGAAATTAGGAGAACCAGAAGGGGCCATGAGAAGGCCTTGATGAGCAGGATTAAAGAAAACCCCAAGGCGTTTTACAAGTATATGAAGAGCAAGAGGATAAGATGTGAGAGAATAGAACCAATCAAGTGTGACAGTAAAAAAGTGTGTATGGAACCAGAGGAGATAACAGAGGTACTTAATGAGTACTTTGCTTCAATATTCACTACGGAAAAGGATCTTGGCGATTGTAGGGATGACTTACAACAGATTGAAAAGCTTGAGCACATAGACATTAAGAAAGAGGATGTGCTGGAGCTTTTGGAAAGCATCAAGTTGGATAAGTCTCCGGGACCGGATAAGATTTACCCCAGGCTACTGTGAGAGGCAATGGAGGAGATTGCTGAGCCTCTGGCAATGATATTTGCATCATCAGCAGGGACAGGAGAGGTTCTGGAGGATTGGAGGGTTGCAGATGTTGTTCCCTTATTCAAGAAAGGGAGTAGAGATAGCCCAGGAGATGATAGACCAGTGAGTCTTACTTCAGTGGTTGGTAAGTTGATGGAAATGATCCTGAGAGGCAGGATTTATGAAAATTTGGAGAGGCATAATATGGTTAGGAATAGTCAGCATGGCTTTGTCAAAGGCAGGTCGCGCCTTACGAGCCTGATTGAATTTTTTGAGGATGTGACTAAACACATTGATGAAGGTAGAGCAGTAGATGTAGTGTATATGGATTTCAGTAAGGCATTTGATAAAGTACCCATGCAAGGCTTATTGGAAATATGGAGGCATGGGATTGAAGGGGATCTTGCTTTGTGGATCCAGAATTGGCTTGCCCACAGAAGGCAAAGTGTGGTTGTGGACGGGTCATATTCTGCATGGAGGTCGGTGACCAGTGGTGTGCCTCAGAAATCTGTTCCGGGACCCCTTCTCTTCGTGATTTTTTTATAAATGCCCTGGATGAGGAAGTGGAGGGATGGGTTAGTGAATTTGCTGATGAAACAAAGGTTGGGGGCGTTGTGGATAGTGTGGAGGGCTGTCAAATATACAGCGAGACATCGATAGGATGCAAAACTGGCCTGAGAAGTGGCAGATGTTCAACGCAGATAAGTCTGAGGTGGTTCATTTTGGTAGGTCAAATACAATGGCAGAATATAATATTAATGGTAAGACTCTTGACAGTGTGGAGGATCAGAGGGATCTTGGGGTCCGAGTCCGTAGGACACTCAAAGCTGCTGCACAGGTTGGCTCTGTGGTTAAGAAGGCATATGGTGCATTGGCCTTCATCAACCATGGGATTGAGTTCAAGAGTCAAGAGGTAATGTTACAGCTATATAGGATCCTGGTCAGACCCCACATGGAGTACTGCGCTCAGTTCTGGTCTACAGGAAGGATGTGGAAATTATAGAAGGGTGAAGAGGAGATTTACAGGGATGTTACCTAGATTGGGGAGAATAGGTTGAGTGAACTCAGCCTTTTCTCCTTGGAGCAGTGAAGGATGAGAGGTGACCTGACAGATGTGTATAAGATGATGAGAGGCATTGATCATATGGATAGTCAGAGGCTTTTTTCCCAGGGCTGAAATGGCTATCGTGAGAGGGCACAGTTTTAAGGTGCTTGGAAGCAGGTACAGAAGAGATATCAGGGGTAAGTTTTTTAAGCAGAGATTGGGCTGCCGGCGACGGTGGAGGAGGCAGATACAATAGGGTCTTTTAAGAGACTCCTGGGTGTACATGGAGCTTAGAAAAATAGAGGGCTATGGGTAACCCTGGGTAATTTCTAAAGTAAATACATGTTCGGCACAGCATTGTGAGTCAAAGGGCCTGTATTGTGCTGTAGGTGTTCTATGTTTCTACTAATGAAAATTAATTTTTAAAATGATTATTTCCTGACAGTGTGGCTCTTTCTTTACTGAAGGTATCTAGTGTGGATCAGCGGTGAGGCCCCAGTGTGCAGACTCTGTTGTGTTAGTCAGATTCAGCCGATGGTTGTGTCCCAGTGTGGCGAAGGTGACCCGCTGCTGAGGCTTCCCTCGCACGGTTTTCCGTTCCTCACTCCAGCCTCCACGGTTCCTCCTTCCACTACCAGTGGTGATGCCGCGCTGTGGGATGCAGGGCTCGACGTTACTCGAGGCAACGCAGGCTCAGAAACATTGTCAGCTTTCCTGGCTTTGATGGCGGGCTCACTTTTCTCCCTAAACTGGCTACCACCCCTTGCCGTCTACTCGCAGACTCGTGAATCCTCACCTCTTGGACAAAGGCACTTCAGAGTTGCTTAAGCTTCGCAATCTTCTGAACAGCTCCTCTGTGTCTGGAAGTAATTAATCGTTGGTTTATTATTGTCACATGTACCGCAGTACAGTGAAAAACTGTTGTTTTGCATGCCATCCACACAGATCATCTCACAACATCAGTACATGGAAGCAGAACAAGGGAAAATCAGCCACAGAAGTCAGAATGACAGAGACATTACTGTGCAAGCAGACAATAAGCTGCAAGGTCATAACAAAGAAGATTATGAGGTTAGGAGTCCATCTTATTATACAAATGGCCGGTTCAATTTTCTTATAACAGCAGGGTAGAAGCTGAATTTGAGTCTGATGGAGAGTGCTTTCAGACTTTTGTGTCTTCTTCCCAGTGGGATGGGGGAAAGAAAATGTCCAGGGTGGAGGCTGCTTTATCAAGGCTGTGTGGATAGAGCCCATAATGGGGAAGCTGGTTTTCATGAAAGATTAAGCTGTATTCACAACTTTCTGCAGTTTCTTGCAGTCTCAAGCAGAACATTTGCCATACAAAGGTGTGACGCCTCCAAATAGGAAGCTTTCTGTAGTGTATCAATAGGAATTGATGAGGATCTTTCCCTGTCACTAAGATATAGCATCCAGGCTCTCATCCTGATTGCCTAAACAATGCATAGCATCTTATCACTGGTCGCTTTCACGTCATTTTTACTTCATACAAGAGTTTTTTTTTAACAAGTGGATAATAATCAGCCAGAAGTGCTGACTTTCATCATTTATGTTCCAGAGAGAGTCCAGGATTTACAAAACCTTCCGCCCTGTCAGCTCAACACACAAGTCTTGGGATGTCAGCAGAGAGCATCACTCATTCTTTACTGCTCTTGAACTTGACAGCAGTACAAAGGACTTCAGCAAACACTGCACTGGTGTGAATGTAGTACACAGACCTATGGCAGGACTTCCGACATTTGACCGTCTGCAGGGAGACACTTTTATCCACCTTGTAGACATTATCCCCGCCACTCTCATCAACATCCCACGCCACTCAGTTTGGCTTTGTTCTTCTATCAGCACCTTCAATGCATCTGTGCAGGTCAGGGTTCAGAGCTGACATCTGGTTTTAGGATGCTCCCTTACTAACCGGTTTTGAAACTTTAAAGCTCCGCATATGATTACAGATAGAGTATTCAAACTTAGTTATCATGTATTCACATTGACTAGATTTTTCTAATTCATCCTCCGCTCTTTTAAACTGAACTCTTCTTGACAAGGAAGTTATGTTCCAGCGTTATAAAACTGGTTAAGCCACATCAGGAGTATTACGTTCATTTCTGGTTACTACATTGCAGGAAGGACACTGAGGCTTCGGGGAGAGTGCAGAGAGGTTTACCAGGATGTTGCCTGCATTAGAAGGCATGTTCTATAAGGAGGGGTTGGACAAACCTGGAGGCTGAGGGGAGTTTGTATGATAGAGAGATTCATAGGGTAGACAGCCACACACACAAATTGATGGAGAAAGTCAGCAGGCCAGGTAGCACGTATGGAAAAGAGTAAACAGTTGTCGTTCTGGACCAAGACACTTCATCAGGACTGATGAAGGCTCTGGGCCTGAAATGTCGACTGTCTTTTCCATAGACACTGCCTGGCCTGCTGAGTTCCTCCGCCATTTTGTGTGTGTTGCCTGGATTTCCAGCATCTGCAGATTTTCTCGCAAACAACAGGAATTCTGCAGATGCTGGAAATTCAAGCAACATACATCAAAGTTGCTGGTGAACGCAGCAGGCCAAGCAGCATCTATAGGAAGAGGCGCAGTCGACGTTTCAGGCCGAGACCCTTTGTCAGGACTAACTGAAGGAAGAGTGAGTAAGGGATTTGAAAGCTGGAGGGGGAGGGGGAGATGCAAAATGATAGGAGAAGACAGGAGGGGGAGGGATGGAGCCGAGAGCTGGACAGGTGACCTTATATTCCGTCTGGGTAGCCTCCAACCTGATGGCATGAACATTGACTTCTCTAACTTCCGCTAGGCCCCACCTCCCCCTCGTACCCCAGCTGTTACTCATTTTTATGCACACATTCTTTCTCTCACTCTCCTTTTTCCCCCTCTGTCCCTCTGAATATACCTCTTGCCCATCCTCTGGGTCACCCCCCCCCCCGTCTTTCTCCCTAGGCCGCCTGTCCCATGATCCTCTCGTATCCCCTTTTGCCTATCACCTGTCCAGCTCTCGGCTCCATCCCTCCCCCTCCTGTCTTCTCCTATCATTTTGGATCTCCCACTCCCCCTCCCACTTTCAAATCCCTTACTCACTCTTCCTTCAGTTAGTCCTGACGAAGGGTCTCGGCCTGAAACGTCGACTGCGCCTCTTCCTATAGATGCTGCTTGGCCTGCTGCGTTCACCAGCAACTTTGATGTATGTTGTCTGCAGATTTTCTGGTTTTTGGCAGAGTAGTCAGCCAGGGTGGTAAGTTCAAAGGAGATGTGCCAAGCAAATATTTTACACATAGGTTGGTGGGTGCCGAGAATGCACTGCCAGAGTTGGTAGTGGAAACAAGTACGACAAAGGCATTTAAGAGGCTCTTTGAGATGCATAGGGATGTGCAGACAATGGAGGAGTACAGATATTGTGTAGACTACAGGGATTTGTTTAGTTATGCATTCAGTTACTAATTTAATTCGTTTGGCAGGACATTGTAGGCCAAGGGCCTATTCCTATGCTGTACTGTTCTATGTTCTAAATTAGTCTGTTAATCTAATTGGTAACTGCCTTGTGCTTAGTATAAAGGTCCACATATTCCTCGTGTCCCCGGATTCTTAGATCTTACCGGAACATATTCTGAATTCTAAAACACTTCTCATAAAGGCCCCTGCTTAAACTCATGGTACAAGTCCCTCTTCATTACAAAAGAATCCACTGCTTTGACAGTACAGGCCATTCCTAGGTAATAAACAGGCTTCACTGTTACAGATGTTCATTGGCTATAAATTGGAAAATATACAAAAATCATTCAGCATAGTAACCATACCTCCACAGCATCAAAAACACATGGGACTGATGAGAAAGAACAACTACTAAAAGTGGAGCCAAGTGCCATGACAAAGAAGGCACGGCAGCACCTCTAGAAGTTTACAAAGATACGGCATGTCATCTAAAACTTGGATAAACTTCTATGGATGCACTGTGAAAAGTAACTGACCGGCTGCATCACAGCCTGGTATGGAAACACCAATGCCCTTGATCGGAAAAGCATACAAAAGGTAGTGGATGCGGCCCAGTCCATCATGGATAAAGCCCTCCCCCACCCCCCCATTGCGAACATTCACAAGGAGCGCTGTCACAGAAAACCATCGTCAGGGACCCCCACCTTCCAGGCCTTGCTGTCTTCTCGCGGCTGCCATCAGAAAGGAGGCAAGAGGCTTAAGTCAGGAGCAGTTATTAACCCTCAACTGTCAGGCTCCTGAACCAGAGTGGATAACTTCACTCACCCCAGCACTGAGGTCTCAACTGATTCCACTACCTATGCATTCACTTTCAAGGACTCTACCACCCGTGCTCTCAATATTATTCATTATTATTGTGTGATTCTTTGTATTTTTGCAAAGTTTATTGTCTTTTACATATTTCTTGCGCATATTGGATACTTGTCTTTGTGTGTATTTTCCATTGATTCTATTGTGTATCTTTGTTCTTATTACGAATGCCCACAAGAAAATGAATCTCAAGATGGTGTGTGGTAGCATATTTTTACTTTGATTATAAAGTTACTTTGAACTTCGGAGAGAGAGGAATCTAGTTCTGCCGTTCATACGAACAAATATACATTCATATTTCAGACTTCTGAACTGAATAGTATTAGAGGAGCTGATTCATATGGGGAGGGTGTCTGTAAATCAGGTATTCATAACCTGAGAATGAACTGTACTCGTATAAGGACTTTAAGACTTGATTCAAGCACAGGTTGTGAGACTCTGACACAGAAATGGCTGCTGACTGTCTTTGTTTGTCAGTGGGACACATGTTTTCCAGTCTGTTCTCCTCTCACTGCTCATCCAGCTTCACTTTTGTAAACTATCTGGGCTTCTCATAAGCAGCGATTTCCCTTCTGCACTGCTTGAGGCTGTCTCCTGTCAGTCCCTGTGCACAGAGCCTACTTTATCTTGCTTTACTTAGACTGTGCATGCTTGGTAGTCGAGATGGTTCTGTGCAATCATATGACTGGCCATGAAGTTATCTCTCGGTGCACTCCAACAGTCAACGGTGATTAGGACACAGCAGCTGACTCTGTTATTTCCCCTATTATTACCCCTGGACTTGCATCTCCACAGATCACTGGACTACAGGTGGTCTCACAACGTTGTTGAAAGTCCAATGGGACACCTGTAGCTCTGCATGCATTTCAGCTGGAGCTTGACCTATTTCTACAAACAGGATTGTTTTCCTTTGCAAAAGCTAAACTGCTGAAATAATCTGCGTCCTTCCACATCTCTCGAAAACATTGACCAGTCCTTTACCTCTGCAGATGTTGCTTGACTTGCTGAGAACTTCTGGGGCTTTATTTTTACCTGGAGTATCCAGCATCTGTAGTCTCTTGCACTGTACTCAACATAAGAACCTTAACCTCACCCTCAATTTAAATAATGTTATTGATTCACACAGGTATCCCTATCTTTACAGATAACCAGACTCAGGAACAGCGTCTCCCCCTCTGAATTAATCACCATTTTCACGCCCCACCTTCTGCCATGTTGGAGTCAAAGCCATAAAACACCACAGCACAGAAACAGGCCCATCAGCCCATCTAGTCCAAGCCAAATGTTATCCAGCCTAGTCCCACCAAGCTACACCTGGACCATACCCGTCCTATCCCTGTACCTATACAAACCTCTGCGAAATGTTGAAACCAAACCCGCATTCTTGGACTCTTAAATTTTACCCCTCTCAATTATTCTGTTATTGTCATTTCTGCTCACACTACTTCAAGATTTGCACCACTCTGTTGTTTTGCATTCAGAATCAGAATTGGGTTTAGTATTTGTCCACGATGAGGCCAAACTCAGGTTGAAAGAGCAACACCTCGTATTCCATATGCGTAGCCTCCAACCTGATGGAATGTGCATTGATTTCTCCAACTTCTGGAAATTTCTCTGCCCTTCCTCCTTCTCTCTTTCTCCAGTTTTCCTCTCACCCCTTTTCTTCTCCTACCTAGTCATCTCCCTCTAATTTCCCTCCTTCATTCCTTTCTCCTATGGTCTGCTGTCCTCTCCTATTAGATAACTCTTCACCTCTTTACCTCTTCCACATATCCCCCTCCCCTACCTACCCACTGCCACCCTCACCTGGTCTCACCTATCACCTGCCAGCTGGTACACCTCCCCTCCCCCTAGCTTCTTATTCTGGCTTCAGCTCCCTTCCTTTCCAATCCTGATCTATCTTTTTATTTATTTTTGAGATAAAGTGCAGAGTAGGCCCCGTCGGCCCTTCAGGCCACGCCGTCCGGTTTAACCCCCAGTTTAACTCTTGCCTAATCAAGGGACAATTTACAATGAACAATTATCTACCAACTGGTACGCCTTGGGACTGTGGGAGGAAACCAAAGCACCCAGAGGAAACCCACTCGGTTACGGAGAGAAGGTACAAACTCCTTACAGGCAGCAGTGGGAACTGAACGTGAGTTGCTGGTACCGTAAAGCGTTGCGCTAACCACGGCACTACCACGCCGCCTGAAGGACCGTGGCCAGAAATGTTTTTGTTTATTCCTCTCCACAGTTGCTGCCTGACCTGCTGAGCACTTTGTGTGCCCTGCTCTGGCTTATTATGACTGACATATGTCCGGAAATTTGTTGTTTTGTGGCAGCAGTACACTGCAAGGCATAAAAGTGACTGTAAGTTGAAAAGAAATATATTGTGCAAAAGAGAAATAAAGAGGCTGTGTTCATTGTCCCTTCAGAAATCTGATGGCAGAGGGGAAGAAGCTGTTTGCTAAAACATTGTGAGTGGGTCTTCAGGCTCCTGGGGGGTACCTCCTCCTCGATGGTAGCAACAACTCAACATTGTATTTATTTTATTATCGTGAGCTCTGTGAGCAAGTAATCTCACACCCAGGTGTGCATGACAATCAGGATCTGAATCTGAATGTAGCATTCTCATGTTTTGTGGTGCCCCTGAGATATCCGTTCTGGGACACCTTGTCCTCTGACAGTTATAATCGGGCCCTTTGCTTGCAATGATGTGTGCACGACTGTTTCTCCCCAGTGCTCAGGTCAGCATCTCAGATCTACACTCTTCGTGCACTCCCACATATTTGGACAGTGATGATCATTGGCATCCTGTCCTCATTTCCCAGCATGCAGGAGGTGTTCTGGCTGGATTCATCCGAGCCAATGACATCCCAGTACAGCCAAGTACATCAGAGAGGTCAGGAGCTCAAGAGAAGGTGTGTCCTCTTTATTCAGGTGTTCCTGGTAGACTGTTTCTCAGGGTCTTGATAGCAATTAGTAAGCATGACACAATCCTTAAAGCAGGAACAGCCTTAAAGCGACAGCTCTTGTTCACATGTTATACTGGCAATGTGTGAACAGTGTCAACTAGGGTACATGTAATATGTGTAAAATAATTGTTCACCAGGCAGTGAAGAAATTTAGCAGAGTGTAAACTGACAAGCATTTCAGTCATGGTGTGTGTAAATAAGGCAGGTCTGTCTGTCCATGGCCTCCTCGACTCCCACAATGAGGCCAAACACAGTTTGGAGGAACAACACCTCATAGTCCATCTGGGTAGCCTCCTACCTGATGGCATGAACATCAATTTCTCTAACTTCTGGTAACCACTTCCCCTCTGTTTAACAGCACAACCCCCTGGCCTTTTGTTTTTCTCCCTTTCTGGTGACCTCTCACCTCTCCCCTTCTCCCAACCACATAACATGACCATCAAGCAACACACATCAAAGTTGCCGGTGGACGCAGCAGACCAGGCAGCATCTCTAGGAAGA
Source organism: Mobula hypostoma (assembly GCF_963921235.1). Classification (NCBI taxonomy): domain Eukaryota; kingdom Metazoa; phylum Chordata; class Chondrichthyes; order Myliobatiformes; family Myliobatidae; genus Mobula; species Mobula hypostoma. Next base: position 225,035,627 of record NC_086098.1, read on the forward strand.
GGTACAGTCGATGTTTCGGGCCAAGACCCTTCATCAGGACTAACTGAAGGAAGAGATAGTAAGAGATTTGAAAGTGGGAAGGGGAGGGGGAGATCCAAAATGATAGGAGAAGACAGGAGGGGGAGGGATGGAGCCAAGAGCTGGACAGGTGATAGGCAAAAGGGATATGAGAGGATCGTGGGACAGGAGGCCCAGGGAGAAAGACAAGGGGGGGGGGGAGAACCCAGAGGATGGACAAGGGGTATAGTCAGAGGAACAGAGGGAGAAAAAGGAGAGAGAGAGAAAGAATGTGTGTATATAAATAAATAATGGATGGGGTACGAGGGGGAGGTGGGGCATTAGCGGAAGTTAGAGAAGTCAATGTTCATGCCATCAGGTTGGAGGCTACCCAGACGGAATATAAGGTGTTGTTCCTCCAACCTAAGTGTGGCTTCATCTTTACAGTAGAAGAGGCCATGGATAGACATATCAGAATGGGAATGGGATGTGGAATTAAAATGTGTGGCCACTGGGAGATCCTGCTTTCTCTGGCAGACAGAGCGTAGGTGTTCAGCAAAGCGGTCTCCCAGTCTGCGTCGCGTCTCATGACTATCACCTCCTTTCTATTCCCCCGCCTTTCCTTTTATTGCATGACCTAGTCTCCTCTCTGTAGTAACTTCTACTTTGAAAAAGGCACACTCAACAACTTCATGCCCAAGAAACAACTTTATCTCAAACTTCAAAACCGTTATGTATATACAGAGGCTTTTTACAACCCGTACGGCATGGCAGGCACACTATATACAAAGCCCACCGGAAGTAAAAGAGAACGGAGGTAAAACCCCCCATTATCCTAATCAGTATTAACTTACTTTCAATAATGCTCACATTACAATACTTCTTCCCCCTCTAAAACTCTGCATTCCCAAATGTTAAAAACTAGGAAATAAAAACAGTAGTGTTATTAACTTGCGTACCCCTGAAAATTTATACTAGTATCTCAGCAACAGTTTATCAATACAACACATCTGGAAAACGTGACAGATTCAACATTCAATCTAACAACAACAAAGAAACTGTTCCATCAAAGAATCAGTCTGTCAGGAGGTTTACGAGTGCGTTGTGATCTGCACACTACCCTGGTGACCCAGCAGGCACCGCTGGTGAGGGTGTTTTGGGTGAATCTGGTTTTGGGGGCATGAAAGGGGTCTGTGTGTCTGTGTGAGAATGTCCATCCTCCTCAGGGGACCCCAACCCCTCTGCCAGCGTCTCACCCTCTGGCAAAGTCACTGGTGGACATGCTTCCACCGTAGTCTGTCTCACAAATGGAGACTCCATGGAGCTGTCTGCCTCTGAGCCGGTATCATGACGCAGGCGCGCATGGTCCTGATGTCTGCAGAAAACACGCCCATCAGTCAGCTTAACAACATAGGAGACGGGACCACTCTGCTTAAGAGTAACCCCAGGCAGCCATTGCTGATTGTTTCTCACATAGATGTTGACATCCGGTTTTAACTGTCTCTCTCGCGCATGTTGATCATGTCCCTCCTTCTGCTTTTCCTGCTTTCTCTTCACTTCTGCCTTCATGTCCGGGCGCAGCAGGTCCAATCTTGACTTGGGCCTATGCCCCATCAGCATCTCTGCTGGAGTGCGGGCAGTTGTAGTCTGTGGCGTGAGGCGGTATTTAAACAGGAAACGTGAAAGCCAAATGCTAAGAGAGTCCCCTGTCATCCGCTTCAGGCCTTCCTTCACTGTCTGAGCAGCCCGCTCAGCCAATCCATTGGAGGCTGGGTGGAGAGGGGCTGTCCGAATGTGATGAATGCCATTCTGCTGCATGAACTCACTGATCAGCTCACTGGTGAACGTCGGGCCATTATCAGTGGCCAGAGTGTCAGGCAACCCGTGGACTGCAAACACTTGCCTGAGTTTGTCTATGGTTGAGGGGGCTGTGATGTTGCTCATGATGTGAGCTTTGATCCATTTAGAATGCGCGTCTACCACTACAAGAAACATCTGCCCCATAAAAGGGCCAGCAAAGTCCAAATGTAGCCCAGACCAGGGGTGGTCTGGCCACTCCCATGGATGCAAAGGAGCTGGTGGTGGCATATTCTGATTATTCTGACATTGCGTGCGTGATTTTACCTTGTTCTCCAGATCCTGATCATTCTTGGCCACCAAACGTAGGATCCTGCAAGGCTTTTCATTCAAGACACCCTTGGGTGAGTCTCATGAATTTCCTCCACAATCTGTGAACGGCCAGGGGGAGGCACGATGACCCTCGCCCCCCGGAAAATGCAGCCATCCTGCAGACTGAGTTCTGTCTTGCGTTTGGCATAAGGCCTCAGTTCCTCTCCTTCCACGACTCTGGGCAAACCTTGTAAAAGAGAAGTCTTGACTTAGGACAGGACTGGGTCCCTCTCTGTCCACTGCTTGATCTGGGTCGCCTTTACAGGTGTCTCTGACAGCCTCTCCAATGTAAACACAGTCTCTGGAGGCACATATGTAATAACAGGTGTCTCAGGTAAAAGTAGTCGACTCAGTGCATCAGCATTTGCATTATCCTCACCCGCTCTGTACACTATAGTGTACCGGTAGGCTGACAATGTAAGAGCCCAATGCTGTATCCTGGCTGAGGCTAGTGGTGGGATGCCTCTAGTCTCACTGAACAGGCTCATCAGTGGTTTATGGTCCGTATAAATTGTAAATACGCGTCCATAAAGGTACTGGTGAAAGCGTTTGACCGCAAAAACAATGGCCAGACCTTCTATGTCTAGCTGTGAATATCCCTTCTCAGCAGCTATCAGGGTACTTGAAGCAAATCCAGTAGGCTTCTCTGAACAGTCCTCCATTACATGTGAGAGAACTGCCCCGACTCCATAGGGCGAGGCATCGCATGCCAGGGTGATCTCCTTGTCTGGGTCATAGTGAACAAACAGCTTCGCTGAGTGGAGGAGGTCTTTCACTTCCTTGAAAGCTTTCTCCTGCTCTTCACCCCACTGCCACTTAGTGTCACTGTGAAGCAGCTTATACAGTGGGGTCAAAACCTTGAGAGATCAGGAAGAAACTTGCCATAATAATTCACCATGACCAAAAATGATCTGAATTTCATGACGGTCTTGGGGCTTCCTTAATAGCTCTCACTTTGTCCTCCACAGGACAAAGCCCCAATCAGATTCCTTCTGTCTCAGCCCTTTACCTCTTCCCCCCTCTAAGCTTCTCACTTCATCTCCCTTCCCCACCCACCCATCTTCCCCCTCACCTGGTCTCACCTACCACTTGCCAGCCTGTACTCCTTCCCCTGCCCCACCTTCTTATTCTGGCTTCTTCCCCCTTCCTTTCCACTCCTGGTGAAAAGGTGAAAAGTTTATTCCCCTCCATAGATGCAGGTTGATCTCTGAGTTTCTCCAACATCTTGTTTGTGTTGCTCAACATTTCCAGCATCTGCAGAATCGCTTGTGTCTTGGAACATGTTGGCCAGCATGTCCATGAGCTGGTGTATAAATCTGGTAGTGTGTAAACCAGTAATAACTAAGACAGATATACGAGAGACTGCAGATGCTGGAAATCCAGAACAACACACACAAAGTGCTGGAGGAACTCAGCAGGTCAGGCAGCAACTCTGGAGGGAAAAGGAACAGACAATGTTTCAGTGCTGATGAAGGGTCTCTGCCCAACACATCGACTGTTTATTTCCCTCCACAGATTCTGCCTGACCTGCTGACTTCCTCCAGCATTTGTGTGTGTTAACTGAGACAGGGAGTGTGTAAATCTGGCCATGTGTATAGCATGCAGTGTGTAAAATGTTTGAACAATGTGTACTATTGTTATACTCTGGCAGCTCATTCCACAATTAAAATGATGATATCCTTTTAAATGGTGCAGCTATCTCCTCCAGCCTGGAATCTAGCCCAAAATGGGGGTGTTGTCCTCACAATAATAACATCTATCAATTTGTCATGCAAATGAAGGGATTGTTAATAGGATCAACAGGGAATGAATACCTGATGTGTCATATACAAAGTCTACCCAATTCCCAAATCTCAACGATGTCTCTTCAGAGAGTCTGCACAGACAGAAACAATCCCACATAATGAGTCAACTGCATCCAGCCGTGACAGTCACCAAAAACTTTTCCAGCAAACATCCTGTCTCTCTAATTTGATGTAATTCAGAACATTCAGCTTAACTGTTCACTTTCTCAATTATGGCTGGTGTTGATTGGCCATCTATAATTTCTCCTGGATCTAAGCACCTGTGGGACATGGAAAGGAACCGGAGGAGATGGAGGGGGACAGTAATGCCGGGAGAAGTACATGCAGACTCCACACTAACAGCCCCAGAAGTTGGGATCAAACCCTGGTCACCGTTCTGCCGCTTTGAACAAGATCAGTTTCTGCATTCTTGTTAAACATGTTACAAAATCACGGCTGCCTTCTACTTGACTATGCGGTTCGTTTGGAAAGACACCTCCATGAGCTAAAGGTCACCCACACTTTGTTACGGAGACTGTTGTCATACTCCCTCGGGATCCCTCGGGATCAATAAAGTATGACTACTATGACTCAGTCTGAGACTGGCACTGCGTAAGACTGCAAGTTACAAGGATAGTCTTCCACTTACTCACAGCTGTTCGTGCACTATAACCAATGACTGAGCAAGACTCAGATCCATTTATTTGTCACATGTACATCGAAACATTCAGCAAAATGCGTCAACATAACCCCCCCCCCCCAAGGGGCCAGCCTGTAAGTGCCACCATACATTCTGGCACCAGCTTGGCGTGCCCACCATGTTCAGCAGAACACAAGCAACAAGAACAACAAAACAAGGCCCTTTCCTCCAACTCACTCACACACACAGACAGTCTGCCAGCCCCAGAGCAGGCTGCCTCCAGGCCTCCAGCAAACTCACAGACTTGTAGATGTCAGCTCTCAAACCTTCCCCACTGGTCTAACAGACTCACGGACCCAAGGCTTTGGCTATTGGGCCTTGGCTTCTGGAGTTTGGATCGACCTTCGGGCTTTGATCTTCGACATTGACCCCAGAATTCACCGATGATAGGACCCTGAACTCCAGGCCTTGAACACCAGACTCACTGACTAATGCACGAGGGGTTACTGGCCTTTGTGGTTTGCAGTTTGGTACCCTGTATCATTAATTGGTCATTAGTAATTAGCTTATTATTGTCACCTGTGGTACGGTAGCGGAGTGGTTAGCAGGCGACCCAGGGTCGTTTCCCACTGCTGCCTGTAAGGAGTTTGTACATTCTCCCCGTGACCGCATGGGTTTCCTCCAGGTGCTCCAGTTTCCTCCCACAGTCCAAAGATATACTGGGTGGAAGGCTAGTTGGCCATTGTAAACTTTCCCAGGGTTAGGCTTTGTGATGTGGGTCAAAGGGCCAGAATGGCCTACCCCACACTGGATCTTAACAAATAAATAAAATACAGTAAGGTGCTAGCAGCAAACCATCTGCCGGACAAACTCAGATCGAGCAGTTTCCAATCAGGGAAAGGTGCAGAATGTAGTGTTTCAGTTATAGAGGAAGTGAAGTGCAGGTAAACAGTAAAGTGCACTTCACCTGGGGAACTGACATGACCGTGTTATTCTCTGACAGTTCCTTTTATCGCTACCATGTTCCTTGATGGAAGGAAGTTCTCTCTCCATTCCTGCCTTCAGATTCCTGTCTGTGTTGCAGAGTGCCCAGTTTCCACAAAGGAACAAGACATTCTTTTGACGCCAAAGCAGCGATGATAAGACTTTGGGAAATGAACAACTATTCATGCCCCCGGTACCGCTTTATTGAGAGGCAGCATAGAGGTGGCCTCAGCGGCATAAATTGTACTCATAAACAACCCAATGGAAGCACTTAGTCGATCAATGGGCCTTACTGAGGATCCTTACAGAGGAGTGCAGTGGTTAAGTGTTCCATAACTAATATGAAAATATCAGAAAGACCGTGGATAGGAAAGTTTCAGAGAGATACGGGCCAAATCCAGGCAAATGGGACTAGCTTAGAAAGGAATATTGGCCAGCATGGAGCAGATGGGCTGAAGGGCCTACATCCCTGTTGCATGTCTCTATTATTTTCTCCGGAGTGACCAATCTCAATATTGTCAGGCTGGAAGTCTTTAGGTTCATAATTCTTTCTGCTACGTTGCCGCAAATAGTTGGGATTCAGCAAGGTATGAGACTCTGTTCTCATCCAAGAGAAATATATTTGGTAACTGGTTTATACAATAAAAAGTGTTCTTCGCATGCCATGCAGAGAGTTTTCCACATTGAGGCAGTACAATGGCAAAACAGTAACTGAATGCAAAATAACCGATAGAATCACAATCAGGTTTAATATCACTGGCATATGTGGTGAAATTTGTAAACTTTACCGCAGCAGTACAATGAAATAGATAATAAATAAATATAGAGAAAAACTGTTACATTAAGTATGTCTATTAAATAGTTAACTTAAAATAGGTAATGCAAAATAACAGAAATAAAAAAGTAGTGAGGGAGTGTTCGTGGGTTCAATGTCCATTTAGGAATCAGATGGCAGAGGGGAAGAAGCTGTTCCTGAATTGCTGAGTACATGCCTTCAGGCTTCTGTACCTTCTTGCTGATAGTAACAATGAGAAACGGGCATGTCCTGGGTAGTGGGAGTCTTTAATGATGAACGCTGCCTTCCTACAGCACCGTTCCTTGGAGATGTTTCAGATACTACAATAACATTACAGCTACAGGGAAAGTGCCATGCAGGTAGACAATAAAGTGCAAGGGCCATGACGAGGTCAATCGAGAGGTCAAGAGGTCACCTTTATCTTACAAGAGGTCCATTCGTGGCAGCAGGATAGAAGCTGTCCTTCAGCCTGGAGAATATGTTCTTAACCTTTTGTATCTTCCGCCCAGTGGAAGGGGTGGGGGGGGGGGACGAAATTTCCAGAGTGGAGGGTCTTTATGTTGTGTTGGCTGCTTTTTCGAGGCAGCAGGAAGAGCAGACAGAGTTAATGATACTGGAAGTATGAAGTAAAACAACATGCCTCAGGGAGGGAGGGGTGACCGAAAGAGAGAGAAACAGAGTTAATGTTTCAGGTCTAAGAGATTGCCTTTATTTGTCACATATACATCGAAACATAATGAAAAGCATCGTTTGTGTCAAACCAAACCAGCAAGGCTTGTGCTGGGCAGCCTGTAGGTGTCAGTATGTTTCCAGAGCCAACATGGCATGTCCACAACTCAGTAACCCTAACACGCATGTCCTTTTTGGAATGTCCGGATCACCCACAGGAAGAATGTAGAAATTCCTTACAGACAGTGACAGGAATTGAACCCTAATCGGTGACCACTGGCACTGTAAAGTAATGCACTAAACACCAAGCCGTCAGCCCTTCAATAATCTCTCAAACAAGTTTAAAGATGCAGAGACATAGGCAATTGGAGTGGGAGGGATGAGGAGAGAACACAAGGGAAGGCATGTGGTAGGATTTAGGCAGGAAGAATTTGTTGACCGTTCATCAACGGAACTAGATTAGGAAACTCACTGTGCAACTCATCATTAATAGAAGCTTGCACTTTATTGTCTCTGCACAAATAAGCACGTGACCCCGGGCCAACAAGTTTGAACATAAATCTACTGTTCTCTCTGTACCAATACTCACTCAGACAACTTTTCCAATTTATAACACGGAAATAAGGGATCTCCATTGACCAGACAACCAATCGATCCTTTCTTCTCCCAGCCCTGGCATGGGGGCTCTTCCTTGTAATGGTGGGTCTCTTCAGAGAATTGTTGTTGATAGTGCAATCGAAGTGTCCACTTTTATATTCATGCCTTATCATTTCAAATATTGCCTTTCAGTGTCATTGTCGGTAAGTCACCTGGTTGACCTTTAACACCTTGCTATTGGCTCTGATCCAGAAGTGACAACTAGTCATTCATTGCTCTGTTTTCTTCAGTAACCAGTTTGAATCACTCCAGACAGGCACAAACCACAACATTCACAAACCTGCATGTTGCATTATATCAAAAATACCTCACAAGTAACTTCTTATTTGGAAATGATCTCTCGTTCAGCAGATTACCTGAAGCATCATTGTATCTACAAAGCTAAGCAACTTCATCTCACAAAATGAAGGATGTAAAACAGTTCCACAAAATGGCAGCTCCCATCTCCGAGCACATGGCAGATCTGTCTGTATCCACTGTCCTTGACCCATTCGAGATTGACACTTTCTTCCCCATTTTAAATCCGCCATGACCAACCAAGCTATAAAGTGGGGGTAGTACTTGGTGAAGGAGTGAGAGGACGAGATCTAGGAGGGGAGTGCATGGAAGAAGCTGAGTAATGGTCTAAGGTTACTAGAAAGGAAAGACACATCTGCTGGAGGAGGGCTAAATCTTGACTTTGTCACAGTCAATGTGGCTGCACCAGGTTCAAACACGTTGTTCCCAACTCTCAAACACCAAATAAGGCAGCACACTAAACTAATAATATCTGGCAGCGTCCACAGAGGGAAATAAACAGTCAATATCTCAAGCAAGACTCTTACATCAGCAGTCCACATAGCCAGTATAAAGAGGAGAAGGGGAGAGAAGAGACAGGAGTCAAAGGTGATTGGTGGACTGAGAAGGGGTGAAGAATGAAGGACAAATGGAGCTAGGTGGGGAAAGGAGACAAAGGCAGATGGGTGTGATAGATGTCTCCACACAGCATAGAGTTGGCTGGTGCACGAACTGACTCACTGATGGTCGAGACTCGTGTACTGAGAACTTAAAGGAAGCTTTACACACTTAAAACTTATACTGATAGACTAAGATCACAATAATGTACCTGATCTAAATCAAGGGCAGTGGGCACCCATGCACCTTGGTCACAGAGCGAAGGGCTCAGGTTTCTGTTTCGAAGCAATCGAACTACTTGTCAACAAGGAGAAGATTGCAAACAGAGCTGAGAGGGTACAGGCCCATCTCACCTGCACCCCTCCCCCATGTCCATCAGGATGTAGGGTCCCACCTGACCCCCCCCCCCCATGTCCAACAGGTTGTAGGGTCCTACCTGTTCCCGTGTCCATCAGGATGTAGGGTCCCACTTGCCCCCACCCCATGTCCAACAGGTTGTAGGGTCCTACCTGCTCCCATGTCCATCAGGATGTAGGGTCCCACCTGCCCCCCCCCATGTCCAACAGGTTGTAGGGTCCTACCTGCTCCCATGTCCATCAGGATGTAGGGTCCCACCTGCCCCCGCCCCATGTCCAACAGGTTGTAGGGTCCTACCTGCTCCCGTGTCCATCAGGATGTAGGGTCCCACCTGCCCCCCCCCCATGTCCAACAGGTTGTAGGGTCCTACCTGCTCCCGTGTCTATCAAGATGTAAGGTCCCACCTGCACCCCTCCTCCATGTCCATCAGGTTGTAGGGTCCTACCTGCTCCTGTGTCCATAAGAATGTAGGGTCCTACCTGCCTCATGTCCATCAGCAGAGAGCTGTTCTCCACAGAGACACTGTGTGTGGATAGTTGTGGTCTCACCCCCACCAACCATCAACCACGTCCATGGATGAGCAAAAGCTGAACTAATTGGGCAAGGATAAACCTCCCACACTACTTGCTGCAGTTGATCTGGTTCTTATCACACTCTATCCTGTGACAGCCTTACACTTTATTGTCTGCCTGCATTGCACTTTATTCTGCTTTTGCTATTTCCCTTTGCACTACCTCAATGTGCTTTTGCAATGAAGTGATCTCCGTGGATGGCACATAAAACCAAGCTTTTAGCTGTATCACAGTACATTTGACCACAAGATGCCAATTTACAAATTTCCTAATCATTGCCAGTCTGTCAAGACCACCAAAAGATGTACCAAAGAAAAAAACATTACATGACATCCCTGAGAGCACCAAAGAGCTTCAGTTTTATGGGAAGCATATATTTAAAACAGAAGAGAAGAAAAATCACCTAGAAACTGGTGGCAATAGCACGCAAGGGAGCCAGAACCATGGTCAAATCTTCAAAGTCCTCCCCTATCTCACACACACCTCTCACTGGGAATAGGCCTCCCTTCATTACCCCACACATCTCCCAATATGAATTCACACCTCTAATCGCCCTCAGACACATGTCCCACTGGGAATTCATAACCCTAGCTTCCTGCACATGCATCTCCCACTGGGAATTCACACCCTTCCATTCCTCACACATATCCCACTGGGAATTCACATCTCTCAATTCCTCACACATATCCCACCAGGAATTCACACCCCTCAATTCCTCACACATATCCCACTGGGAATTCACATCTCTCCTTTCCTGCATACATTTCCCATTGGGAATTCACATCTCTCCATTCCTCACACATATCCCACTGGGAGTTCACACCCCTTCATTCCTCACACATATCCCACTGGGAGTTCACACCCCTCAATTCCTCACACATATCCCACCAGGAATTCACACCCCTCAATTCCTCACACATATCCCACTGGGAATTCACATCTCTCTTTTCCTGCATACATTTCCCATTGGGAATTCACATCTCTCCATTCCTCACACATATCCCACTGGGAGTTCACACCCCTTCATTCCTCACACATATCCCACTGGGAATTCACATCCCTCAATTCCTCACACATATCCCACTGGGAATTCACATCCCTCCATTCCTCACACATATCCCACTGGGAATTCATATCCCTCTATTCCTCACACATCTCCCACTAAGAACTCACATCCCTCCATTCCTCACACATCTCCCACTAAGAACTCACATCCCTCCCCTCCTATGGGAATTCCCTATGGGAATTCACATCCTCCCCTCCCACACACACATTGCGTGTATATTTCATGTAAGTATTGCACGAAAGGCATGTTTTGAAGTGTCATTATGCTATGCTTTTACACTGAAATTTCTAAAGCAGATGTGCTGACAATGTTTCACTATTGAGGAAACTCATTAAGTTAGGGTTTCACTTAAGAAGCTGGTTTGATGTGATGCCGTTACTATGTAAAGAATTTTTAGCGCCTTTTATGTTTAGATTTTGGAGTTTAATAAAAATGTGTTATGCGCTTCATCAAACATAAAAAGCTTTGCTTCATTTTATTTGTGAAAACCTACAGTTCCACTGGGAATTCACACCCTCTCCCCTCTCCCATTGGAAATTCACCACAAACCCTTTCCTCCCTCAGATACATCTCCCATTTCTATCTCACACATGTGTCCCTTGGAACTTGTTTCCTTCACCATCCTGTTCCACCTATCACCTCTCAGCTTCTCACTGCAACACCCCTCCCCCACCCAGCAACCTTTCCCCTCACCGGGCTTCACCTAGCACCCTCCAGCTTGCACTCCTTGACCTTCCCCCACCTTCTAATTCTGGTTCCTTCCCCTTCCTTTCCAGTCCTGATGAAGGGCCGTGGCCCAAACTGTCGACTCTTCATTCTGTTCCACAGAAGCTGCCTGATCTGCTGAGCACACCTAGCATTTTGCATGTGATACTCTGGATTTCCAGCATCTGCAGAATCTCTTGTGTTTCTATTCCACAGAACAAACATCATTTAAGAACTCCCTTCTTTTTTCCTATAACTGCAGAAGTTGTAATGGTTTCTGCCTTGTATGCTAGTTCACTTTCATTCTTAATCTTCTCCCACTCAAGAATTCTTTTCGTTATCATTGGTCAGAGTTATACAGCTTGGAAACAGGCTCTTTGGCCCAATTGATCCAGGACAACCAAGAAGCCCCATCCAAGCTGGTCCCATTTGCCAGCATTTGGCCCAAAACCTTCTAATCCTTTCCCATTCATGTACCCATCCAACTGTTCTTAAGATGTTCTTATTGTATCTGCTTTACTGCATCTGTCTGACAGCTCATTTCACATAGATACTACCTTTTGTGTAAAAAAAAGTTGCTCCTCGAGTTGCATTAAATCTTTCCCCTCTCATCTTAAACCTACACCTTCTAGTTCAAGTTCAAATTTGTTGTGATTCAACTGTATACATGTATTTCGCCAAATGAAACAACGTTCCTCCGGACCGAGGTGCACAACACAGTGCATATAATTCACACATAAGGTAATATTACTGCAAATAACTTAACAAATAATAAGGTGCATTTGATAAGGGCCTCATGTGCTCAATGCTCCTGATAAATTCCTCAAATGGCTGGAAGAGAGATGTCAATGAACCTCTGAGTGATCATCCCCTGGTTCTTGTTTCCACAACCTTGGGAGAAAGATCTGGTGAATTCATGCCATCCATGACTCTTATGATTTTATACACCTTTATAAGATTATCTCTTTGACTCCTACACTCCAAGAAATAAAGTATTTATTAATTAATTTATTTCGAGACAGTACAATATCAGACTCTTCCAGCCCAATGAGCCTATGCCAACCAATTACACCCATATGACCAATTAACCTACGAACCTGTTTATCTTTGCATTGTGGGAGGAAACCAGAGTACCTGGAGGAAACCCACGCGGCCACATGGAGACTGTATAAACTCCTTACAGACAGTATCGGGAATTGAGCTTGAACTTGGCTTCCATCGAGGTTGTCCAACTTCTCCCTTTAATTCAATCCCTGACAAAGTGTCTTCACTGAATTCGAAAGATGTTCCCATCTTCTGTCCTACAGCTAATCTTCACAACATTGTACGTCTTTTCTTTCAATCTAATACCATTCTTAGCTTCATTACTTCGCTGCAGATGACGATTTCTTCTCATAGACTTTCTTCCTCAGCAGTACACACTTTTGCAGAGATTTATGAAATAAATATCCACTCTTACTGATTCCTCTCTAACTTGTCAATGTATTCTCTCATACTAGTACTGGAAAAACTCAGCAGGGAAGGCAGCACCAGTGGAAAAAAAAATTCCTGATAAAGGGTCATTACACAAACCATTAATGCAGTGGTCCCCAACCTCCGGGCCGCGGACTGATACATTGCCGCAAAGAATGCAGTGACGCAGCGGTAGCCGGGACGCACCCAACACATCTTTAAGAAAAAAGCCGAAATAAACAAACTAATTAATTAGGTGCCACCCGTACATAAATGTCGACCCAGATAAGAGGCGATTGCTGATTGCGTCTCCTCTGATCTGGGCCGACATTTATGTGCCAGGCGGCACCTAATTAATTAGCTTGTTTATTTCGGCTTTTTCCTTAAAGATATGCTGGGTGCGTCCCGGCTACCGCTGCACTGCTGCATTCTTCGCAGCAATGTATCAGTCCGCAGCCCGGAGGTCGTGGACCACTGCATAAATGGAATATCTATCCACAGATGCTGTCTGTCCTGTTAAGTTTTCCTGTATTTTCTGCTTTTATTTCACTTTTCCAGCATCTGCAGATTTTGTTTTGACTTTAAGTTGATTTTCCCAGTTTGTTTTGAATAACTCAAAGTTCAAAGTAAATTTATTAATACTACCTTGAAATTCATTTTATTGCAAGCACTTAGAAGAAAATAAAGAAACACAATAGAATAAAAAGCTACAAATAATGGAGATTGACAAACAACCAATCTGCAAAGGAAGACAAATTGTGAAAATAATAGAAAAATTACTGAGACAATGAGTTGTACCACAATTGTAGGCCGTATCTCGGGTAATGATGAGTTTGAGTACAGAGAGGAAATTAAGAACCTGATGGCATGGTACGAAGACAATAACCTATCCCTCAATGTCAGTAAGACGAAGGAATTGGTTGTTGACTTCAGAAGGAGTAGCGGATCTCACGACCCTATTTACATCGGTGGTGTGCAATTGGAACAGGTCAAAAGTTTTAAGTTCCTCAGGGTCAATATCACAAATGACCCGATTTGATCCAACCACGCAGAATCCACTGCCAAGAAGGCTCACCAGAGCCTTTACTTCCTGAGAAAGCTAAAGAAATTTGGCCTGTCCCCTAAAACCCTCACTAAATTTTATAGATGCACTGTAGAAAGCATTCTTTTAGGGTACATCACAACCTGGTATGGAAGTTGTCCTGTCCAAGACCGAAAGAAGCTGCAGAAGATCGGGAACACAGCACAGCACATCACACAAACCAATCTTCAGTCCTTGGACTGACTTTACACCGCACGCTGTCGGAGCAGTGCTGCCAGGATAATCAAGGACACGACCCACCCAGCCAACACACTTTTCGTCCCTCTTCCCTCCGGGAGAAGGCTCAGGAGCTTGAAGACTTGTACGGCCAGATTTGGGAACAGCTTCTTTCCAACTGTGATAAGACTGCTAAAAGGATCCTAACCCGGATCTGGGCCGTACCCTCCAAATATCCGGACCTGCCTCTCGGTTTTTTTTTGCACTACCTTATTTTCCCTTTTCTATTTTCTATTTATGATTTATAATTTAAATTTTTTAATATTTACTATCGATTTGTACTCCAGGGAGCAGGAAGCGCAGAATCAAATATCGCTGTGATGATTGTACGTTCTAGTATCAATTGTTGGGTGACAATGTAGAGTCCTTGAGAGTGAGTCCCTAGGTTGTGGAGACAGTTCAGTGTTGAGGTGAGTGAAGGTGTCCGCACTGGTTGAGGAGTCTGATGGTTGAAAGGTCATAACAGTTCCTGAATCTGAGGCACCTGCACCTTCTCCTTGATGGCAGCAGTGAGAAGAGAGCATGGACTGGATAGTGGGGGTTCTTGACGATGGATGCTCCATTCTTGGGCAACACTCTTTGTAGATGGGCTCAATGGCAGGGAAGGCTTTTCCTGTGATGGTCTGGGCTGTATTCAGCACTTTTTGTAAACTTTTCCATTCCTGAGCATGGTGTTTCCACGCCTAGTCATGGTGCAACCAGTCCTCATTCCATTAGAATGGTCTTTATTCAGGCTTTGGCACCAGTTTTAGATGCTTGTTTCTCACCCTCACAACTGAATTTAAAATTCTGCCATGTTCTGATTATACTTTTCCTATAGAATCCTTATTAATTAATCTTATACATCCTCACACATATCTCTCAGCTAACATTGCTTGTACAATCTGAGCATGCAAAATGAAATTTAAAAATATTGCAGATACCAAAAGTCTGAAATAAAAGTAGAAATTGCTGAAGAAACTCAGAATGTCAGGTAACATCTGTGGAAAGAGAAGAGAAAAAAACCTGATGTTTCAGTCCAAAGATATTCAGTTTTAACTTGTGCATTAGAACTAAGTGCCAATGAGCTGAAACATCAACTGTGCCTCTTGACTACAGAACTTGGAGCAACCCCTTCAGTTAGTGAAGGCACCCCTGTGAAAATCTGCAGTGGCATGGGATGTCTGCTTTGTCAATAGACAATAGACAATAGGTGCAGGAGGAGGCCATTCAGCCCTTCGAGCCAGCACCGCCATTCACTGTGATCATGGCTGATCATCCACAATCAGTATCCAGTTCCTGCCTTATCCCCATAACCTTTGAGTCCACTATCTTTAAGAGCTCTATCCATCTCTTTCTTGAAAGCATCCAGAGACTTGGCCTCCACTGCCTTCTGGGGCAGAGCATTCCATATATCCACCACTCTCTGGGTGAAAAAGTTTTTCCTCAACTCCGTTCTAAATGGCCTACCCCTTATTCTTAAACTGTGGCCTCTGATTCTGGACTCACCCACCAGCGGGAACATGCTTCCTGCCTCCAGCGTGTCCAATCCCTTAATAATCTTATATGTTTCAATCAGATCCCCTCTCATCCTTCTAAATTCCAGAGTATACAAGCCCAGTCGCTTCAATCTTTCGACATATGACAGTCCCACCATCCCGGGAATTAACCTTGTGAACCTACACTGCACTCCCTCAATAGCAAGAATGTCCTTCCTCAAATTGTCATCCTTCTTCTGGAAGCTGACTGACCAACCCACTTTCCATTTCAACAGGCTCTGTGTCAGGGTAGTGACTTCAGTGGCAGATTAACCAAAGCCCTGGGCCTGGTTCAGTTCCAGCTGCCTTCAACACTACCAAAACCAAATTGAGTGCTGGAATCTTGCCTTATGAAAAATGCTGCTATTTCCCCCAATGACAGCACAGCAATTGAAGGAGAAGTGCTTGGGTGGGGGAACATTCATAGAAACATAGAAACATAGAAAATAGGTGCAGGAGTAGGCCATTCGGCCCTTTGAGCCTGCACCGCCATTTATTATGATCATGGTTGATCATCCAACTCAGAACCCTGCACCAGCCTTCCCTCCATACCCTCTGATCCCCCTAGCCACAAGGGCCATATCTAACTCCCTCTTAAACATAGCCAATGAACTGGCCTCAACTGTTTCCTGTGGCAGAGAATTCCACAGATTCACCACTCTCTGTGTGAAGAGGTTTTTCCTAATCTCGGTCCTAAAAGGCTTCCCCTTTATCCTCAACTTGTGACCCCTCGTTCTGGACTTCCCCAACATTGGGAACAATCTTCCTGCATCTAGCCTGTCCAATCCCTTTAGGTTTTTATACGTTTCAATCAGATCCCCCCTCAATCTTCTAAATTCCAACGAGTACAAGCCCAGTTCATCCAGTCTTTCTTCATATGAA
Source organism: Mobula hypostoma (assembly GCF_963921235.1). Taxonomy (NCBI): domain Eukaryota; kingdom Metazoa; phylum Chordata; class Chondrichthyes; order Myliobatiformes; family Myliobatidae; genus Mobula; species Mobula hypostoma. Next base: position 225,052,086 of record NC_086098.1, read on the forward strand.
AATCCTGCCATCCCAGGAATCAATCTGGTGAACCTTCTTTGTACTCCCTCTATGGCAAGGATGTCTTTCCTCAGATTAGGGGACCAAAACTGCACACAATACTCCAGGTGTGGTCTCACCAAGGCCTTGTACAACTGCAGTAGTACCTCCCTGCTCCTGTACTCGAATCCTCTCGCTATAAATGCCAGCATACCATTCGCCTTTTTCACCGCCTGCTGTACCTGCATACCCACTTTCAATGACTGGTGTATAATGACACCCAGGTCTCATTGCACCCCCCCTTTTCCTAATTGGCCACCATTCAGATAATAATCTGTTTTTCTATTTTTGCCACCAAAGTGGATAACTTCACATTTATCCACATTAAATTGCATCTGCCATGAATTTGCCCACTCACCCAACCTATCCAAGTCACCCTGCATCCTCTTAGCATCCTCCTCACAGCTAACACTGCCGCCCAGCTTCATGTCATCCGCAAACTTGGAGATGCTGCATTTAATTCCCTCATCCAAGTCATTAATATATATTGTAAACAACTGGGGTCCCAGCACTGAGCCTTGCGGTACCCCACTAGTCACTGCCTGCCATTCTGAAAAGGTCCCGTTTATTCCCACTCTTTGCTTCCTGTCTGCTAACCAATTCTCTATCCACATCAATACCTTACCCCCAATACCATGTGCTTTAAGTTTGCACACTAATCTCCTGTGTGGGACCTTGTCAAAAGCCTTTTGAAAATCCAAATATACCACATCCACTGGTTCTCCCCTATCCGCTCTACTAGTTACACCCTCAAAAAATTCTATGAGATTTGTCAGGCATGATTTTCCATTCACAAATCCATGCTGACTTTGTCCAATGATTTCACCACTTTCCAAATTCTCACTCTTCCTGCAGTAACTTCCTTCTCTCCTCAATCCCAGCACAAAATCCTTCTCCAGGCTGCACTCTGTGCAGTTCCATTAAGACAGAAGTCTTTCCTTTCCCTCTTGTGAACAGTAGAATTAATCTCTTTGGGGCCTTCTAATTGCAAGGCAGTTTAAATGATCTCACAGATGTGGCTAGCAGAAGACTGAATTTCATTAGTGATTCTCTTTGATCAACTCTTAAAGCAGTAAATGGTGGGATCGGCCCTCATCCTGTAATGATGAACAATTTCAAACACCTGTTGGTGAATAATGAAATAATTATCATTAAATCAGCCTCTTTGTCTCGTTGTTTCCCCAGGCTCAGACTTGTGACAAATGTTTCTAAAAGGCAAGAGCTGATGTGCTTGCCTGAGGTTTCCGAGGGCTGTAACTTTACTCAAGCACGGTCTGCCAGAGTTAGGGAAGCACGCTGCCAGCTTCACACAGTACGAGTTGAAACCCACACCAGGCTGTTAGGGGGACCTGCTGTCCCCCAATGCACGTGGTTATCCTCTCGGCCCAGCTCAGCCTCCTCCTCATCTCCTGAGGCCGTCCCTCGGAGTCCAGGATGACTCGTTCCACTCAAACATGGGGAGGCTGCTGCACGCCAGCTGTCCCTTGGACATGGAAGAGCGAGGTTGGTCCACTGGTGATGGAGACCAAGTCGATGGGAGATGGGAGAGGAGGTTCAGCTGCATGGGCTTGGTACACAGGAACTTATACTGTACGTATAACCTCTCTCACTCACACATAAACACTTTCTCACACACTCCCTCATACTCAGTTTCTCAATCACACTTATGCATACAAGACTATAAGACACAGAAGCAGAATTAGGCCACTCGGCCCATCAAGTCTCTCCTCCATTCCACCATAGCTGATGTATTATCCCCCTGTCCCCATTCTCCCGACATCTCCCCATAGCCTTTGATGCCCTGACTAACCACAAACCTATCAACCTCTGCTTCAAATATATTCAATGACTTGGCCTCCATAGCCGTCAGTGGCAATAAATTCCACAGGTTCACCACCCTCTGGCTAAAGAAACTCCTCTTCATCTCTGATCTAAAGGGACACCCCTCAACTCTGAGGCGGTGCCCTTTGGTCTTAGATTCCCCCACTACAGGAAACATTCACTCAGTCTAGGCCTTTCAATTTTCAATAGGTTTCAATGAGCATTCTTCTAAACTCCAGCAAGTACAGGCCCAGAGCCATCAAACATTCTTTATACATTAACCAATTCATTCACGGAATCATTCCCGTGAACCTCCTCTGGACCGTCTCCAATGCCAGCACATCTTTTCCTCGATAAGGAGCCCAAAGCTGCTCACGGTACTCCAATCACAAACAAGAGGAAATCTCCAGATGCCGGAAATCCAAGCAATACCCACAAAATTCTGGAGCAACTCAGCAGGCCAGGCAGCATCTATGGAAATAAAAAAGTACAGTCGATGTTTTAAGCCAAAACTCTTCAGCAGGACTGGAGAAAAAAGATAAGGAGTAGATTTAAAAGATGCAGGAGAGGAGAGAGAAACACAAGGTGAAAGGTGAAACCGAGAGGGGGAGGGCTGCACACTCATACACTTCCGTTCTCTCACGTGTTTACATTCTTGGTCTTTCCTCACACACATAAACATATACACACAGATGCAGTCAGATTCACAGACACGCGCGCGCGCACACACACACACACACACACACACACGCGCACACATGCACAGACACTTCTTCCATAGTCCATCGTCACCGGTGACGGAACAAAAGTGTTTGAATGTGTTTTGTGTGTCTGTAAGAGTATGTGTGAGGAAGAGACTATGAATGCACATGTGTGCGTGTGTGCATGTGACTGGATCCATGATTACCCCAGTCAGTTCGGATTGGCTACAACATCTCCTCCACAATCTCCATCAGTACAGTTACACCACAAGACTGTGCCTGCTCCCGCCCACCCCGCCACCACTCTACTCACCTTATACTTACGACTGTGAGGTTAAGTACAGCTCTGATGTTATATTTAAGTTTGTTAACAACACCACTGTTGCTGGACGAAACAAAGGTGATGGCAAATTGGCATTTAGGAGGGAGAATGAAAATCTGGTTAAATGATGCCACAACAACAACCTCTCACTCAACAACAGCAAAACCAAACAGCTGATTATTGACTACAGGGGGAAGAAACTGGAGGTCCATGAGCCGGATCAGAGGTGGAATGGGTCAGTAACTTTAAATTCTTTGGCATTATCACATCAGAAGATTTATCCTGGGACCAGCACATAAATGCCATTACAAAGAAGACCCGGCAGTGCCTTTACTTTCTCAAAAGTTTTTGCAGAATCAGCAAGTCTTCTAGAGCTCTGTGGATGTGCGGTAGAGAGTACTGGTTGCATTATGGCCTAGTATGGAAACACCAATGCCCCAGTATGGGAAAGAGATGGACACAGCCTAGACCATCACAGGCAAAGTCCTCCCCACCTCTGAGCACCTCCACATGAAGTGCTATTGCAGGAAAGCAGCATCCATCATCAAGGACCCCACCATCCAGGCATGCTCACTTCTCACTGCTGCCATCAGGAAGGAGGTCCAGGAGTCTTAGGTCCCACACCAACAGGTTCAGGAACAGCTATTATCCTTCAGCAATCAGGCTCCTGCACCAGTGAGGATAACTTCATTCACCTCAACTCTGAACTGATTCCATTGTGGACTCATTTTAAAGGGCTCGGCAGCTCATGTTCTCAGTCAGTATTATGTATTTACTTACTTACTTACTTACTTATCTATCTATTTTTATTATTTGTTTGCTCAGATCGTCTTCTTTCACAGATTGTCAGTTTTGGCGTGCAGTTCTTTATTGATTCTACCATATTTCTTTGTTCTACCGTGAATGCCCGCAAGAAAATGAATGTGGTGACATATATGTACTGTGATGATTAGTTTATTCTGAACCTTAAACATGTCAGCTCCTTGCAGGAGCAGGTCATGTGCTGCTACACAAAAGCTGAACTGTTACTGACAACTCTCTGCTTTGTTGCTAGTGCTCATAGTCAATAGAGTCCACAGGGGCGATGACAGGTAGGCTGAAGGTAGTTTTGCTGCCAGGGCAGCCTGCAGGGGAAGCACCTCTCCTTCCTCTAGCTTACTGTGCTTTCACCCAGGAGTAATGCTTTCGGAGATCTGTCACCTGCTGCAGAAGGAGGTCCAGACACATGACCCCCACATTATCACACCAAGCCTCCAGGCCACAGGTAGGAGGTCAGTCATCAGCAGCTGATGTACGTCATTGACCTTTCCCTCAATGTCAACAAATCAAAAGAGCTGACCATTGGTTTCAGAAAGAGGGACCGTATACAGGCTCAACAGTGTTAGGGTTGAGAACTTCAAGTTCCTAGGAGTGAATGTCACCTGCTCTGGTCCAACCACGTTGATGTGATGGCAAAGGAAACTCACCTATGCCTCTACATCCTCTGGAAACCAAAGAAATTCAGCATGTCCTTGTCAACTCTTACCAATTCTTATCGGTGCACCATAGACACCATGCTGTCTGGATGCATAATGGCTTGCTATGGCATTGTGCCTGCAAAAACCCACTGAGAGTCATGGACACAGCTCAGCACATCACAGGAACTAGACTCCTCTCCGTGGGCTTTGACTACACTTCTCACTGGCTCTAAAGCAGCCGGCATAATCAAAAACCCCTCCCACCCCGGACATTCTCTCTTCACCCCTCTCCCATCAGGCAGAAGATACAAAAGCCTGAAAGCACACACCACGGGGCACAAGGACAGCTCCCATCCCACTGTTATCAGACTCTTGAGCAGATATCTTGAAAATAAGATGGGCTCACAATCTACCTTATTTTGAGTTTGCACATTATTGTTTATCTGCACTGCACTTTTACACTTTAATCTGCATTGTTATTGTATTACCTTATTCTACCTCAATACACTGTGTAATGATTTAATTGGTATAAAAGGTATGCAAGACAAGCTTTTTACCATATCTCAGTCCATGTGACAATAATAACCTAATACTAATACCAAGGACGAATATATGTCCTGATGAAGGGTCTGGGCCCAAAATGTTGACTGTTTATTCCCCTGCATAGACGCTTCCTGACCTGCTGAATTCCTCCAGCATTTTGAATGTGTCACTCGGGAATACCAGCGTGTGCAGAATCTCTTGTGTGCATGTATGTATGTGGTTCCTGCTCACGGTAGCCCCAGGGACACCACTAAAGCCCATTGCATTTGAGAAAGCTCTTTCTCCTCAAGCGGGGCTGATGGGGTTCCTCTCAGAGCCCACACAACTCAACAGGATAAACGGCCTCTTTCTCTGTTAATATGGAAGATGGTAAAAGAAGAGAAGTAACAAAATGAAGGAGGGGACAACGAAGAGCAGGAAAAGAGGAGTAATATGCTGAGGGGGAGGCAGGAAAGGTAAGGAAGGAAGGAGTAGGGATGGTGAGGGGTGATGCGAGGAAGTCAGTGATACTTAGTGCCATGTCCAATACCCAGTCTTTGTTGCCGTGCAGGCTGATAAGGCTGTTGAGAAGGCGTATGGTGTGTTGGCCTTCATTAGTCGAAGGACTGAGTTCAAGAGCCATGTGGTAATATTCCAGCTCTGTGAATCTGTGGTTAGACAGCATTTGGAGTATTGTGTTCAGTTCTGATTGCCTCATTATAGGAAGAACACGGAAGCTTTAGAGAGGGTGCAGAGGAGACTTACCAGAATGCTGGCTGGAATAGAGATCATGCCTCATGGAGGTAGACTTTTCTCCTTGGAGCAAAGGAGGATGAGAGGTGACTAGATGGATGTGAGCAAAATCATAAGGCATAGATTGAGTGGATAGCCAGAAACCTTTTCCCAGGGTGGAAATGACAAACATGAGGGAGCATAATATTAAGGTGACTGGAAGAAAGTACTGGGGGGAGGGGGTTGTCAGAGGAAAGTTTTTTATACAGAGAGTGGTGAGTGCGTGGAATGCTCTACCAGGGGCGGTGGTAAAGGCAAATACATTAGGGGCATTTAAGAAACTCTTTGATAAGCACGTGGATGATATAAAAATGGAGGGCCATGCTGGAGGGAAGGGTTAGATTTGGTTAAAAGGTCAGCACAACACCATGGGCTGTAAGCCCTGTACTATGTCATAATGTTTTATGTTCTCGTTCTATATAAACACACATACACACCGGATAAACACGATAGTACACGCACGCACACACACACATACTGTAGAGGACCTAGGCCACTCTAGCATTGAAGGATCTCAAAACAGCACAATGTAATTCAGGACATGAGAAGAGTGGGAATTAAAAATCTTCACATACTTGTTCACTGTCTTCAACTTAATTTAGCTTGGAGTTTGTACTGACTTTTTTAAAAGTTAATGAAGAACTTGCAGTAATATTTCAGCTTTCATTATTGTTAAGTGAGACCAAAGCACACAAAGGCCATTGAATTATGTATTGAACATCAGTCATTGTTGTAATGTAGATAAGTGGCTGCAAGTGTCGCCTACAACACTGATTAGTTTACCTGCTTTAAATTGGCCAAAAAACCCCATTGATAGTTCAATGAATGTTAATGTTCAGCTGAGGAAGCCAATTTAGTATCTTTTCTGAAAAGGCACATCTCCAACAATACATACACCCTGGGTAGACTCTCCTGGAATAGGTACACAGGTCCTTGGTAACTAGGCTCTGAATGAATTCCTCACCTTCCAATATCAGCAAGTTTGCATAACAATATAAAATGGGAGCTATTTAGCAGTTCATCAAAAACAATGTTTTGTTAATGTAGAAATTGTCACTTTGTTGAGAAGTGAGGAGGGAAGAGAAAAGCTCCTTCACTCTTGGTGAGAAGGCTATAGGAATCTTCAAACACGAGGAATTCTGTAGATGCTGGAAATTCAAGTAACACACATCAAAGTTGCTTGGGAACGCAGCAGGCCAGGCAGCATCTCTAGGAAGAGGTACACGAAGTTAGTCCTGACGAAGGGTCTCGGCCCGAAACGTCGACTGTACCTCTTCCTAGAGATGCTGCCTGGCCTGCTGCATTCACCAGCAACTTTGATGTCTATAGGAATCTTCAACCTGGTTTGAAGTGGAAGACAGACAAACACAGGGGAGAATCCAGGGAAGGAATCCTCCTTCACTGCGGACAAAAGCCCCAGCTCCGTTCAAGCTATCCTCATAACACGCGCTCGCTAATCCAGGCAACATCCCGGTAAATCTCTTCACCCTCTCTAAAGCTTCCACATCCTTCCTATAATGAAGCAACCAGACTGAACACAATATTCCAAGTGTAGTCTAACTGGAGTTTTGTAGAGCTGCAACATGGGGTGGGTGTGTGTGTGTGTGTGTGTGTGTGTGTGTGTGTGTGTGTGTGTGTTTATATGTTGTTCAAATTCAAGTTTAATTGTCATTCAATCATACACATGTATACAGCTCAATGAAACAGCATTCCTCTCGGTCCAAGGTTCAAAGAACAGTGCAGGACACACAGCACTTATGAGGAAGTTACCAGTAGGCTAGACAAGGGAGATGCAGTGGATGTTGTATATTTGGATTTTCAGAAGGCCTTTGACAAGGCGCCACACATGAGGCTACTTAACAAGATAAGAGCCCATGGAATTACGGGAAAGTTACATACGTGGGATAGAACATTGGCTGATTGGCAGGAAACAGAGAGTGGGAATAAAGAGATCCTATTCTGGTTGGCTGCCGGTTACCAGTGGTGTTCCACAGGAATCAGTGTTGGGGCCGCTTCTTTTTACATTGTACATCAACGATTTGGATTATGGAATAGATGGCTTTGTGGCTAAGTTTGCTGACGATACAAAGATAGGTGGAGGGGCCGGTAGTGCTGAGGAAACGGAGAGTCTGCAGAGAGACTTGGATAGATTGGAAGAATGGGCAGAGAAGTGGCAAATGAAGTACAATGTTGGAAAGTGTATGGTTATGCACTTTGGCAGAAAAAATAAATGGGCAGACTATTATTTAAATGGGAAAAGAATTCAAAGTTCTGAGATGCAACGGGACTTGGGAGTCCTCATACAGGATACCCTTAAAGTTAACCTCCAGGATGAGTCAGTAGTGAAGAAGGCGAATGCAATGTTGGCATTCATTTCTAGAGGAATAGAGTATAGGAGCAGGGATGTGATGTTGAGGCTCTATAAGGTGCTGGTGAGACCTCACTTGGAGTACTGTGGGCAGTTTTGGTCTCCTTATTTAAGAAAGGATGTGCTGACGTTGGAGGGGGTACAGAGAAGATTCACTAGAATGATTCCGGGAATGAGAGGGTTAACATATGAGGAACGTTTGTCCGCTCTTGGACTGTATTCCTTAGAGTTTAGAAGAATGAGGGGAGACCTCATAGAAACATTTCGAATGTTAAAAGGCATGGACAGAGTGGATGTGGCAAAGTTGTTTCCCATGATGGGGGAGTCTAGTACGAGAGGGCATGAGTTAAGGATTGAAGGGCGCCCATTCACAACAGAAATGCGAAGAAATTTTTTTAGTCAGAGGGTGGTGAATCTATGGAATTTGTTGCCACGGGCTGCAGTGGAGGCCAAGTCATTGGGTGTACTTAAGGCAGAGATTGATATGTATCTGAGTAGCCAGGGCATCAAAAATTATGGTGAGAAGGCGGGGGAGTGGGACTAAATAGGAGAATGGATCAGCTCATAGCGGAGCAGACTCGATGGGCCGAATGGCCTACTTCTGCTCCTTTGTCTTATCGTCTTATGGTCTTATAGTTACGCTAGCACATAGAGTCACATAAATTAGCGTCGGCACAATGCCCTGAGTGGCATGGGCTGAAGATTGATGGTGCAAGGGATATTGTCCTGGAGCCATGTTTCTGCAAGAACAAGTATCCAGCATCTACTACCCTGGCAGTGCGTTGTGTGCAAAGCTATGCAAAGAGTTAAACACCTTCTTAAAAATCACCCGAGCCAGAAGTTTTTTAAATAGAAGACTTCTTGAATCTGCAGAAATTAAAACATGTATGATATTCAATACAAAATTGTTGTGTGCCTGAGTATGCTAATATTATCAATTATTCTCACGATCAGCATTAAACAAAGTAATACACACTTGCAACATTCAGTAGCTGTGCTGCGGACTAAAGTGAACTTGTGACATGATGATAACCTAATAGCGATGAATGATAAACATACTTCCTTTAAAGTACATCTACTAAATGTTTACCAATATTAAGAAGTTCAAGATGCACAGATATTGCTATTTCAAAGGTAAGTAAAAAGTGGATGGAGATAGATGTCTTTCTACCATGTTTATTCCAAGCTGAAATCCAAATTAACCTCGGCGGGAGATGATGTGAAAACAGCTTACGAACTGGAAGTGATGTTTGTGCAAAAGGAGCTGCATACAAAACAACCTGCACCCTTAGAAACAGAGAACTCCCCACCTGACATCCATGATGTCAAACTTAACTACTGAAACTAAAAGTCAAATGATTATTTCACAAAGTCTTTGGCAAAAGAATGGACAGTCTCAGGGACTGACCCTGAAACAGTCTTATTGCACAGTATTTAACCATTCTTGTTTCGAAAATGCCATCCTTGATGACATACTTGCTCGTGGTAGCGTCTCATGGGCAGTCCGATGACACGGTGCTCACTCAGGATGATGATTTGCTGAGGTACCTCTGAAGTGGGTTGTGCTCTCTTAATATTTCCTCCAACTCTCTGTAGCCCCTCAGAGTCAAGAGAGGGACAGAGTTCACTAGGGTAACCTTAGAATGGAAGAGTTACCGCTTTGTGGTGCACTGCCCTTCCCCTGCATACATTCTGAAGGATTCTAACCTTTGCCTGATTCCGTTTCTCTGCGCCGAGCGGTTGCTTTACAAATGTGTCTCGCCAACTGCAAAGGCTGTCTTTGGCTTCTCCTACAATCTTCTCTTTCATATAGATAGTACTCACACAGGGTCTAAAATGACTCTGGCACCTATTCTCCAGGATATTAGTCTTAAATGTATTGACAGTGGGCTGATGAACACCATCAAATCAGCCTTCACCCATTACGACCCAACCCAGGCCCAATCATTGGACGTAAGGAGCATCGTACTAACCAGTACACTGTTCACGTACCTTATGTGCAGAGATGGTGTCTCTGCCAAGCAGCAGGTGAGGTTTGTACAAAATGAACTGCGTTCAAAACAAACAGCGCCTCTAGAGGCAAAAAGCAGTAGTTCAACATCTCATGCTTGGTCAGTCACAGGCGAACACAATCCACCTTGTCTTCCAGAGAGCTAACACTGGAGAGCAGTACTAACGGGATAGCCGGCCTGCAGGAGCCAGCCCCCAGCCCAGCACACCCGCCATGCCTCTGTTCTCTCCCAAACCACCTCCGGCACCTCCTCTTCTGGGTGGCTGTAACAGGCAACACCAGGGCTTGATGGCCTGGTCCTTGCAACAACTGAGGTCACGCAGCTCCCCCACCATTGGTCTCACCAGTGAACCAACGAGTATTTTACATTATCAACGCACAACAGGGCCTTGCAATCGCGAGAAAAACGTTTAAGACACACAATTTCACAATCTGTCGGACCCGGAGAGGCCACTGCAACCAAGTGTGCCAAGATCTTACCAGAGGTATTCGTGTGTGTGTGTGTGTGTGTGTGTGTTTATATGATGTGCATGCATACATGCGTGTGTATTTACATGGTGAGGATGTGTGCATGCGTATGTAGTGTGTCACACACATGCATGCACATATCGAATGTGTGTGTTTACATAGTGTGTGTGTGTGTGTGTGACTGAAGCAAAAATTTGCTTTAATATGTTAATATGTTTCACTTTGTGCCAATTTTGACTCAGTGATGTCTGAGCCTGAACTAAGTGCCCAGCTCCCACTCACTCCCTGACGCAGCATTGGTGCTGTGCCAGTGTGCTACACTGTTGGGAGTCCTATCCTTTGAATGAACCATAGTCGAGAGATATGAAAGGGAAGGACAGTTTTTTCTTTCAGGATTTTAATCAACATTGCTAAAGCACCTGGTCATCTATCTCACTTTGCAGGATCAAATGTGACTCTTGATTTTTCTCTCCCATTTACAGCAGTTATCACATTACGAAAGGTATTGAACTGGTCCCAAACTATCTTGGATGAACAGAATACTATCGTCACCAAATTGCCAAAGCTGGAGGAGTCACTTCAAATAGTTGATAGCACAGCATATAAAATTATAAACTCAGAAAATAGTCCTTTATCGAGTGCAGGGAGCAACAGCAGCTCTTCCCAGTAAAGTCATTTCGAAAGAGGAATGCACTCCATGCGATAATTACATGCAAAATAAGCAATCCCAGTCATTTGCAATAGAGTAATCAATCAACTCTATTGTCTTTAATGCTTATCTAATTCCCCTTTCCCCCAAGTTTTTTTTCTGGCTTTTGACCTTTTTCTCTCCAGTCCTGATGAAGGGTCTCGGCTGAAGTATTGTGTTCAGTCAACACACACAAAATGCTGGTGGAACACAGCAGGCCAGGCAGCATCTATAGGAAGAGGTACAGTCGACATTTCAGGCCAAGACCCTTCGTCAGAACTAATTGATAGAAAAGATAGTAAGAGATTTGAAAGTGGGAGGGGGAGGGGGAGATCCGAAATGATAGGAGAAGACAGGAGGGGGAGGGATGGAGCCAAGAGCTGGAAAGTTGATTGGCAAAAGGGATATGAGGCTGGAGAAGGGAGAGGATCATGGGACAGGAGGCCGAGGAAGAAAGAAAGGGGGAGGGGAGCACCAGAGGAAGATATAGTGAGAGGGACAGAGGGAGAAAAAAACAGAGTGGGGGGGGGGGGGATAAATAAATAAATAAATAAATACGGGATGGGGTAAGAAGGGGAGGTGGGGCATTAACGGAACTTAGAGAAGTCAATGTTCACGCCATCAGGTTGGAGGCTACCTAGACAGAATATAAGGTGTTGTTCCTCCAACCTGAGTGTGGCTTCATCTTGACAGTAGAGGAGGCCGTGGATAGACATGTCAGAATGGGAATGAGATGTGGAATTAAAATGTGTGGCCACTGGGATATCCTGCTTTCTCTGGCAGGCAGAGCGTAGGTGGTCTCCCAGCCTGTGTCTGGTCTCGCCAATATATAGAAGACCACATCGGGAGCACCGGACGCAGTATATCACCCCAGCCGACTCACAGGTGAAGTGTCGCCTCACCTGGAAGGACTGTCTGGGGCCCTGAATGGTGGTGAGGGAGGAAGTGTAAGGGCATGTGTAGCACTTGTTCCGCTTACAAGGATAAGTGCCAGGAGGGAGATCGGTGGGAAGGAATGGGGGGGACAAATGGACAAGGGAGTCGCGTAGGGGGCGATCCCTACGGAATGCAGGGGGAGGGAGGGAAAGATGTGCTTAGTGGTGAAATCCCGTTGGAGGTGGCAGAAGTTATGGAAAATTATATGTTGGGTCTGGAGGCTGGTGGGGTGGTAGATGAGGACAAGGGGAACCCTATTCCTAGTGGGGTGGTGGAAGGATGGGATGAGGGCAGATGTGCGTGAAATGGGGGAGATGTGTTTGAGAGCAGAGTTGATGGTGGAGGAAGTGAAGCCCCTTTCTTTAAAAAAGGAAGACATCTTCTTCGTCCTGGAATGAAAAGTTTCATCCTGAGGCTTGTGTTCCGTTCAGTTCTGGCTTCCTCATTATAGGAAGGATGTGGAAGCTTTAAAGAGGGTGCAAAGGAGATTTAACAGGATGTTGCCTGGTTTAGAGAGCATGTCTTATTTGGAAAGGTTGTGCAAGCTAAGGTTTTTCTTTTTGGAGCAAGGGAGGATGAGAAGCAACTTGACTGAGGTGTATAACATTATGAGAGGCATATACAGAGTTGCTAGCCTCTTTTTTTCCCCAGGGCAGCAATAAAAAATTTAAGGGAGATGTCACGGGTAGCTCTTTTAAAACAGAGAGTGGTTGGTAACTGGATCGCACTCCCAGGGATGGTGCTGAAGGCAGATACAATAGGGACATTTATGAACCTCTTAGGAAGGCACAATAAGGAAAGAAAATTGGAGGTTTATGGGCTGTGTAGGACAGAAGAGTTAGATTGATTGTGAAGTATGTTTACATAGCTCAGCATAATATCACGGGCTGAAGGGCTGGTAGTGTGCTGTACTGTTCTACGAAACGTCAACTGCTCATCTCCCTCCACGGATGATGCCCGACCAGCTAAGTTGCTCCCACATTTTTGCATGTTGCTACAGATGCCAGAATCTGAAGTCTCTCTTATGTCATCAAATTATCTCCGCTCATCTTACACGTCATTATATCCAGTCTTGACTGAAAATGTTTCTTCTGTTACGCATCAGAATGTAGATGGCTAATCTGAAAATCATTCCTTCTAGGACAATTTCATAGAAAAGAACACACCCATTATTAGCATATAGGAGTGAGATTGAAAATCTGGTTGAATGTTGCCACGACAACAACCTGTTTTTCTGAGCTGCAGAAGTAACTTCATTAAATGTCAGCAAAACCAAAGAGCTCATTATTGGACGCAGGAGGAAGAAACTGCAGGTCCATGAGCCAGTCTTCATTAGGGGACCGGAGGTGGAAAGGGTCAGTAACTTGAAATTCTTTGGAGTTATTATATCAGATGATCTGTCCTGGATCCAGAAACTAAGTGCCTTTACAAAGAGGGCATGACAGAACCTCTACTTCCTTCGAAGTTTGTGTGAATTTAGCATGTCTTTTAAAACTTTGACAAACTTCTTATAGATGCACAGTGGAGAGAAGTCTGACTGGTTTCATCAGGACTTGGTATGGAAACACCAACGACCAGTCCAGTTCATCATAGACAAAGCTCTCCTCACCACTGAGCACAACTACATGGAGCACTGCTACAAGAAAGCAACATTCATCAGCTAGCAAGCCTGCCACCCAGGCGAGGCTGTCTTCTTGCTGCTGCCATCGGGAAGGAGGTAGAGGAGCCTTAAGTCCTGCACCACAGGTTCAGGAACAATTATTACCCTTCAACCATCAGGTTGCTGAATCTGTGTGAATCACTTCAAACACCTCAGCACTGAACTGATTTGCAAACCAATGGACTCACTTCAAAGGACCTTCCAACTCATGTTCTGTTATTTATTTATTGTATTTGTACAGGTTGTCTTCTTTTGCACATTGGTTGTTGGTCTAATTTTTTATCAATCTGATTCCCTATCACTTCCTTCAACATGTCTTTGCTAGTACATGAATAATTCGAAGACTCTGTCCATGGTTGTGAAGGCCCCCGCCCCCCCCAACAACTTTGAATGTCTGTGTAACAAGCTCTTTATCGATTCGCTTTGCTGTTCTTGTGTCAAGAGGCCAATGGGTGTGAGTGCAAGAACAAGGAAACAGGTATTGGCAGAAGAACCAGCACTGGGGCCAGGTCAGGAGGGACGCAAGGACTTCTGTAAGTATCTTGCTGACATTCACTACACACCCTTGTGAACTCGTAGGTGCTGCAAGCCAGTTTCCGAACGCTCCTTTAAACCCACTTGATTGCACAGTGTGTTTGAGTATTTCAATCCCAGATGCGGCCGTCTCAGACTCTCGAAGACCACGTCAGCAACTTATGGTCTCCAAAGGTTGACCGTTATTTGAGATCCGATGTTGTTGACGGGATGTCTGCCCAGAAGCTTGTCCTGGTGGGTGGTATCAGCCTAAATTCATCCTGTCTGGCAACTGCCCTGCATGTGACCGTGAGAAACCGCAGAGAGTTGTGGACACACCTCAGCACATCACTGAAAGCAGCCTCCCACATACTCTGTCTATGCTTCTGTCTGCCTCAGTAAAGCAGCATAACCAAAGGCACCCCACTGTTGACATGCAACACACATAAAAGTTGCTGGTGAACTTTTCTCCCCTCTTCCACTGGGCCGAAGATATAAAAGCCTGAGAGCATGTACCACCAGGCTGAAGGACAGCATCTAGCTGTGCTGCAACAAGACTATTAAATAGTTCCCTAATATGTTAGGTTGAACTCTTAACCTCACAGCTACCTCCTCATAGCCTTGTACTCTACTGTCGGCCTGCACTGCACTTTCTCGGTAGCTGTTGCACATCAATCTGCATTGTTATTGTTTTACATTGTTCTACCTCGACGCACTGTGTAATGACTGATCTCTACGAGCAGCGTGCAAGACAAGCTTTTTTGCTCTACCTCGCTACATGTGGGAATAATAAACTGACTCCACTTCTCAACACCTCCTCCTCCTCCTCCTCAGGCCCACCCAACTCCCAGTCAGAGTCAGAATCAGAATCAGGTTTGCTATCTCTGACATATCTTGTCCAATCTGTTGTTTCGTGGCAGCAGTGCAGTGCAAGACATTAAAAAAATACTGTGTTACAATATTAAATAAATAGTGCAAAAGACGGGTAAAGAAGTTACACTCATCAGTTGATGGCCTGTTCAGAAACCTGCTGGCGGAGGGGAAGAACCTGTCTCTGAATCGCTAAGTGTGGGTCTTCAGGCTCCTGCACCTCCTCCCTAATGGGAGTAGCATAAAGAGGGCATGACCCGGAACGTGAGTGCCATTAATAATGGGTGCTGCCTTCCTGAGGCACCACATTTCAAAGATGTCCTCGATGTAGGGGGAGTGTTGGTGTTTGTGAGGGAACAAGTTGACACCTTCTGCACTGATTACCATCACCCCCTCCCCAATGCCCTTGAGGGTGCAGATTAACTGTTCGGAAAAGCCTTGGTTTAAAGGTTTGTTCAAAGGGTTCAAAGGTTTCTTTTTTTTAAAATCAAAGCATGTATCCATATCCAACCCTGAAATCTGTCTTCTCCAGATGGCCGCGAAGCAAAGAACCCAGCTCCAGCACCACCCCCCCAGCACAAAAAAGAATGGCATCCCGTTCATCAATGCCCAAAATCCCCCTCCACCCACACCAGTCAGAACACTGAAGGTGGTAAATCTGTGGAATTCATTGCACTGGGTGTATTTAAAGCAGAGATCGATAGGTTCTTGATTAGTAAAGATGTCAAACGTTATAGGGAGAAGGCAGGAAAATGGTTGGGAGGCATAATGAATCAGCCATGCTAGAATGGCACAGTGTACATAATGGGCTGAATGGCCTTGTTCTGCTGCTATGTCTTACAATCTTATGGGCTCATGGAAAACAGACCTGACAAGGATAAGTGACAGCCCTGTGTGAAGTCGTTCAGCACATCCCCTCAATAAACCCAACAACCAACCAGTCAATCAAGGTTGGGCAGTAGGTGGTAGACTTGCTATAGCCGTTTCACTACAATTCACTTCTGTTTTGAATGGTTATTTTCTGAAACCCTTAATTCAATGATCTGTAGTAACAGCATAACACCACAAAAATGTGGCAAAGTTGCTCAGAGCTATTATGCAACTCATATCATTTGATCTTCATTCGAAGGTGGAGCTTATAACTGGGGAAAAAAATATGCTCCCATTGTGAAGTGTGGGAGATATGGCTTTAGATTTAATGATTCAGCAAATGTT
Organism: Mobula hypostoma; assembly: GCF_963921235.1. Taxonomy (NCBI): domain Eukaryota; kingdom Metazoa; phylum Chordata; class Chondrichthyes; order Myliobatiformes; family Myliobatidae; genus Mobula; species Mobula hypostoma. The sequence goes on from NC_086098.1 coordinate 225,068,469, forward strand.
TTTCAACTAAATCATTGCCACAGCCCTGGGGGTAAAAATCTGTTTACAACAGTGATGCGCTCTAAAAAACACAAGGTTAAAAGTAGTTGTTGCTAAAAGACAAACAACGAACAGGCGATCTTATAAAGGCTGTCCCATAACGTTTCTGTAAGGCCAAAGCTCTCTGGAGCCACCGAGGTACTTCTGTGCCTAACCTAAAGTAACTTAACAACCAATGCATAAAGCCACTGCAATTTCCTTCACAATTTCAGTTATTCTTTCTGAAAACTTCTCTTTGAATCTACACATCAACTCTCAGCATTTCAGGTTGACATGAGCACTCTTTATAATGTTTGATGGGAACAATTTTGTCTTGCTTTTTTTTAGTGAGCTTTTCTAAACTAACTTAAAATGTAAGGATGTCTATTCTGTTGCTTACTCAGATGCATGCCAAAGTCTTGCACTGCTCACCAACAAAGACATGAAGTCATGTTCCATCTCCTAGGATATCTGGGCATGAACGTAACCCTACAAAGAGTTAAGCAGTCAAGACAGATCAATTTCTTGATAGCTCACTGCCTGAGCCTCTGATTGATTACCTCAACCAGGTCCAACATGGAGGTCAGAGTCAGAATCAGGTTTACAATATTATCATCAATGTATGTTACAAAATTTGTCGTCTTTTACGGTAGCAGTACAGTGCCAGGCATAAAAATACTATAATTTACAATAAAAAATAAATAGTTTAGATTAGATTAGATTATGAGAACACGCAGTCCTCTTTTATTGTCATTTAGTAATGCATGCATTAATAAGTGATACAATGTTTTTCCAGAATGATATCGCAGAAACACATGACAAACCAACTTAAAAACTGACAAAAACCACATAATTATAACATATAGTTGCAACAGTGCAAAGCAATACCGTAATTTGATAAGAACAGACCATGGGCACAGTAAAAATCTCAAAGTCTCTCGAAAGTCCCATCATCTCACGCAGACGGTGAACCTCCAGCACCGCAAACTTGCCGATGCAGCATCCTGGAAGCATCCGACCACAGCCCGACTCCGAGTCCGTCTGAAAACTCCGAGCCTCCAACTAGCTCTCCGACACCGAGCACCGAGCACCATCTCTGCCAAGCGCTTCGACCCCGGCCCTGGCAACAGGCAATAGGCAAAGCTGAGGATTTGGGGCCTTCCCCTCCGGAGATTCTCGATTGCGCAGTAGCAGCGGCAGCGAAGCCGGTATTTCAGAAGTTTCTCCAGGTGTTCATCCGTGCTTCTCACGTCTGTCTCCATCAAATGAGGATTGTGCATAGCCCCCTAGTTAACACATACGATATCATTTGGAACGGCCGCGCGTGCTGCATTGCGCCGCCATCTTCTCCTCCCTGGCAGAAGAAGAATAATGAGGAAGTATTTACGAGTCCATGGGCCATTCAGAAATCTGATGGAAAGGGGAAGAAGCTGTTTTAAAAACATCGCCTGTGCCTCTTCAGGCTCCCATACCTCCTCCCTGATAGCGTGATGAGAAGAGGTCTCCCCCCAGATAGAGAGGGTTCTTAATGATGGATGCTGCCTTTTGAAGATGTCCTCGATGGTGCAGAGGGTAGTGCCCATGACTACAACCCTCTGAGAACTCTTTCAATCCTGTGATTTGGAGCCTACATACCAGGTGGCAATGCAGCCATTTAGAATGCTCTCCACAGAGAAAATTACTGGAGTCTTTGGTGACATACCAAATCTCCTCAAACTCCTAAAGTCGCTGGCTTGGCTCCTTTGTGATTGCATCAATACGTTGGGCCAAGACAGATCCCCTGAGATGTTGATGACCAGGAACTTGAAGCTGCTCACCCTTTCAACCATTGACCCCTCATTGAAGACTTTCCCTTCCCGAAGTCTAAGGTTCTTTCAGTTGCCTGCAACCTTGCCAACAGCTTCATTATCTGCATCAGAAATCCAAAGTTCAGCAGTTGGGAGTAAAGTGCATCCAAACCCCTAAAGTGCTCATCGAAGTTCTCATTGAGAGGCTGTTACCTCTCCCTGGTCGTGTGAGTGTGAGTCACAAATTCCTTCAGGCTGCATAAATTGTGGGTAGGTTTGGAGTCCATGAATCTGGTTAACAATCCATTACAGGATCCAGGGCTCAATATTTCAGCTCCCTGATGTAAGGGTATGAGGCATCAGTCTCTCGGGATCCTACCAGCCACCAGGTATTAAGATGGATTGCCCCAAGAGCAGACAACAGTGAGGAAAGGGTGAGTATGCTAGAGGACAGGATGGTGCTCAACATGGAACATCATGGGATTTTTGAGAGATAGCTCTTGGGGGTCATCTTTACTCCGAAAACTAGTTCAGACTTGACAAATAAGAAAACTGTTTTGATAAGAACAGCCTATGAAATAATTCAGTTTCTGCCAGCTCCACTGAAGGCAGAATGAGGTAGTAAATGGAGTGTATTCTACTTCGAAGTCCGTGACTCAGCGATCTCACCTGGGTCCCCTGCTCTGTGTCACTTTTACCAATGATTTAGATGAGGAAGTGAAAAAGTAGGTTAGCAAGTTTGCAGATGACACAAACGTTGGTGGCGTAGATAGTGTAGAAAATTGTCACCATTTACAATGGGGCAGTAATAGGATGCAGAGCTGGGCTATGAAGTGGCAGATGAAGTTCATTTAAGGTGATTGGGGGAAGGTGGGGGAGAGTCAGAGGTAGGTTTTTCACACAGAGTGATAAGATCGTAGAACACACTACTGAGGGTGGTGGTATTGGGGGGAGTCAGAAGTAGGTGTTTACACAGAGTGATAAGATCGTGGAACACACTGCTGAGGGTGGTGGTAGGAGCAGATGCATTGGGGACAGTTAAGAGACTTAGAGAGGCACATGGGTAAATGAAAAATGGAGGGGTATGTGACTGGGAAGCATTAGGTTGATCTTGGAGCAGGTTAGCAAGTGGGCATAACATAGTGGATTGAATGGCCTGTACTGTGCTGTATTGTCCTATGTTCAATGACAGAAGCTGCTCAATTTCAGAGCTAGGTATACTACTAATTCTTAAAAGTCCACTGAACATTTACAGACTATCAGATGATTACACAAACATAGAAGGAACCATAAAGAAAGTTAAACTCCAAAATAAAATGACAAGTTAGACTCTTATCCAACACCCCGTTCGTATCGTTCTTGTCTGTGGAAACCATGAAACAACCTCACACGTTGGAGCATGCCACTAGGGTCATGGTGAAGATCAGATCATTTGTTTGTAGATTCATCCTGTAACGCACCCAAATACTAGAGGAACTTGGCAAGTCAGGCCAATGGAAGGGAATAAACAGTCAATATTTCCCTTCCTGAAATGTCAGCTGTTTATTCCTTTCCATAGATGCTGCCTGACTTGCTGAGTTCCTCCAGTGTTTTGTGTATGTTGCTCAAAATTTCCAGCATCTCTGGTGTTCAGGTTTTCCCTGCATTCTGGTTAGCACAGAACCAAATGCAAACAGATAATCAGTTCCCTACAGTGCGGGAGCACGTTGAGCACAAAGTGGTTAACATATTTATTATGGCTACAATAGCTCAAAAGTACCCCAAGAGCTCAGCAGATATTTGCAAGGTGCCGGGCTAAATCAGATCCATTTTGTGCGGTATTCAGAATCAGGTTTATTATCACGGGCATGTGTCGTGAAATTTATTAACTGAGCAGCAGTAGTATATTGCAATATATGATTATTTAGAAATAAATAAATAAATTACAGTAAGTGTATGTATGTATATTGAATAGATTAAAAATAGAGCAAAACCAGAAATAATATGAAAAAAAGTGAGGTAGTGTTCATGGGTTCAATGTCCATTTAGGAATCGTATGGCAGAGGGGAAGAAGCCTGTCAGAATGCTCTCTGTGGTACATCTATAGAAGTTTTTAAGTCTTTTAGTCAACAAACCAAATCTCTTCAAACTCCACCACCTCCTTCCTTCAGTCTAAAGAGCAGAAAAAACTAGCGAGTCTCCTGCAGCGAATCTGAGTGAGGAAAACCTGTGTCACCTCAGATACCTGCAAACTAAAGTTGCAGCAGGATTTTCTACTGATACCCACAAAATGCTGGAGGAACTCAGCAGGTCAGGCAGCATCTGTGGAGGGAAACGATTCAGGATTAGAAGCAGGTTAATTATAACTGACATATGCCATGAAATTTCATGTTTTGTGGCAGCAGTACAGTACAATACATAAAAATTACTCTGTGTTACAAAATAAATCGCTTGTGCAAAAGATGAATAATGAGGTAGTTCATTATTCGAGGGTTCATGGATGATTCAGAAAGCTGGTGACGGAGCATTTAGATGCTCCTAAAATGCTGAGTGAGGGTCTTCAGGCTCCTGTACCTCCACACTGATGGCAGTAATGAGAAGAGGGCATGTCCTGGATGGTGAGGATTGGGCAAAGAGAGCACCCAGAAGGGTCTCAGCCCAAAATGTTAACTGTTTATTCTCCTCCAGAGATGCTACCTGACCTGCTGAGCTCCCCCAGCATTTTGTGTGTGTTGCATAGAATCAACGTCTGCAGAACCTGCATGGTCACACTGAGGCTGCCGACTCAGCTCTTTCATCACTGCAGAGCTGGGACGAGGCAAGACTGGGACATACCTTCCCTCTGAAATGTGGCGACAGGAACCTTTCACCATGGTGTTGAGGAGAGATAACTTGTCAAAAAAGAAATTTCCTCCGAAATCCAGCTGTGTTTGAAACAGAAATTACAAATAATACCAGGTTACCATGGTGCAAGTTAATTATAGTTTAAATTGGACTCAACTGAATAAGATTTTGTACTTGTTCTGACCGGCTGGGGTCAGTAACTTCACAACAGAAAACTTCTTGTTGCTGTAATCTGAAGGAGAAAGGGGGGAGGCACAGGAGTGCTGAAGAAGGCACAAGAATATTTATACTTTATACTTTATTGTCGCCAAACAATTCATACTAGAACATACAATCATCACAGCGATATTTGATTCTGTGCTTCCCGCTCCCTGGATTACAAATATTAAATATTTAAAATATTAAAAATAGTAACAAGTAGTAAATATTAAAAAATTAAATTATAAATCATAAATAGAAAATAGAAAAATGGAATGTAAGGTAGTGCAAAAAAACAGACAGGCAGGTCCGGGTATTTGGAGGGCACGGCCCAGATCCGGGTCAGGATCCGTTCAGCAGTCTTATCACAGTTGGAAAGAAGCTGTTCCCAAATCTGGCCATATGAGTCTTCAAGCTCCTGAGCCTTCTCCCGGAGAATATTTACAAGGATAGTGTCCAAAATACAAAATGAAGAGGCTCAGGGGTGACCAGGTAGAGAGGTCTAAGATAATAAACAACCACACCCTGTGTGTTTCCATCGTGGAAAAGAGCAAATCAGGACTCCATCAATACAAGATCAAATATGGAATCCCGAAGTGCCTTTGCCTGGAGAATATCGAAAAGGTAACTGCAGGTGTCGACTGTCTATTTTCTGCCACAGGCAGGAGGGTGGGGGAGGAGGCAGAAAGGGACTAACGTGAGAAGCTGGGATGTGATAAGTGGAGAAGGCAAAGGGCTGATGAAGATCCTGATTAAGATTCTCGGCCCAAAATGTCAACCGTTTATTCCTCTCCATAGAACCCGGCTGACCTGCTGAGTTCACCCAGCATCTTGTGAATGTTGGTCTGAATCTCCAGCAGCTGCAGAACCTCTTGTGTTTACCAAGAAGATCTGAGTAGACTTAAGTGTTTCATTCAGGGTATAACAGAACTCACAGGGCTCTACCACACAGGGAGTGAGATTCTATATTGTTAAAGATGCCAGGTTTCAGATGAGATCTTTAATGTTTATAAAAGACTGCAAATTACTATTCAAAGACTCCCCTGCAGCTGGCAAACATTCAGACTTGGAAATAAATTGAACGTCCTTTCGTCATAGCTGTGTCTAAATCCTAGTACTCTCTCCCCAACACCACAGTGGGAGCACCTTCACCAGAAGACGGCAGTAACTCAAAGAGGCCACCTTCTCAAGGGAACTAGGGGTGGGCAGTAAATACCAGGTCTACCAGCAAAAGATGCAGATCCCAGAAAGTAATCAAAGAGGGGTGAAGGAGCCCATGTGAATCCCCGGGAGTCTGCTGCGCACCAGAAGAAAGATGTTTTTGTGATAATTGACCGATACATTTTACTAGAAAAAAATCTTGGAGGCGGTGAATGTTCCTGGATGATCTGTGGTGTTGCACTTGGCACGTGCCCACACCCTGATTTCAAACACGCAATAATGACATTCTGAAAATGGCTTTGTCTCGTGGCCAAAGCAAAAGATATATCAGCTTACCTGGTTGGGTTACAAAAGATACAGCCTTGGGATCTTCTAGATCCATGGGCAGAGAAAGGTTTGTGAGGTATGCCACACACACCCATGTGTCATTGACTGCTCCAAGGCATCACTGAACCAAATTAATTAGACACCAGTGGAAAAGATAAGAATTATTTTGTGGTTACTGCTGGAGGAGATAGAACCTTTATGCATTGTGATTTAATAGGCACTAATTTAATGGATGATTTTCATACCTATTGTCTAAAGAAGAGATAAGAGCTTTACAAAACTGTTTTCAGAAGGTTGTCGCCTGTGGTAACTGACTTCTATGATTAATTGACCTGAGTTTATTTTTTATTTCTGAATAAACATTGGTTGATATGGATGGATTATTATGACTGACCTATATGGGCAAGTACATTATTTCATGCCTGCGGCGCAGTACAAAACGTTAGGAATTACTATAAGTTCGAATAAAAATAAACAAACAAACAAATAAATAAATAATAGATAAATGGCAGAGGGGAAGAACCTACTCCTGAAATGTTGAATGTGGGTCTTCAGACTCCAATACCTTCTCCTTGATGGATGGTAGTAATGAGAAGAATGCATGTCCCAGATGGTGACAGTCCTTAGTGACGGATACCACTCCTTTGAAGATGCCTTCGTGCTGGGAACAGTTCAGCCCATGCTGGAGCTGCTTGAGTCGACAAGCCAGTCCAGCTTTCCTGCAGAATTACCTCTTCTGTTAATGGGAACAAATTCAACTTAACCAATTAAACTCCATGTGGAATTTACACACTTCAATCAAGTCTTCCCTCATGCAAGGGCATTAAAAATAGTGGCTTCTTCTTCTGGGTTACTTCCCTCAGCTTTGACTTGTGGATTGTGGATTCAGATGTTGTTAGGATCTCAGACAAAGTCAGGAATCAAAAGGTTGAGCATGGTGCGACTAAGGTCCTGAACTGCGTATATTTCAACGCAAGAAGTATCATAGGAAAGGCAGGTGAGCTCAGGGCATGGGCTAACACATGGGATGATGATATTGTAGCCATTAGTGAGACTTGGTTGCAGGAGGGGCAGGTCTGGCACCTCAGTATTTTAGGGTTCCATTGTTTTAGATGCGACAGAGTGGGAGGGATTAAAGGGGGAGGGGTGGTGTTACTAATCAGGGAAAAGTTCACAGCAGTGCTCAGTCAGGACGGACTGGAGAACTCACCTTGTGAGGCGTTATGGGTGGAGCTGAGAAATAAAAATCGTATGACCACGTTAATGGGGCTATATTACTGACAACCCAACAGTCCGTCGGATTTAGAGGAACAAATTTGTAGAGAGATCACAGACTGTTGCAAGAAACATAAGGTTGTTATGGGTACGTGATTTTAACTTATTGACTGAGACTCCCATACTGTAAAAGGACTAAATGGGATAGAGTTTGTCAAATGTGTTCAGGAAAGTTTTCTTAATCAGTACGTAGAAGTCCCAACAAAAGAATGCATGATACTTGATCTGCTATTAGGCAACGAGACAGGGCAGGCGACAGAAGTCTGTCTAGGGGAACACTTTACATCTAGCTATCATAATGCCATTAGTTTCAAAGTAAATATGGAGAAAGATAGATTTGGTCTGCAGGTTGAGTTTCTAAACTGGAGAAAGGCCAATTTTGGTTTAATCAGGAAGGATCTGTCAAGTGTGGATTGCGACAGGCTGTTTTCTGGCAAAGGTGTACTTGGTAATTGGGAGGCCTTCAAAAGTGAATTTTGAGAGTACAAAGCTTGTATGTACCTGTCAGAATAAAGCGTAAAGGTTCAGGAAACCTTGTTTTATAAGAGATACTGAGGCCCAAATTAAGACATAAAGGAGGTATATAGCATGTATAAGCAGGTAGAAACAAATGAGGCACTTATGGAGTGTAAGAAATGCAGGAGGATATTTAAGAAAGAAATGAGGGGGGCTAAAAGAGGGCATGAGATTGCCCTAGCAGTTATTGGCAGGAATCCTAAGGGACCAGGTGTACAAGTATTTGGATAGACATGGACTGATTAGGGATAGTTTGAATGGCTTCATGCATGGTGGGTTTTTAGAGTTTTTCAAGAAAGTTACCAGGAAAGTTGATGAGGACAAGGCAATGGATGTTTTCTATGCGGACTTTAGCAAGGCATTTAATAAAGGCCTACATAGGAGGGCAGTCAAGAAAGTTTATTGATTCGGCATTCAAGATGAGGTAGTAAATTGGATGTGAGATTGGCTTTGTTGGAGAAGACAGTGAGTGGTAGTAGATGGTTGCCTCTCTGACTGGAGGCCAGTGACTAGTGGAGTGCTGCAGGGATCGGTGCTGGGTCCATTGTTGTTTGCCATCTATACTAATGATCTGGATCATAATATGGTTAACTGGATCAGCAAATTTACAGATGACACCAAGATTGGGGGTGTAGTGGACAGCAAGAAGAATATCAGAACTTGCAGCGGGATCTGGACCAGCCAGAAAAATGGGCTGAAAAATGGCAGATGGAATTCAATGCAGACAAGTGTGAGGTGTTGCACTTTGCTAGGACAAACCAGGCTTGGTCTTGCACAGAATAGTGCTGCAGAAGAAAGGGAGCATGGAATACAGACACATAATTCATTGAAAGTGCTGTCACAAGTAGATAGGGTCATAAAGAAATCTTTTGGTACATTGGCCTTCATAAATCAAAATATTGAGTAGGGGAGATGGGATGTTATGTTGCAGCTGTATAAGACATTGGTGAGGCCTAATTTGTAGTACTGTGTGCAGTTTTAGTCATCTACCTGCAGGAAAGAGGTAAATAAGGTTGAAAGAGTACAGAGAAAATTTACAAGGATGTTGCTGGGACTGGAGGACCTGAGTTATAAGGAATGATTGAATAGGTTAGGACTTTATTCCTTGGAATGTGGAAGGTTGAGGGGAGATTTGATAGAGATATACAAAATTATGAGGGGCGTAGATAGGGTAAATGCAAGCAGGCTTTTTTCACTGAGGTTGGGTGGGACTACAACTAGAGGTTATGTGTTAAGGATGAAAGGTGAAAAGTTTAAGGAGAACATGAGGGGAAATTTCTTCACTCAGAGAGCCGTGAGAGTGTAGAATGAGCTGTTAGTGCAAGGAGGGCATGCCAGCTTGATCTCAATGTTTAAGAGAAGTTTGGATAGGTACATGGATGGTGGGGGTATGGATGACTATGGTCCCAGTGCAGGTCGATGGGAGTGGGTTCGGTGTTGCCTAGGTGGGCCAAAGGGCCTGTTTCTGTGCTGTAATCTCCTCTGACTCTATGACTCTATAACTCCTGCCTGTGCATGCCAAATAATGCTTGCGACTGCTCCGCAAAATAATATTAAAGCTTTTACAGTATTACACTTTGACAGTTCAGTCATGCAATAGGACATCACTGAGTCGTGCCTGAAAGAAGATCATAGTTGGGAGATTAACATCCAAGGACTAAGTGTCATGTGATGAACCAGATCTGATTAGGGAGCTTAAGGTAAAGGAACCCTTAGGAAGCAGTGATCATAATATGATAGAATTCGCTCTGCATTTTGAGAGGGAGAAGCTCAAGTCAGATGCATTATAGTGGAGTAAAGGGAGCTACAGAGGCATGAGAGACGAGCTGGCCAAAGTTGATTGGAAGGGGGCACTCGCAGGGATGGCAGCAGAACAGAAATGGCTTGAGTTTCTGGGAGCAATTCAGAAGGCACAGGATAAATACATTCCAAAAAAGAAGTATTCTAAGAAGAGGATGAGGCATCTGTGGCTGACAAGGGAAGTCAAAGACAACATAAAAGCAAAAGAGAGGACATACAGTATAACAGAGCAAAAATTAGTGGGATGTTAAAGGAATGGGAAGCTTTCAAAAGGCAACAAAAGGTGAATAAAAAAGCCATAAGCAGAAAAGACATGAAATCTGAAGGAAAGCTAGTCAATAAGATAAAAGAGAATGCCAAAGTTTTTTCAGATATATAAATATTAAAGCAGAGGTGAGAGTGGATACTGGATCACTAGAACAAGATACTGGAGAGGTGGTAATGGAGGACAATTAAATGGCGGATGAACTGAATAATTATTTTGCAGTATTGCAGAAATTCAAGAGTGCCGGGGGGAGAAGTGAATGTCATTGCTATCACTAAGGAGAAGGTGCTTGGGAAGTGAAAGGAAGAGGCAGGCTAGACAAAGGAGAGTCAGAGGGTGTTGCTTACTTGGATTTTCAGTTGGCCTTTGACAAGCTGCTTCACACGAAGCTACATAACAAGATAAGAGCACAAGGTATTATAGGAAAGATACTATCATGGATAGAATTTGGCTGATTGACAGGAGGTGAAGAATGAGTATAAAGGGAGATTTTTCTGGTTGGCTGCCCGTGACTAGTGGTATCCCTCAGGGGCTGGTGTTCGGGCTGCTTCTTTTCATCTTATATATCAATGATTTTGATGATGGAATTGATGGCTTTGTGGCCAGGCTTGTTGATGATACAAAGATAGGTGGAGAGGCAGGTAGTGTTGAGGAAGATTTAGGACAGATTCAGAGAATGGGCAAAGAAGTGGCAGATGGAATATAGGGTCAGGAAATGTATGGTCATGCACTTCGGTAGAAGGAATAAAGGCGTGGACTTAATTCTAAACGGGGAGGAAGTTCAGAAATCACAGATGCAAAGGAACTTGGGAGTCATTGAGCTGGATTCCCTGAAGGCTAATTTAGAGATTGAGTCAATGGTAAGGAAGGCAAACTCAAAGTTAGCACTTATTTCTAGAGGACCAGAATATAAAAGCAAGGATGTGGTGCGTAGGCTTTATGAGGCTTTGATCAGACCACACTTGGAACATTGTGAGTATCTCAGAAAGGATGCGCTGGCATTGGAGAGGCTCCAGAAGGGGTTCAAAGAATGATCACAGGAAGCAACATATGAGGAGGGCTTGATGGTTCTAGGCCTGTGCACTCCGGAGTTTAGAAAAATGAGGGGAAACCTGAAATCTATCAAATATTGAAAGGCCTAGATAGAGTGGATGTGGAGAGGATGTTTCCTACACTGTGGAGTCTAGAACCAGAAGGCACAGCCTCAGTGTAGAAAGACGGACTTGTAGAACATGAATGAAGAGGAATTTGAAAGGCAGTCAGTGTGTTTTCCCTTCTCAGAGTTGGCAAGAATAACACACTTCTCAACACTTCTAGCTGTTGAACATTCTGCAGGTCTATCATTAGGTATTGCAATTGTAGCCTTTTGTTTGGTGTTTGCTGAGAGCAAAAGCAGGTTTGGTCTGCTCCCAGTGGACATCTGTGCATTGTTCTCTGCGTGGTTTTCCATTACCGTCTACACAATATGCTTTGCTCAGTCTGAAGATAATTCATTTCTTTTACAGTGTTTTAACTTTGAATTTTACCCCATCAATTTTGGCTAATTCTCAGTTAAAAAGTATTGTACGCTATTTGCTGGTTCCTCCATATTGTGTGTTAGAGTTACTGCTCATTGAGGTGTGATGATATTTTGCGTTTCTCAGTTCATCTTGGTTGGTGACTCCTCGTGTGCTACGGTTCCTCCAAGGATCGTCATCTTGTCATGGTGGACAGGCTTGTGAGTTATTGAGTTCCTGAGAGCAATGCGATCTGGAGTTTAACCTTCTGGCACTTAGCTCCTGGTAGGGTCAACCATGGTGATGAGGTCAAGGGAGAGGTTCCAGGCAAAGAGCGATCCAACCAAGACCTCAGAAGTGGAACAGAATACATCACAACAGCAGTAAAGGCAGAGGAAGGCTGCAGCAGTGAATGTCCTCAGTCATGACTCACTGAGATTACCTCCTATTTTTTTTCCAAGCTCCAGAGAGTACAAGATTACTCTGTTTAATCTCTTTCCATTCGATAAATTGACCAATCCAGGAATCAATCTGCTGGACTCTTTCCATCACAGGCACAGTATATCATTCCTTAGGCAGGGAGACCAGATCTGCACAGACATTCCAGAGCCGAATGTAATTGGAACAAGATACCCCATGTTGTATCCAAACCGTTTTGCAATAAAAAACATTATACTCTGCCTTCCCAATTGCTTGCTGTCATTGCTTGTTAACTGTCAGTGATTCACATACAGGATAGTCAGATCCTTCAAGACAGCAACACCTTTCAATCTAGTACCATTGAAAATATAACATGGATTAGTATAGCACAGGGTCAGGCCTTTCAACCTATGATGTAGTGTTGAACTAATTAAACGTCTCACTAAACGAATCCCTGTTGCCTACACAATGCCAATATCCTTCCACTGTCTGCACATCCATATGTGCCTCTCTCACCTTTGCCTCCACCACAGTCTCCCACCACTCTCTGTGCAACAAGCGCTCCGCATCTCCTGTGAACTCTCACCTTAAGTGCATGCCCTCTCTCCTGAAACATTTGCCTCCAGGATTATACATTTCAGCTCTGGGAGAAAGATACTGACTGTCTATTTTATCTATGCCTCTCATAATTTTATATAGTTTTATCAGGTGACCATTCAGCCTATGCTGCTCTAAATTAAACAACCCAAGTGTGTCCAACCCTTCCTTATAACACAATCTCATGGATCCAAGTAACATTCTGGTGAACATCTTCTGCACTCTCTCCAAAGCCTTCACATCCTTCCTATAGTGGGTCAAGTAGAACTAGATGTAATACTCAGGTGGAGTTTATAAAGTTGTAACATAACTTCCTGACTTTTGAACTCAATACCTCGACTAATAAAGGCAAGCGTACCGTATTCCTTCTTCAATACCCTACCAACCTGGGCAGCCACTTTCAGAGAGCTATGAACCTAGATCCCAAGAACGCTCTCTGTTAAGATTCTTATAATTAAGGGGTCCCCAACCTTTTTTGCACTGTGGACCAGTTTATTATTGACAATATTCTTGCGGACTGGCCGACCCGGGAGGGTGGGGTAGGGTTGCCAACGGACAAGAGTAGCAGTCAAATACGTTGTGTTTACCCCGAGAAAGACTACAATGACCATGAAGCCGCGCGCAGGCACCAGTGTGCATGCGCGCATGTGCCAATTTTTTTCTACAAATCGTTTTTGGCTATCCTGTTTGGGGGGAGGTGTTAATCACGACTGGAATATAGGTGATAAGTGGCTAATACACTCAATTTCGTTTCTAAAAGGGTTTATCTAACGAATTTAATATTAAACACAGCACATATTTTCCTCGCATGAATATAGTGATAAGTCAATTCTAAGCCAATAGCATCATAACATTTTAAGTAACGTTTGGATATTAAACACACAGCACATATCTTCCCCGTATGAACATATAAAATCATTGCAACACACCAATATCACTGAATCAGTGGGAGCCCTGGGCTTGTTTCCCTGCAACAAGACGGTCCCATCGAGGGGTGACGGGAGACAGCGATACTCGAAGGGGGTTCCTGATGTCCAGTCTATTCTGAAGTTTAGTTTTCATTGCATTCATTGCAGAGATATGTTGGAAATGGAAGTAACGTTTTCAGTGCTTTCGTGGCTATCTCAGGATATTTAGCCTTGACTTTGATCCAGAATGCCGGCAGAGGTGTTATGTCAAACATACTTTTCAGCCCGTCACCATTTGCAAGCTCGAGGAGTTGACCTTCTTCCCGCGCTGACATGGATGACGCGCGGATAATGACCTCGCGTGCGTTCAAGCTCAACAGTGGCTGTGACAGGGAATGAGGAACAGTGCGGCTGACTCATATCGTTTCCTCGCGGCCCGGTAGCACATGCTTTGCGGGCCGGTACCGGTCTGCGGCCCGGTGGTTGGGGACCGCTGTTATAATTTACAGAGTAATATCCCTCTCTATACATCTGATCTTCCAGATAGATTCTGCCTTCTTATTTTTCCACCTAAGTGGATGGTGTTGAGTTTTCCATATTATATTCTATCAATCATACCCTCATGCATCAACCTACCTGAAATCTCCCTGCACGTTCTCTGCATCCCCCACAGAGCATACACTTCCACCTAACTTTGTAACGCCAACAAAACTGGATCCACGAGTTTGACCCGCTCACCTCGACAGCTAATATAAATTGTGAGCAGCTGGGGCCCCAGCACTGATCCCTGGACACTGATGGTAACATCCACCATTACCAACAATACTATGCCCTCTAACCTTATTACCAAAAGCCTGGGTCGCAATTACCAAACGCCTTCTGAAAGTCCAAATACACTGTGCCAATTGGCTCACCCAAATCTGTTTTGCAAGTTACAACCTCAAAAAGCTCCTAACAAATTTGTCAAACAGACTTTTTTTCACAAATCAATGTTGAATCCGTCCAGTACTAATAGTACTTTCAATGCGTCCTTTACCATTTTCTAGTAATATTTTTGTTTATTTTATTCCTCCGGCCCACAAGCCCACGATTCCCTATTACACCCATGTGAGCAGCTAACTACTCAAAGGCATCCGTTAGTCTTGCGAGACCATGGATCTGCGCCTGGAAAGTCTTCACTCTCCAGGGCGCAGGCCTGGGCAAGGTTGTATGGAAGACCAGCAGTTGCCCATGCTGCAAGTCTCCCCTCTCCACCACACCAATGTTGTCCAAGGGAAGGGCATTAGGACCCATACAGCTTGGCACCAGTGTCATCTGTTTCAAGTAGATGAGATTAGGCAGATGACCAGGCCAGTGCTGGATGGGCTGCATACTGTCATTCTCTATCACTCTGTGACTGTATTAATTAATGTGAATTAAATGCAATAGATCCTTTGGACCTAATGACCTGTCACCAGTGCAATGTGTGATTAAGTGCCTTGCTCAAGGACACGACACGTTGCCTCGGCTGGGGCTCGAACTCACGACCTTCAGGTCGCTAGTCCCATGCCTTAACCACCTGGCCACGTGGCTAACTACTAACCTTTGGAATATGGGAAGATACTGGTGGAAACCCACACGATCACGGGGAGAATGTACAAACTCCTTACAGACACCGGCGGAATTGAACCTGAGTCACTGGTGCAGTGATAGCGTTATGCCAACCGCTAGCCACTGTGCTGCCGTTATAGATCCCACCGTTGCCTCTGTAACGATATCAGTCTAATTGGTCGACGCTTCGCTTCTTTTTCTCTCCCCTCTTCCTCTTGTGACCTTACAGCCTGCAGGCAGCATCTGTAAGATAGATAGAAATCTGGATGTACACCCACTATCTCCACAACAGCCTTTATCAAAACCTAGGCTGCAGGTCATGAGCTCCAAAGGATTTATTAGCGAGTGACAGTATTCAGCCCATCCAGTGCTGGCCAGGTCATCTGCCTCGTCTCATCTACTTGAAACTGGACCATAGGCCTCTATACCGCTCTCATCCCTTTACCTATGCAAACTTTTCTTAAATTTTGTAACTGAACCCACATCCACCGCTTCTGCTGGTAGCTCGTTCCACACTCGCACCCCCTCCGGGCGAAGAAGTTCCCTTTCTTTGTTAATATGTTTGAGCCCCCAATTCACTTCCAGCTCCTTCAGAGCAACACAGGGGTGCAGCTAGGAGTACCGCTGCTTCGTTGCTCCGGCGACCCAGGTTCGACACTGACCTCGGGTACTGCCTGTGTGGAGTTTGCACGTTCACCCTGTGACCCCGTGGGTATCCTCTGGATGTTCTGGTTTCCTCCCACATCCCAAAGGAGTGCAAGTTGGTGGGATAATTGGCCACTGCAACTTGCCCAAGTGTGCAGAATGTGTGTGAATCTGCGGGGCTGGTTCTGAGGGGAATGTGAAGAGAAAAGGTTACAGGGAAATTAAAAGATGAATGTGCTTGTTCTCTGAGGTGGCTTAGCTCAATTGGGACTAGACAGAAGATCAGGTTGGCATGGACTAGATGGGCTGAAGGGTCTGTTTCTGTGCTGTAGTGCTCTATGATTCAAGCACTCTCTGTGTTATTGTCCGATGCATTGTATAATATCATAATTTTAAATTGTTTCTTTGTCACTGATTCCACTCACTAAGCTTGTAAGTGTGAAGGCTATTGTCGGGACTTGAGTTACAGGGAAAGGTTGAATATGTGTGTACTTTATTCCCTGGAGTGCAGGGGAATGAGGGGAGATCTTACAGAAGTAAACAACATTTTGAGGGTATAGATAGGGTGAATACATGAAACATTGCTTCAATTGTTCTGCAATTTCTTTCTTCTTTAGTATAATATCTTCCCTCCCCACCATTGAGCACATCTACAAGGAACGCTGTGACAAGGAAACAGTATTCATAATCAAGGATGCCCACCATCTAGATCATGCTCTCTTCTCACTGTTGCCATCAGGAAGGAGGTACAGGAGCCTCAGCTCTCACACTACCAGGTTCAGGAACGGTTATTACCCCTCAATCATGCGGATAACTTCACTCACCTCAACTCTGAACTGATTCCATAACCTATGGACTCAGTTTTAAATACCCTACAACTCAAGTTCTCATTATCTATCTAAGTATCTAGTTATTTATTTATTTTATTTGTAGAATTTGTCCTCTTTTATACATTGGATAGTCAGTGTTTGTTCAATGTTTCATTTATTATCAAAGTACATACCCATATACAACTCTCAAATTCATCTTCTCTAGATAGCCATGAAACAAAAAAGAACGTGAAAGTCGTTCAGAGAGAAACATCAAACCCTGTACAAAAAAGAACAGCATCCTGATACCCCAAACATCGACCCCCAAAAATAACCCCTCCCCTGCACAAAAAAACTAACAGAGCACAACAGAATAACAACCCCCAAACACCTTCCCCTCGCACAACAAAATAGAAAAGGAATGGACAATAAAAACACAGAGTATAAAAACCATAATTCTGAAAAAGTCCACAGTCCATAAAGGCAATAGTCCAATCTATAACACAGAGCTTCAACACCAGCTTCCGATATCACTGATAGTTGATGGAAGAGAGGGACACCACATGAGCACAGTGGCCTACCCGTCCGCCACAGCGAGCCGCGCAGTGACAGGCCGCCCACAGCGGCCTACCCGCCCGCCACAGCGAGCCGCGCAGGGACAGGCCGCCCACAGCGGCCTACCCGCCCGCCACAGCGAGCCGCGCAGGGACAGGCCGCCCACAGCGGCCTACCCGCCCGCCACAGCGAGCCGCGCAGGGACAGGCCGCCCACAGCGGCCTACCCGCCCGCCACAGCAAGCCACGCAGGGACAGGCCGCTCACAGACTCCTTCTGGACAGAGGTCAAAAGAGAGGCATTTGGTGCTGTGCTCTCACTCCCCTTCAGCAGTCGTCTCAATGCCTCAATCCTCCTCTACATTTTAATTGGCGATTAATGGACTCTATAATCAGCGAACTGGAGACGAACATCAGCTCGCACCCAGTCTCGAAAGTTTATTCGCATTGAGGCCGTCTGAGTACGTGCTCACTTCCCGGAATCTTCTCGGAGACAGCAAAGCGCTGATCATTCAATCGATCTCCAAATTGTAAGTCGTAGGTTTTAACAGTCCCAGAAACACATTTAAGATGAAAACAGACGTAAATGAAGTAAAATAGACATTTTCATGGGCTATCTGGGAGATGTCGACCGAAGGAGCATTCTACACTGGCGCCATCTTCACCGGAAGTCAAAATGATTTTGTGAAGTTTTACATTGATTCTATTGTATTTCTTTGTTCTACTGTGAATGCCAGCAAAAAATGATTCTTGGGGACATACGGTATATGTACTTTAATCATAAATTTATTTCGAACTTTGAACCTTTGCTCACGTGTTTTTCAATGGGGACGTGGATCACCTGAGTACATATTAATATCTTTATTCAGCTGTTGAGGGCTTCCAAGTATCTACTGATGTTGAGTGTTTTAAAATGTGTGTTATGTGCGCATCTGTGAAGGTTAGGCGTTCTCAGCCCACGCAGGTATTGTTCCGGGATGTATGTCGCCTGTCCCTAGTGCTTGCAGTTAACCCTTCAGATGGTATCGGTTGTCTATTGTGCTTCCCCCGCAGGCTTTTGGTTCCATTGTCCAACAACACTGATTTGACAGCCAACTCCCTCACTGGACAAATACTGCAAATCTCATATTAAGTGATTATTATCACTGGGGCTTTGCAATGAGGCAGATTCACAAAACAGAGATGTGCAAGTTAAATTATTTAATAGTGCAAGGTTCAAGTATTCATAATAATGAGGTAACAGAGTCGGAGAAAGGCGACATCTGTCCCAGCAACCCAGCAGGGTACCTGCCTCTGCTCTCACACCTTGTACAAACATATGGGCTATGCCTGTCTCCCCATCGAAACGCCAGCCTGAATTAGGCTGAGTCAGGGAGGGACGAACATAAGGACAGTCATCAGGGAGGCTTCCCTGCTCTCACAGGGGAATGCCAGTTGAATGCACTCACCTCAGGGGTGAGGCTGGTGGGGGGGGGGGAAGGTGTGGGTGGGAGGCATGAGATTAGTGGAGGGGGGGAGGAGGTCAGAGAAAAGTAACTGTGATAGCAGGTGGTGTGGGAAAGCACACAGTAATGGGAGAGGAAGTGTGTGTGTGCGTGAGAGAGAGAGGGGGAAAGAGAGGCGTGGTGCTGGAGCAGGGAATGTCAGGGACAGAGAGAGACGAGAAAGAGAGAGATGAGTAAGAGATATGAGTGTGAGGGAGAAGGGAGAGGTGGTGCTGGAGCAGAGGACATGGCATAGAGATGAGAGAAACTGGAGCAAAGAATGTGGGAGAGAAATGAGAAAGAGAGAAATAAAGGTGTGTGAGCGAGAGAGAGAGAGAGAGGAGAAAATGGTGGTGCTGGAACCCTCCCTCTCCCACATATGTGGGAGAGAGAGGTAGGGTGATATGGGAAGCAGAGGGAGTGAGAGGATGGGGCTGTGAACGTGTGTAGGGAGTGGAGGTAAGGGGAGGGGAGAAATGGGAATGAATCAGAGGAGGTGGGAATGTCAGGAGCCAAAGGCGGGCAGAGTAAATCCTAGTACTGTAGAGGGAATAGGAGGAGCGTAAGGGTGGGAAGGTTAGTTAGAAGTGATGAGGTCGGCAAGGTGGAGACAGTGGAGTGGGTGTATTAAGAACTGGAGAGAACAGTTTGCAGAGAGCTCAGAGGTGGAGAGTGGGTGGGGACTTGGGGGTTCAGATCACAGTATCATTAAGTCATACAATATGGAAATTGGCCCTTTGGCCCAACTGATGCCAACTATATTACCCAGCAAGCAAATCCCATCTGCCTGTATTTGGCCCTTAGCTTTCTAAACCTCTCCTATCCATGTAGTTATCGATATGATTTCTAAATCTAGCAAATGTGCCTGGCTCAACCACTCTTATTGGCAGCTCATTCAAATGTAGACCACCCTTTGTGTAAGCAGCTGCCCCTAATGTCCTGCTTAAATCTCTCGGCTCTGATCTTAAACCTCCTCTTGTTTTTAGCAGTGCCTCCCAGGGAAAACGACTGTGTCTTTTGGCCATGCCCCTCATGATCTTATACGCCTCTATCAGTTCATCCCTCAGTCACCTACCTCCCAAGGAATGAACCCTGGTCCGCACAGTCTCTCCTCGTCGTCCAGGCAACATGCTGATATATCTTTTCTGTGCTCTTTATAGTTGAATTACTCCAGAAAGAATTCCATCCCCGAACTCTGTTGGGGATAGGGTGTGTGAGGGAGATTGGAGAGATGTGAAATGGAAGTCAGGGGAAAGAAGGACAGGGAGTGGCGTCTGGAGGGAGCGGGCAGACAGTGGGAACAGACAGATGGTGACAGCATTGGGGGAAGGACAGAAAGGCCTCAGCCTGGTACTGGAGAGTTGGTAGCAGCCAGCTCGCTATGGGAAACAACCCACCCTATCAGAATCAGAACCAGGTTTCTATCACTGACAGATATATGTCATGAAATTTGTAGTATTGTGGCAGCAGAATCATACATTATATATAAAAGAACTATAAATTACAAATAGATAAATAGTGTAAAAAAAGAATAGTGAAATAGTGTTCATGGACTAATCAGAAATCTGTTAGCGGGAGGGAAGAAGCTGTTCCTAAAACATTGAATGTAGATTTCTAGGACCCTGTACGTCCTCCCTGATAGTAGTAATGAGAAGAGTGATGAGGCTCCTTAATCATGGATGCTGCCTTCTTGAGATACCACCTTTTGAAGATCGTGGGACGTACCTACGATGGATCTGGCAGAGCCTACAACCTTCTGTAGGTGGTCAGGATTATCTCCATGGTATATCTGTAAACATTTGGTGACATACCAAATCTCCTCAGACTTTTAGTGAAATGCAGCCCCTGGTATACCTTCTTCCTGATTGCATTAATATGATAGGTCCTCTGAGATTTTAATGACCAGGAACGTGAAGCTGCTCACCCTCTCCACCTCTGATCCCTCGATGAGAACTGGTGTGTGTTCTCCCAACTTCCCCTTCCTGAAGCCCACAGGCTTGTTGCTTTGGAGTGCAGCACAGGCTGTTGTTGCAACATCACTCAACCAGCTGATCTATCTCACTCCTGTACGTCTCTTCATCACCACCTGAAATTCCGCCAACAGCAGTGGTGTCATCGGCAAATTTGTAGAGGGCATTTGGAGCAGATGTGTTCTCCGGGCCTGTCCACAAGCCTGTTCATTCCCTCAGACTGATCTCCAGGGTAACAGCCAAAGACACTGCACATGGGCCCGGAACTCAGTGAGATAGTCAGACTTGAGTTAGAAATAAAGCTGACACTGTATGCTTGGCCCAGTATTCGTTCACATCTGAGTGCAGATTTAGCAGACACATATGTTCAGAAGCAACAGCATACGTTTATAATCTGCTTTGTTTTATTCTCTAATTTGTTTCCGGGAATAAGAGGATCATCCCATGAATGGTATTAGCCCACTCTGGCTGAAGTTTAGAGTGCTTTTTTGCACAGCGGTTGTTTATCATTCGAATTTTATTGATTCTGTTATATTTCTCTGTCCTATGGTAAATGATTGCAAGAAAATGAATCCCAAGGTAGAATATCGAGACATACACATATTTAATGATAAATTTACTTTGAACCTTGAACTTTAGATTCTGATGGGAATTGGTATGGTGGGTGCTGAGGGTGGTATCCCCTATGGGAGCATCTCGAACCAGTCAGCATAGAGTCAGGATCAGGCTCCAGCCGCCTGGGACCGCAGTGTGGAGAAATGTCCTCACTTGGAGGGTTATGGCTATTTGGAAATTTCTCTCCCCCAAGGCAGTGGAAGCCTAATTTTGTCAAGGCGAGGCCGAGGTCAAGAGGTCCTTGGACACTATATGATGAAGAGATGACAGCAGGAGGGTGTAGATGATGAAAGATTAGCCATGGAACTGACAGAAGCAGCATGCTCAAGAGGTCAAACATTGAAGTCTTCAACTGAGGCAGAATGAAGGAGGAGGAGGCACGGAGTATCTGTGGTAGGATGTTCATTACAGATCAAGGCAGGTGGATAATGGTGTTGTAAAGTCCACTTCAGTCTCATACACACATATACATGCGCAGAGGCACACATTTATACACATGTAGTCATGCAGAGATATCCACACACAGATGCAGATACATATAGGTGCACACACACACTCACATAGATGCAAACACACTCATACACATGCACTGCGCGAACACACAAACACACTCACATGTACCAACACAGACACTCATGCACAGGCACACACATGTGCAAACACACCCACAAACACAAATGCACACACACATACACAAATGCAAATACAATCACGGACACAAACATACATACACAGGAACACACACACACAAGCTACATACAGACACACACACATGTACAAACACAAACAGACGCATAGACAGGCACACACTCACACACACTATGTTGTATTTAGAAATGCCTGAACAAAGACAGACAACCACAGACATGCAGTAACACACTACTACACTAGATTTGTGCATGTAAATCCTCATACATTTACAGACACACACAGATACACATGTTCATCATAATGTGTTCATAGACATTGTGAAAGGATAGTCTGGTTACTCTTTATTTCCATTTTCCAACCATTACATATCATTTGTTGCAAATTCAGCTGAGATCTTTGTTCTTGACTCTGTGCACTGGACTATACTTTTCCTGGGAGTATAAGATGGGTGCTGGTGAATTACAGCTCTCCTCTGCAACTCTCTACGGTTTAATTCCATGCAGTATCACCAACACAGAAAGCAAGCTGCTAATTCACTGACACCCATTCACACAAAAACATGAAGTCCATAAATCCTGGATTGCATGGCCATCTCAGAGTTTTAATGTATGTGTTCCTCTCTCCTTCACCCTCTCACTTACACTTCCAGTTCCTTCCCACACTCAGCTGGCGCCTGATCTAGGGAAACGTACGCTGTCATTACCAACAGACAGCTGCCAAGGGATCTGGCGATGTAACATATGTTCTGCCTGGGGCAGGGCAGCTGATTCATTCACACTACCTAGAAAGCAGAGTAGATACTAATTGAGCAGAATCTTTCTGACGATCAGGAATTTTGCCTTCTGGAACCATATACCCAGGAACCCACCAGTGTCTGCAAGCAAGCTTCACCTCACCACCAACTCCACCCATTCCCTCCAACATCACTAATTTGGTACATTACTTTTCTGAAATCCTGCAATGGACGAGCAGTTATTTCTTCAACCAAATTTAGCTCAAGCGGAGGCCTTATCTTTGCTCTGACATGCCGCAGTCCCTAGCAACTCCAAATGGAATATTTGAAACCCATTATAACATTTGACTTAAATATGAGCTTCAGGTTACATGGCTGTGTCATTAAAATCTAACTTGCACTTCTGCTATACGACCATAAGACACAAAAAAAGCATAATTAGGCCATTTGGCCATTTAATCTGCTCTACCGCTCCATCACGTCCACAAGTCACTTGCTCATAAACCTTCTCTGTCTTCTTGCACTCCATAATTAGACCAATATGATGTACTCCCGGCCAGTTTCACTAGTCCGACTCTTGAAAACTTGAAGTAATCAGACTCAGCTGCCTGTGATCTAATGTTTATGTTTCCTCACCTCTCCTACCATAGATATCCCTCATTCTCCCCACTCCCCATAAATAAAAGCATCAATTTTCAAATTCCCATGCATTGCTTACAGCTCCCTCTGAAATAGTGAGCCCCCACCTCTGTAATCTCCCTATACCGTACATCAGTCCAAGATATTTGCACCCTCCCATTCTGCCTGTTGAGAAACTCCATCAACGTTTTCAGATCTCAAGCCCCGAGCTTCCCTCAGCCAAACCAAAGATAGAAACATATCAGCTTCTCTCTCTACTGGATCCCAATGGTGTTTTCCTTTCCTTGATAACAAATAAACCTTCGGATGATGAGTTGGTTCTGCCTAGTTAGGGTCAGGCAGACATGATTAGCAATACGAGGAATGTATGGCTGGAAACGTAGTGGAATGGGCAATGTTTCTTTCAGTTAGTTGACGAGACACAATGGTGGGGAGCCACCTTTAGTCTTTGTAGTGTCGATACTGCCATGTGCCCTGGGATAAAAAGTTGCAGGATACCGATCCACCATGAGATACATCTCCAAGTGGGAATCGTGTGTGACTGCAGGCAAAACCTGCACGCGCACATACACTGGATTATCTTGTCCTTTGGGATGCTGTCAAAGCTGTAGTGAACTGAATTGCATATTTTGTCAATGGTCAATACTCCATCGATAATAAACTGGTGATGGAGGGAGGGACGATGAATTTCCAAGCCCTGAGCTGCCTCTTGCATTCATCTAAGGAACTGCTGCACGTCCAAATTTGTGCCCTGTGGATGGTGGGGAGTCAGGACTTGTCACTGGTAATCACGGAGTAGTTACAGCGCTGGAAGATGCCATTCAGCCCATTGAATCCAAACTCACTTAGCTCAAACCCAGTTAGCTCTACTTCTCCGCACTTTCCCACAGTACTTTAATGTCATTCCATTCATACACTTAAGGGCTAAATTGTGTTGTTTATTTTGTTGCCTGTTGTGTTCCCATTTGTCGTGCTGAGCATTGTGGGTATGCTCTGTTGTCACCAGAATGTGTGGATGTCCCCAGCACACCCTCAGGTTTGTTGGCTCTTAGCGTGAATGACACATCTCGATGCACACATGATATGGCCAAGTGGTTAAGGCGTTCATCTAGTGATTTGAAGGTCACTAGTTTAAGCCTTGGCTGAGGCAGTGTGTATGTCCTTGAGCAAGGCACTTAACCACACAGTGCTCTGCAACAACACCGGTGCCAAGCTGTATGGGTCCTAATACCCTTCCCTTGGACAACATCAGTGGCATGGAGAGGGGAGACTTGCAGAATGGGCAACTGCTGGTCTTTCACACAACCTTGCCCAGGCCTGCACCCTGGAATCCTTCCAAGGTGCAAATCCATGGTCTCATGAGACTAACGGATGCCTATACATGATAAATAAATTTGAACCTTGAAATTGGGTAGTACTGAAAATGTTTAAGTTTAAAAATATAGGGATTGAGCAACTTTTAGTAGCTTTCAAACATTTCTCATAGTCAGATATAATCAGAAAGAAGGTTTTTGGTCCTACAATCCCTGATTTTAACCATTTGCTCCATAAAAAAGTACTTCCTCTTGCTTGTTTTAGCTAATCGCCTCCATTCTTTCTTTTAGCTCTTGATACCTCAATAGAAATAGCTTCACTCTATTTAATCTATCAGATTGTAACGGCCAGTATTGGGTTTCCTCATAACCTGTGTCCAGCGCAAAAAAGACCCAGTTTTTCCCCAATCTAACCTCATTTCAATTGACCACCTCTGCACCCTCTCTAAAACCTTCATATCTGTCCCAAAATGTAACACACAGAAATGGACAGTTATTGCTCTGTAGCTGAGCCAGTGTTTTATCAAGGTTCATTGTGTTCGGCACAGCATTGTGGGCCGAAGGGCCTGTATTGTGCCGTACATTTTCTATAGTTTCCTTTTCACGTATTCTATAAAGGACTGTCTGATCTACGGGCTGTCCCCAGGGACACAGACAGACCTCAGGTGCTGCTGGCAGATCATCAACACTGCAAAAGATGCCCTTCGGTCAGCTTGAAACTTGTTGATCTACCAGCACATCGAGACATCTGTGGAAGAACACTGCCGACTGGCCTGTTCCAGGCTTCAGGTGTACATGCTGAAGGATGCACTGATGCTTGGTACAATCACTGCAAGGCCCCAGTGCGGAAGAACCACAGCATAGGCCTCTTCCGCTAATGGGGGGGGGGGGGTGGCTGGGTTGGACGAGGAAGTCCCTCAATGATTGTCATAGTGTGCCACCCCAGGGGGCCACAGCGTTATTAGTTTTAAGAAGTACAATAGGACATCACAGGAATCATTAACTATAAATGCAACAATAAAAAGATATTGCACTGTTTGCTTATTTAAAAATTTTATCTTAAAAAATGTACTCAAGACCAAGATGCCCTTTTAAAACCAATTTCTCAACCCACCCTCCAACATACTGTACATCTCCAGATCTGTTCTTGTATCCCTTTTAGAGTTGTGCGCTCTAGTTTATATTGCCTCTCGTTCTTCCAACAAAAGATATTACACTTCATATTTCCTCCACATTAGATTTCATCCGCCACCTTCCTGCAAATCCACAAATTCTTTTCATATTTCACAACTTCGTTAAGTTTTGTCTCCACAGCAGCTTTGGAAATTGTGCCCTGCACATCCAAGTCATTAATATAGATTAGAGAAAGCAGTGGTCCCCAGGCGAGATCACAAAAAGCCCACACAAGTTTGAAACATCTGTGCTGGAAAATTAGTTTTTCAAGTGCAGTGTGGTAGCTAGCTCCATATTCTAATCATATCTTCATTAACTCAATAATAGATCAACCCTTATGTTTATTGTCTCTCATTTTGCTTATCCTTCAAGTAGAAGTATCTTTTGTACATCTGATTTCTCAGTATTTTCAGGAGTTCATCCAAGCCTCCCTGTCAGCCCCTTCTAGAGGAAGAGGCCCAGTCTGTTCAGACATTTAGTGAGTGATATCATTTCCCACACAGGAGGTCACTCCCAAACCACAAGGCCACATTTCCTGCTGATCTGGTTGTGGCTTTGCCTCCCATTGAGCTTTGCAAATTAGTTACATTCGAAGAGTTAAGCAGCTTCCATGCCATCTGGTCACCTTATGGAGGGAACTGGAGCAGGGATGGGAGGGGTTGGAGAGGAGGGAATGCTGCCCCGATTCTAAACAGAGCCATTGGCTCACAGCAATTCAAAAGGCCAAGTCTCATCTTTAGTTCATGCAGTCCTAAACCTTTTAGCATTTCTATGGTTTGCGCAGATGCCAGATGGAAGAGCAAAAGGACAGCATTACTACCCTGGGTAAGGAGCAAAGGTTGAACAACATTCCTGCTTGTGATTTCAACACAATAATCCCTGCTAGAAAATATGTGGTGGTCTAGTGAGGAACCAGATCAATCTTCAGAAAATTAAGAAATTGGATAATGCTAAATTTCTTTTGTTTATGAATTTTAAAAATGTAAATATTGAACAATTTTAATAGTCTTCAAATGTTTGTTTCTGACAATCCTTTGCAATCCAAGTCTGGGGACAGCCAGGTTTGCTGTGGGCTTGGCTTAGCTGGCAATCAAAGCTGTCCAGCTTTCTTGTGGGTGGGACGTCCAAGTCCCCACCACTTTAGAGGGTTCACATGCATAGGATCCTACATTCGCCTGGCACGAAGCCTCCGATGTGCAGGATCATAAGAGGCTGAAGAGTGGTGGTGGACTCCGCTAACTCCACTCATGGGCACAACCCTCTCCACCATCAAGGAAGTCTTCAAAAGGCGACACCTGAACGAGGCAGCATCCATCATAGAGACCCTCCCCATCTGGACATGCCCTCTTCACAGTCCATAAACACTAACCCCAGAATCAGATTTATTACCACTGACCAATATCATGAAATTTGTTTTGCAGTAGCAGTACAGTTCAAGGCAAACAAGCTAGAATGAAAAGGAAAATGATAAATAATGAAGAGGAGTAATGAAGTAGTGTTCACTGACCAGAGCAGAAGCCGCCATTCTGAAATATTGATGTAGTCTTCATGTTCCTATACCTCCTCCCCAATGGTAGTAATGAGAAGAGGGTATGTCCCAGATGGCAGGAGTCTTGAATGATGGATACCACCTTCTTTTGCACTTTTTATTGTTACATAGCAAGTTCATTATGTCTTGCAATGCACTGCTGCAACAAATATCACAACCTGTGTTGGCGATAATAAACTTGATTCCGATAAAGGGAGAGACTGACTACTCAAGGCAAGACCCGCAGGCAGGCAAGCAAGCAGGGAAGACAGCCAATGTCTACTAATTGGTAAATTCTGGGTCCTGCGTTGTGTGAAATGTCATGAATTTTAAGACTACTAATGTCAGAAGAAATAGATCTGTTATCCAAATTTTAAAACATTGTGATTAGATCTATTAGCAAACCTTCTAAACTGAAGGAAATGCACACCACATTTTGCCAACATTCCCATGAAAAGAGGAGGAGGATAGGGTTTTGCCCGTTCAAAAAAGGCTAATTTATATTTTTTAAAAAGTTAGAAACACACACAAATGCTTCAAAAAAGAAAAACATGGATTTTTAGGTGTAAACTCAGAGAAGGGACATAGGAAATGAATGAGATTTGCCAACTTGATGGAAGGTAGGAGAGATGAAAAGCAGGGTGGAAGTGAAGGTGAAAGAGCAATAACAAGACAAGTAAAGAAACAAAAGGGTCACTGGAAGGTCCAAATGGAAAACAACAATGATCTAAATAATACAAACGAAAAAATCTGCAGATGCTGGAAATCCGAGCAACACACACACAAAATGTTGGAGGAACTCAGACCAGGCAGCAACTATGGAAAAGAGTAGTTGACGTTTCAGGCCAGAACCCTTCAGGATGACCCAACAGTCGACATTTCAGGCTGAAACATTGAATGTACTCTTTTTCATAGATGCTGCCTGGCCCGCTGAGTTCCTCCAGCATGTTGTGTGTTTATCTAGCTAATACTGTAACTCAAGAAATATTGATATCAGAATCAGATTTACTGTCACTGATATGCATCTTGAAATGTGTCATTTTGCTGCTGCAGTACAGTGCAATATATAAAAATATTTAATTTTCATACATCTTAAAGTAATTTATAGTATAAGTGGTGCAAACAGAGCAAAATAGTGGGGTAATGTTCATGGGTTCATTGACCATTCAACAATCTGATAGTGGTCCATAAATGTTGCCAGAAATACAGTCCAGATAGTTATAAATGTTCACCTTGCATTGAAATGCTCATCTCATCTTGATGCAAGGTCAACATTGCATCATAGCAAGGTGTTTACCAACAGACTCCTCACCATGAACATTCAATGAATCATCATTAACCAACACTGAAATCTGTTGCTTCAGCAATTTCGGTCAAAATCCCTTGGAATGCATTCACCTTGTGACTGAAACAGCTTAACCACTTTCAAGGGCAGCAGGGTTTTGCACCAACTGCGGTCAGAGCGTTAAGTTACTACACTTAAAGCAAGAGCCAGCCCTGGGTTTGAATCATAGCTGGAGTCTTACCTGGAGCAATTTCAAAATGATTGGAAGTTGCTGTGAATGTACTGCCCTAAAGATCAATGAAACTGGCCTTAATTGATTTATCTGGAGTTACTACCCCTTCCCACATTGGTAGAATCTACAGTAGGCACAGCCACAGATCCCCACCATCCAGGCTACGCCGTCTTCTCACGGCTACCAATAGGCATGAGGTACAGAAGCCTGAAGGTTCAAGAATTACTTTGGAAGTACGTGTAATTTTAAATAGAAACGTCAGCTATCTGGTGTTCCAAACTTTAACCTGCTCTGCTGAGAAGGCAACAAGAATACCAGGGTCAATGAGGCCCACCCCTGCAACTTTGCAATAGATAAAACATGCAAGAAATCCTGAACAGGTCTCACACGCATGCTTCCCAAAGTCAAGACCTTCCTAGACCACATTAACTGTATTCGCTTCCAAGCAGAAACTTAACTAGTGGGAGGCTAAGGATCACCAGAAGCTCAAGGGTTTAATTTTGGAGTGGCCATTGAGTTTCCATTTACCCCACTATCCTTCAAAAGAAACAGCAGCTGGGTCAACATGAGAGCTGGGATCAAACTCACATGTGCCCCCACTGGTCTTTGATTTGACCCAATTCTCAGTCCCAAATTACAGAAGGAAAGGCCAGACAGGTGAGCAGACACTGGTTTAAATTCAGAATATTATCTTTATTCTTTCTCATTTGACATTATATTACAGAACTGAGACACCAAATCCACACTTCAGAAGCTGCATCTAGACATCCATCCGTTTAAAATTCACTGACAAAAGTTTTAAGAAAACTGACCCACTGGATTTACAGAAAGTACCTTACAACTCACACCAAGAATAATTATTGCTTTCTCCACAACCCCCCACCCCTCCCAACCGCCAGAAGAGTCAGGTGAGTTTTGAGGAAGAACACACATTCAAGCAGACATTAATACCCTGTTTTGTGTTTCTTCTTGTAACTGTGCAGGAACACGAAAGGAGTTATATCCTAGCTTACCCATTACCAGGGAAACACTTCTCCATAATAACAGGAAAATGGGAAGACTAAACCCTATTTACAAGAGGTAAACGAGCTTTTCTTAAAAAAGGTTTCAAAGTTGCACCATATTTACATTACCCATTAAATTACACATAAATAAATATGTACATTCAAAACACTGTTCCCTTTTTACCCTGTAAAGGAAACTCTCCCAAAGACTGATTAAAGACTCTCTTAAAATACGAGTGTGTCGATACCCAATTTTCAAGTAGGTTTGTAACTGGGCAGAGTTTGGCCTCCAGACAACAAATGTTTAGCTGACAATCCAGAGGGCACGCAAGATCATCCGGCAAGGTCAGTAGCAGAGTTGAGCAGACTTCCACCTGCAGACTTGTCAGAATTGTCACAGGTCAGTCAGCACTTTGATCAGCGTAGAGACAGGTGCATCTGACTTGCTTTTGAGAACCACAAGCCTGGACTGTGGGCATCGCCATTGCAATGGTCATTATAAGCCTGGAAGATCATTGTTAGCCAGAATTAAAACCAAACTGGAGAGGCTCTTCCTGAGATACTTTCAGATGCTTGGTCTTTGGCTCAGAGGTGTTAATCCCTTTAAAGTCAGCTCCATCAAAACAGGAATTTTAGACAAAGCTTCAATCCAGTCCCAGTTCAACATCTCCTTTTCACACAAGCAGCAAGCAGGAGGGCATTTGGCTACCATCTCCTTCCAGACTGTGTTAGCAGCAGCAGTGAGCTGTGTAGCTGTTCTCTCAGCTCTGCGAGATCAGGTTTAATAGCCGAAATTTAAGATTTAGTGGCAGACTCAGAAATTACTATGAAAATTAGTTACTCACATTATAAAACTGCAGGAAAATATACTTGTACATGATTGTATTGTATTCCTCAGCTAGATATATTAGCCAGACTGCCCTAACCAGTTTATGTAAGTAGGTTAACACCCCTCTCAAGTACTTCTCAATAATTTCATCTGTATTTTCTTGCTCAAACATGCTGACTTTGTTTTAAAATAATTCCAAGCCTGCTCCACCTGTGGAACAAGAGTCAATTAAAAAGATTGAACCTACCTTACAATGTGAGCAATGGAACTTAAGCTGTGTTATTAACAGAGTCGCTGGCACAGCATTGCACACTGAGCTACCCTGCCGATACATGTACACTTCCCACCTTGGCCTTGGCAGAGCTTTCAAAACAGACCATTAAATTTTGTTGTAAGGAATGGATTTGGTCTGCTCCAAAAGGAGTCCAACTGAGAATGACTTTGTAACTGGATGGAAGTGAAGAGAGTTCACATTTACACAGCACCCAAATGATGGGCATTGGAAATGTGCTCAGAGCACAGTTAAATTGCAAGTCCCTGACTAAAGCCCACCAAGTAAGCTGTCCAAAGGGACTGATTAAACCCAGTGGGGTGCAATGAGAAGAGATCCAAGAAAGTACTGAAGACTAGAAAACCCTCCTTCCTGACCTGAATGGGCTGCGGATTCGGTCTATAATAGGAGCTGGCATCGAACTGCTCAAAAAAGTTCAATCTGCTTGGTCTCCAGTGCTCAGGGTACCAAAAGTCAACTAGCAGTAAATGGAGAGCATGAAACATCATTCTGCTTTCCTCCAGGTGTTTTTGAACACAACCTATATCTTAAGTAAAGCATGTTGGGGAGCCCCTGTGTGTTAGCAAATAAACATGTGGCCCAGCCTAAGATACTAATGTCCAGCAAACTGTTCATGTCAGCTTTCTGGGCTTTAGACCCAGAAAGACAGACAGGACAGCTTCTAACCACAGGCATCACAGCAAGATCCTGTGACTACATGCCCTCTTCCAACAATGTGACACCATTTAGGCGTGTCTTCCCATCTTCCTCGAGGGCTCCGTCTCATTGTCCCTGATGTTAGCGAAGCTGGGAGTCGCTCTGCTTATTACTATCTGGGAAAAGTCAGCAAAGTTACTGGGAGACAGCTTTGCCAGGTACAGTGCAAGTAAAAGGGCCCTAAAAACTAAACTTATGGCTTCATCATAGGGCAGTAGCTTCTCCTCTTCTCCCCCTGCAGATTCACCAACACATACAACAAAGCTGGAATCACAGTTGGGGAAGAAGCTTGGAGTCAGTGCTTAGGGGTACAATGCAACTGACCCTGCTTTGGGAGAGGTGCTCAAGTAGAATATACCTTAGGGCTGAGGCCTTCAATAAACTTCTGGCAATGGAAGCATGGCTGTTTCATTGACAGTTACCCCAGCAAAAGTGACCTCCTGCCCAGAGTCACATGATGTTGGAGGTGCCAAACGGATTTGATACCTGGAGCATGAATAAAATGGTTGATCGTGGAGGCATAGTGCATATCTGCAGCCCTGCAAATCAAAATTAGCAGGAGTTTAGTCCAGCCCTTTGGCTATTGGGTGCCATTGCTGTTGCTGGTTTGAGGAAGTTCAGGTTGTCCCAGAGACAAAGAAGGGGAGAGGAGGGTTAAAAGTCCATGGATTCAGGGCCAGTAGCTCATTTCCTGTGCTTTTCATCTTTGTCCACAGTTTTATTTGGGTTGTTGTCCTGGGAGTTCTGGCCACTGTTGGCCATATACACTTTGTCCAAGGCCTTCACCGCTTCGTTCAGGTAATTCTGCAGCGAGGACATGGCAGCGCATATGGCAGGGCTCCCGAAGCCATGCGTGATGAGGCTGAAGTGGGTCAGGCAGCTCTGGATTTCAGGATCCAGGATTGGACTGGGCCGGGCATTTCCCAGGGGCGACCGATCCTGAGTCAACATGTCCATGAACTCTTTAAAGATTTGCCTGCAAACAGAAAAGAAAGGGACAATTGTTAATTCATTCTATGTACAATCACTGGAGAACAAGACTGAGGGTCCAAGAACACATTTGCTGCATCGGAGGGAAATGGGGAATTGCTGCCTTGTGTCTCACAGAGACATGGCTCATCTCAGACATACTAGATACATCAGTAAGACCCAAGGGATTCTCAAAACACCGGAAGGACTGGACCAATTTAGAGAAGGCAAAAAGTGGGGATCAGTGTTTCATGATAAAATCTTTGTAGAGCTCAGACATAATGGTTTTTAAAACATTAGAATTTTTTTTTTTGATAAGAACAGGCTATTCAGCCTAACAAAGTTTGTCAAATTCCTAAACAACAGGAATTCTGCAGATGCTGGAAATTCAAGCAACACACATAAAAGTTGCTGGTGAACGCAGCAGGCCAGGCAGCATCTCTAGGAAGAGGTGCAGTCGACGTTTCAGGCCGAGACCCTTCGTCAGGATGTGTGTTGCTTGCCAAATTCCTATTCACATAGTGTTGAAATAATTATTGACTTTAGATTTTAAAGTCTCTAGGGCACTCTCAACTACAGAGCTAGGTAGTTTTTATCCATGTGTCCACAATTCGCCATGTAAAGTGTGTCCTGATGTTAGTCTGAATTCTCCTTTTAACCTGTCTCCACCGATGGCCCCGTGTCCTCACTGATGGATTAATTTTGAGGTAGCAGCTGGCACCCACCTTACTTACACATAGAACATAGAAATCTACAGCACATTACAGGCCCTTTGGCCCATAGTGTTGTGCGGGTCATGTAACCTACTCTACAGACTGCCAAGAATTTCAAAGCCCTCTACCTCCCTAAGCTCCATGTACCTATCTAAGAGGCTCTTAAAAGACCCTATTGAATCCACTTCCACCACCGCCGCCGGCAGTGCATTCCACGCACCCACCACTGTGTCAAAAACTTACTCCAGACATCCCGTCAATACCCATTTCCAAGCACCTTAAAACTATGCTCCTTGTGTTAGCCATTTCAGCCCAAAGGAAAAGCCTCTAGCTATCCACATGATCAATGCCCCTCATCATCTTGTACACCTCTATCAGGTCACCTCTCGTCCTCCATCAGTCCAAGTTCACTCAACCTGTTCTCATAAGGTATGCCATCCAACATCCTTGTAAATCTCCTCTGCAGTCTCTCTATAGTATCCACATCCTTCCTGTAGTGAGGTGACCAGAACTGAGCACAGTACTCCTGGTGAAGCCTGACCAAGGTCTTACATAGCTGTAACATTACCTCACGGGTCTTGAACTCAATCCCATGGTTGATGAAGGTCAACATACCAAATGCCACCGACCTCCATGCAGAATACGAACATCTACAACCACCCTTTGCCTTCTGTGGGCAAGCCAGTTCTGGATCCACAAAGCAAGGTCTCCCTGGATCCCATGCCTCCTTACTTTCTAAAGGAGTCTAGCATGGGGAACCTTATCAAATGCCTTACTGAAATCCATATACACTACATCTACTGCTCTACCTTCAATGCATTTTGTTACATCCTCAAAGAATTCAATCAGGCTTGTAAGGCACGAACTGCCCTTGACAAAGCCTTGTTGACTATCCATAATCACATTATGCCTCCCCAAATGCTCGCAAGTTCTGCCCCTCAGGATCTTCAACAGTTGGCCCATCACTGAAGTCAGACTCATTGGTCTATAATTTCCTGGGTTATCTCTACTCCCTTTCTTGAACAAGGGAACAACATTTGCAACCTTCCAATCCTCCGGTACTTCTCCCATCTCTATTGATGATGAAAAGATCTCAAGAGGCTCAGCAATCTCCTCCCTCACTTCCCACAGTAACTTGGAGTATATCTTGTCCAGTCCCAGCAATTTATCTAACTTAATACTTTTCAAAAGCTCCAGCACATCCTCTTTCTTAATGTCTTTATGCTCAAGTGTTTCAGTCCTCTGTTAGTCATTCCCATAATTGCCAAAGTCTTTTTTCCTGGTGAATACTGAAGCAAAGTATTCATGAAATACCTCCTCGGACTCCATGCACACATTTCCACATCATACCTGATTGGTCCTGTTCTCACACAACTCTTGCTCTTCACATACACTTTATCATGTCTCCTTTCATTCTACATCTACTTGAGCTAAGAAAGATGCAAGTCTTTCAATCTTTCTTCATAGTCCATACCCTGCAGACCTGGAATGAGTCTAGTTGCCCTTCTCTGAACTCTCTCCAGTGCCTTCAGATCCCTCACAAAATATGAAGACCATAATTGTACACAGTACCCAAGGTGTGGCGTCACAGGTGCGATATACAGCTTAAGCAGAGTGTCTCTGGACTTGAATGTCACTGAGCATATTATAGAGCCCAACTTTCCATTAGCTTTCCAAATTGCGTCTGTGCATTGTCTAGATGTGATGGTGATGAGTCTACCAGAATGCCAAATCCTTCTCATACAGTGCACTTTCCAAGTCAAGACACCCCCCCCATATATCTATATTAATATTTCCATTTTCTATGAAATAGTTTACTTTTACTCACAATAAATTTCGTCTGCCATTTACCCATATCTGATTTTGTTCAGATCGAACTGTATTGATTTTGCTGCCTGAATGTTATCTGCCCGTCCCCCTAATTTTGTGTCATCGGCAAACTTTACTAGTTTATTTATTATGCACTTGTATTGTTAACGTAAATTAAAAACAGCAGTGGCCCTAAAACTGATCCCTGTGGAACCCCTCTTTTAACATCTTCTAGGTATGAAAATGATCCTCTCCCTATAACTCAAACACAAGGAAATCCTGATGAAGGGTCTCGGTCCGAAACGTCAACTGTACCTCTCTCACCATAACTCATTGTTTTTGAGCCAATTCTGCACCCATTCACACCTTACCCTGAATCTCTACCTCCTGTAATTTGATTATTAACTTCTTGTGGAGTACCTTGTCAAAAGCCTTGTGAAAATCCAAGTAAATGATATAAACTGCCCTATTATCATAAATTTTAGTTACCTCTTCATAGAAATCCACCATTTTAGGAAAACACAACTTCCCTTTCTGAACCCATACTGGTTTTCTGCTAACATGCCTGTTCTTATCAGCTGCTTTTCCCTCTCATTCACACGCTTGTTCTCCCAATCTGGAACATCTTAGGATGAAGTGCTGACCATTCTACTTACCAAGGGAGTTCTCCTCAGTGATCCTGACCTCAGTTCACATACAGCTGTCGACGTATTGACTGTTGCAATTACGGACAAGAAACAGCCTACCCAGCACCTTTCAAATCATTGTCAGGGACTTCAGTCAGGCTTTTTGAAGAAATCTCTGCCCAAATATCACCAACATGTCGCCTCCAGCACAAGGGGCCCCAACATGCAGTACTTGACCACTGTTATACTGTGATTAGGAATCCCGCCTCTAGACTGCATTTCAGGAAATCTGGTCTGGCTATCCTCCTCCTACCAGCAAACAGGCAGAGGCTAAAGAGCACGACTCCAGACACAAGGAAAACTAAGAGGCAGCTGTGGGACGCAGAGGAGCAGCTATGGGATTGCTTCAAGGCAGTGGACTAGGCCACATTCAAGATCTCAGAGGATGTGAATGAATACACCATGGTTGTCATGGACTTTACAAATAGAGTCACAGACAAGTGTGTCCTCACAAAATAATTCAGGGTCTCCCCCAACCAGAAGCCCTGGATATACTATCAGATCCACAACCTACTGAGAGCCAGGTCAGTTGCATTCAGGTCTGACAACCAAGTAAAATACAAGATGTCTAGGTATGACCTCCAAAAAAAAAACATAACCACCTCACATGTGAAGTGGCAATTCTGGACCAAATTTCAATCAATGAAGGATGCTCAACAGCTGTGACAGGGCTTGAATGCCATCATCTCCTACAAAGTGAAACCAGGCAACATAGGTGACCAGGTTTTACTCCCAGATGAGCTCAATGCCTTCTATGCTTGCCTTGACCATCAAAACATGAAGGAGCCTTCACGAACTCCTACAGCCCCCAATGATCCTGCTATTTCCATCTTTGAGGGCGACACGAGAGCATTCTTCAGGAGGGTGAACCCATGGAAGGCAGTCCAGCTGGCTGTACCAAAGACCTGTGCTGATGAACTGGCTGGAACGTTCACTGTTACCTTTAACCTCTGGCTTTTGCAGTCTGAGGTACCCACCTGCTTCAAGCAGTATTCAGTTATATTGGTGATTAAGAAGAACCAGCCTCAATGACCATCATCCAGTAGCACTTACAGCCACTGAGATGAAGTGCTTCGAGAGGTTGGTCACTGTGATCAATTTCAATTTGCCCACCATCACAACAGGACAACCATAGATGCCATTTCATTGGGTCT
Source organism: Mobula hypostoma (assembly GCF_963921235.1). Taxonomy (NCBI): domain Eukaryota; kingdom Metazoa; phylum Chordata; class Chondrichthyes; order Myliobatiformes; family Myliobatidae; genus Mobula; species Mobula hypostoma. The sequence continues at coordinate 225,105,432 of NC_086098.1, forward strand.
TCACTCAATCCTGGAATATCTAGACAACAAAGATGCATAAATCAGGATGCTCTTTATCGACTACAGCTTGGCATTCAATACTATCATCCCTTCAGAACTAATATGCTTCAAAGACCTTGGTCTCAACACCTCCTTGTGCAACTGAATCCACGATTTCCTCACTTGCAGACCCCAGTCAGCTCAGATTGGGAACAACATCTCCGCCAAACCACCATCAGCACAGGTGCACCACAAGGCTGTGTGCTTAGACCCCTGCTCTACTTGTTTTACACTTCTGACTGTGGCGAAGTATAGCTCCGATGCCATATTCAAGTTTGCTGAGGATACCGCTGTCATTGGCTGAATCAAAGGGTGACAAATCCACATATAGGAGGGAAATTGAAAATCTCACTCAACATCAGCAAGACCAAGGTGCTGATTATTAATTTCAGGAGAAGGAAGCCGGACGTCCATGACCCTGCCCTCGTCGGGGGATCGGAGGTAGAAAGGGTCAGCAATTTTCAATTCCTCGCCGTTATCATTCCAGAGGGTCTGACCCAGGCCCAGCACCCGAGTGCCGGTGCGGGAAACGAGGCGGAAGCATTCGTAAACATGTTCAGCGGCAAGTACTGAGTGGATGATCCATCTCGACCTCCTCGAGATCCCCATCATCGCAGAAGCCAGTCTTCAACCAATTTAGTTCAGTTTTCATAATATCAAGAAATACTTGAGAGCACTAGATACAGCAAAGACTATAGAACTAGACCGATGCTGAAGGCCTGCACTCCAGAACTACCTTCACCACAGCTAGGCTGATCCAGGACCCACCCATCGATGTGAATATTTACCCAGGCATCTCCTGCTCAGGATGAATCCAAACGAATTACGGCCCCCTCAGCCCATTCTCAAAATGTTGGCAAGCATCACTGATATTCCCTCTGAGTACCATTTCCTCACCATAGGACTTCCACTCAACCAGCACACAGGTGTCAGGAAAGGTTGTTCTAATTTAATCGTTCAGACATTTCAAACCTCATGTCCCATTTCTGCCCACCATCTCAAGAGGCAAAACTTACTTGGCCGCAAGGAGCATGCTTTTCCGGCTGGCGATTTCATTCCGGTCTATGTGTTGTCGGGTCAGGTACTCTGCCGCTGCTTTCGCGGGGAACTCGGTCTCACAGACGTAACCAAAATCACGGGCGAGGTGCACAGCTTCCCCTAGGGGTAAAGTATTACATCGAATTGGCAACAGGCAGATCCTAGACTTGGGTGTAGGTCTATAGGATATAGGGTGTAGTAGTACAGATCTTTAATTCCCCGAAAGTGGTGTCACAGATAGATAGGTTTGTAAAGAGCGCTTTCATAAATCAGAGTATTGAATACAGGAGTTGGGAATGTTATGGTAAGGTTATGCAAGATGTTGCTGAGGCCAAATTTAGAGTATTATGTGCAGTTCTGGTCACCTGCCTACAGGAAAAATATCCATAAGTTTACAGAGATGTTGCCGGCTCTTGAAGACCCGAGTTACAGGGAAATGTCGAATAGGTTCGGACTTTATTCTCTGGAGCACAGGAGAATGACGGAACATTTTGATAAAGGTATACAAGATTCTTAACAGTGTGGAGGAGCAGAAGGATTTTGTGGTCCACAACCCTCAAAGCTGCCATGCAGGTATATCACCTTGGTTAAGTTGGCACATGGTGTGTTGGCCTTCACTAATCGGGGATTGAGTTCGAGAGCCGTGAGATAACGTTCAGCTCTACAAAACTTTGGTTCGACCATACTTGGAGTGTTGTGCTCAGTTCCGGTCACATTACAGGAAAGATATGGAAGCTTTAGAGAAGGTGCAGCGGACATTTACTAGGATGTTGCCTAGATTGAGATTATTACTTAAGGATATGTTGAGTGAGTTAGCGCTTTTCTCTTTGAAGCAAAGAATAAGAAGTGCCCTGATAGAGGTGTATAACAGGCATTGATAGAATTGACAGCATCTCCCCCCACCCCCGAGCGGAAATGGCCAGTAAGGGAAGGCATTACTTTAAAGTGTTTGGAGGAAAATATGCGGGGGTCGGGGGGCGGTGGTGAGGAATGTCAGGAGTGTTTTTATTTTACAGAGATGGGTGCATGGAACACACTGCCAGGAGTGATGGTAGAGACAGGCACACGAAAAATGGAAGGCTATGTGGGAGGAAAGAGTTAGATTTATATTAGAGTAGGTTAAAAGGATCACCACAACCCTGTGAGCCAAAGGGCCTGTACTCTGCTGTACTGTTCCGTGTTCTATATGAACACGAGCTCTGTCCGGGTCAGTGTTTAGTCAGGAACGTTCCCAAGGAAGATCCTGGGAAATGGGCTCACCTCAGAGCAGAGATATTGCCCAGGCGTTCAATTCCAAAGTAAGTATAATGAGACCGACGTACCTTCCACAAGAGAAGTCAGTAGGGTCACATTGGCTGCTTTTCGTCTCCCAGCAGGAAGGTTTAAACCAATCTTGTCAAGCCTTTCCCGTAACGACCTTCCTCCATTTTTTGACTTCGCTCTGCAGGTAAAGCAATTTTGTAGGTTTATTTCTGAATGCCACAAAGTTTGTGCCATTTCACAAGAGGTGAGCTTGGACTCTCCCCCTTCTGCCCTGTGGGGCTCAGAATGTGCCACTATGCTGCCAGTCCACCTCACCTCATCATAAGTTGGGCTCAGTAAACCCATGATAGAGGGAATGACCAAAACTAGCAGCCGACAGCCTTATCACAAAGCAACACATTCTACTCATGAAACCAGACCCAACTATAGCACCAAGATCAGCTCGTGTCCTCTATCTCTGCTCACACTTGCCTTGCAGAATAATAGGAGGATCTTCAAAAAATGGTTAATCACTAGCTCGGGCTTTTCTCTTCATAGTAAAGGAGGACGAGAGGCAACTTTTAAGGTGTTTTCCCCCAGGACAACAATGGCTAGTACCAGAGGGCATCGTTTTAAGGTGAGTGGAGGAAAGTTTAGGGGAGATGCCAGTTTTTTGTAAGCAAGAGTGGTGGGTGCCTGCAATGCACTGCCAGGGATGGTGATAGAGGCAGATATATTAGGGGCATTGAAGTGACTCTTAAGATAAGCACACGAATGAAAGAAATATGGAGGGCTATGTGAGAGGGAAGTGTTATACTGATCTTTGAGTCAGTTAAAAGGTTCGCACAACATTATGAGCCAAAGGGCCCCAAATTGTTTCATGTTCAATCTATATCCACATTTACACAAGTGATAGCGGATTAGCAACGAAAACTGAGCGCTGTCAATGCACAAGTGATAAGGAAGGACAGAATAAAAATGTAAGAGCCAGGAGGCCACTCAGCCCCTCATGCCTGCCCTCACAGCAAGATCACGGCTGATCTTTACCGTAGCACTATCTTTTGCACTAACCCCACATGCATTGATTGTATCTTTTCATATCTATCCAGGACCACAAACACTAACCAAAACAGTCAAAGCAATGGCCACCCCAGCAGAACGTTCGCTATTTTTCTGATGAAAGCTCAAGAGCATCACATTTTCCCAGAACAATGGGCAACCGATCAACAAAAGTTCACATGTTAAGGGATTTTGTGATACCGACCTGGGGAGATTCTGTCTGTAACTGACTGGTTAGAAACATAGAAAACATACAGCACAATACAGGCCCTTTGGCCCACAAAGCTGTGCTGAACATGTCCCTACCTTAGAACTACCTAGGCTTTACCTATTGCCCTCTATGTTGACCCCACTTGAAACGCCTCAGGATCTTTATGCAACCCAGACTGCTCGGGGGAATTTTACAGCACAGAATCAGACCCTTTGACCCTACAGATCACTGCTCCACACGACCTTTCTCCCATAATAATTCACAAGCCCCGGTCAGAATCCATTCCCTTCCTCAGGCCAGTTACTTCTAAATGAAGACATGACAGGGTTGTTTCAGAGAACATTTTGGTCCTCTCAAATGATCAAGATAGAAAATGAAGTTTAAACCCAAACAACAGATCCTGCCATATGTAAACTTTAAGGAAGTTCCTTCAGAGATTAATTCATCCCATTTCCCCTGCCTTTCAACACTTCTCTCTTTTTATCAATGATCTTTTATTAGCCGGGCCCCATTCCAAATCCTATTAAGTTATTGTAATTTCTTTACATTTTCTCTCATTCCTATGCCAATCAGGTTCTTTTATTCAACACCCTATCTTTGTTCAGAGGACAAACTCCACTTTGCCTACTCAAGATGTTATTGTCATTCTTCAGTACACTTATGTATAGGGGAACGAAATGATTGTTATTCTGGTTCCGATGCAGCATAACAAGCACAATAAAGTATAAAGAACACAAATAGAAAAACAATCCTACAAAACACAATGTACAAGTAACTGTTCTAATCAGTATGCAGACTGATTATATGTACTTCAAGTGACATTAGGTGATGTGTACATAGAGGAGAGGGGTGGAGGTGATCAGCCTGACAGCTTGGGGGAAAAGTAACTTTGAGTCCAGTGATCCTGGAATTTATTTATTTATAAAGCTACAGTGCAGAGTCAGACCTTTCTGGCCCTTCGAGCCATGCTGTCCAGCAATCCCGATTTAACCCTTGCCTAATCATGAGACAATTACAATGATCAATTAACCTTTGCACTGTGGGAGGAAACCGGTCATAGGGAGATGGTACAAACTCCTTAGAGGCCGTGATGGGAATTGAACTCGGGTCACCTGTACTGCAAAGTGTTGTGCTAACCATTGCTGTACCGTGCTGGCCTAAATGGTTGCTGCAACCCACATGTCCTTTTTCATTTGTCCAATCAAAGCATTAACCCAGGCCCTTCTATTGCATTTCATGTGCCAATGCCAACAGGAGGTTGCAATATTATACAATCTTCCTTTTATAATCTTCCTACTCTTCTTTATTTGCAAGTTTCACATTATTTACAGGTTTCAAAATTGTGCCAACTGCACCAACCCAACTTCTCGCCTTCAAAAGCAGCAGTCTCTTTGAACTGTTATTAAAGCACAATGGCTATTTGCCACTCGGTTTGCTCGGCCTTCAGGCTAATGCTGTTCATTATGTATGACAGGCAACAAGTTGATATTTTTGTTCCATAAAATACAATCAGAAGTCCATCTGCTTAACGTCACCTCGTCATTAACGAGTCAGAATTTCAGACAACTTTATGCAGCACTCCATGGGCTACATGCTTTGAGGTAGTTTTCTGGGTAGTATCAAATTGCTCAAACATTTCCTGCCCATTGCACTTGCTTTCATCAGACGTGCTGGAATGATTTCCTTCTCAGAGCAACCCTTGCTTTAAGCATTATTACAGACGTCACTTTCATCCAACCCATACCTCACAAGGCATATGCCAACCAATCAGGTTCTGTGGTGCTGCTGTTTTCACTAGTTATGTGAATTAGAATCTCCCTAAACTGGTCTTAATCCAGTCTTGACAACTCGGCCCAGGAAGTTATGTCTTCCCTTTCAGCTTCTCTCCATCACTCATCTAATCTAACCCCAGCTACCCAAATCAAGGCTTCCAACAACCTGCCTCCCCACTAATCACATCTCATCCTCAGCCCATATATAGATTCCTCCCATTCCATAACATTAACCCTTCCTAATCCTCAGCCCAAACTTTACTAGCTTTCCTCCTCAAGCCCTGCACTAGCACAGCACATGGAAGTCCCCTGGCTTTATGCAAAGTTAATGCACTGAGACTGACGTCTCCATCACCACAAGGTTTCCAACTGCCGATCCCTCCACCCAAGTAGCTTTCTCCTTACTACCCAGCAGCTGACCTATGCACAAAGGGCACCAAGAAAATGCTATGATTTATTCTCAATTCCATGCCTATTTAGTCAGGGACCCATGAATGGTCCACGAGTCCTTGAACACTACCTCACTGCTTTGATCTTCTTTCTGCACTAGAGTCATAGAGCATTACAGCACAAAACAGGCCATTTGGACCATCTAATCCATGTCAAACTATTTTCTAGTTTCATCATCCTGCATCTGGCCCATCGCCCTCCCTACCTCTCCCATCCATGTACCTATCCAAACTTCTTAAATCGAGCCTGCATCCACTGGCAGCTCGTTCCACACTCTCACCACCCCGAGTGAAGTTAACCCTCAGGTTCCACTTAAATATTTCTCCTTTCACCATTAACCCATAACCTCTAATTAGAGTCTCACCCAACCTCAGTTGGAAAAGTCCACTTGCATTTACTAATTTATTTGTATTTATATCTATTTTATACATTTCTTATTGCAACTTAGAGCAATATGTTAATATATATGTCTCTGCACTACTGCAGCATAACAAATTTCATAGCATTTGTCAGATAATAAATCTGATTCTGATTAGTTTTCCCCAGGTTATTTGCATTTCACTTCCTGATTAATTGTTCCTACCACAAATGTTTAAAGGACCGGACTGTTTCCCAGATTTTTCCCCTCCCTTCTTACAGAACACTGATGACACTGGGAGCAATCCAGTTCTTTGAAACTATTGCTGTGTCAAAGAGAAGAGAAAGATTGTAGAATGCACACTGCTCCTCTCCCACCTGGGTGATCATGGGGGTATTGCCAGCTTTGCTGGCACTACCGCCATCTACTTTCAGCTGACAGAGGCTGTGGGTTTGGGAGTGACTGTTTAAAACTACAGTTCAGATAGGTATCCCAGTTAACCTTGACTTCCACAACTTTGGCAAAGTTCTCTTTCTGAGCAAAACCATACAGTGTGTCTTTACACTTTGGTCACACTTTCAGCCTCCATCCAGGGAGCCCACTTGTGCAAAAACAGGTACACACACACACACACACACACACACACACACAGAGCAACCGAGCTAACTGTGCACTTGATGCACTTGCTCCACACGGACCCACTCTCCAACACCTCAGTTTTATGTAGCTGAGGATTATTGCAACTTCCACCAATCCTCAGCAACATTCCACCCTTCCCCCTCCACCCCAAAATATGAAGAGCTGCTAATTCAATTCACACTTTTTGGCTGCTGTGTCAGCTTTGTGAAATACCAGACAAGCCTCATAAGAAAAGTGTTCTATTGAAATACACCACTCTGACTGGTAGTGACTAAGAGCATAGGAATTCAAAAAAAAACAGGACAAGGCCTATCACGCTTGCATATCAGCCCAACCTACTGCCTTCTCATATACTTTAACTACCCCTGCCAACATTGATCTGCTATTCAAACACATCTGTAATTGTGTTGTTCATCAAACTTCCTCGGGAATGCATCTTGCAGCACAAAAGATAATCTCCAAATCCAGCTATATTATACTTAGATTGTGACCCTTGGGATTTGAGCCAGTGACAACAGTGAATGATTTGCTTAGATTGGTTTTGTTGATGGAACTAACCCTGCCTTTTCAGCACTTATTTATATTCCTGTATTGGAGACTGCGTTAAATCCCCATCAAGAGCAAGACTTTAGTGATTTAAAAAAAACAGCACAGCCACCTGCTGGAAATTTCTGAAATTTGCTAACAGCCCATTTAAAGAGCACACTTCAAGAATAAAGTTCAAAGTAAATTTATTATCAAAGTACATACATGTCACCATATACAACCCTGAGATTCAATTTCCTGCGGGCATACTCAATAAATCCATAATGGAATAATAACCATAACAGAATCAATGAGAACGCACCAACCTGGGTGTTCAACCAGTGTACAAAAGACACAAGCTGCACATACAAAGAGAAAGAAAGAAAGAAATAGTAATTAATAAATAATGAGAACATGAGATGAAGAGTCATTGAAAGTGAGTTCATAGGTTATGCGAACAGTTCAGAGATGGAGCGAGCGATGTTCTTCCCTCTGGTAGTTCAAAGACTGATGATTGAGAAGTAATAACTTCCTGAAGCTAGTGGTGTGAGTCCTGAGGCTCCTGTACCACCACCTGTATAGTACTGTAATTTTATCTATTACACAGTACTGTCACAAAAAAAAAACAAATTTCATGTCACGAGGGATGAAGAAGCTGATTCTGATATGGGTCTCTATCATGAACTGCGAGGGAAAAGGGGTCAGGGAGTAGGGAATCATGGTTGGGAAAAAGGGGAAGGGGAGGGGAGGGAGCAGGAAGGACCAGAGAGGTCTTCAATAACCATCAATAAATCAATTGTTTGGAATCAGATTACTTTGCCTTGTGTCTCAGGACCGGGTGTGTCTGCACCCACACGCTCCCAACCCGACACCCTTCTGCTAGTTGTCCCACACTCCTCCCAAGACACTCCACCCTCACCGTTCCCAACATCCTGACTTGGTGTGCCTTTTGTTTTAAAATATATAGGGCAAGGCACCTCTACAACCCACACCTCCAATCTCTTCTCATTGATTGGAACAGTACAATGCAAGGCACAAAAAATTACTAAGTTACAATAATAAATAAATAAAAATAGTGGTCATGGTCTGTTCTGAAATCTGATGGCAGAGGGGAAGAAGCTGCTCCTAAAACATTTGAGTGTCTTCAGACTCCTGATCTTCTCCCTGATGGTAGCAATGAGAAGAGGCATTTCCAAGATGGTGAGGGTCCCTAATGATGAATGCCATCATCCTGAGGCATCGCCTATTGAAGATGTCCTCAACAGTGGGGAGGACCAGGTGGAGTGGCTGAGTTTACATGATGGAGCTGGCTGAGTTTACAATCCCCTGCAGCTTTTTCTGATCCCATGCATTGTCCCCTCCACAGCAGACAGCAATGTAACCGGATTTTCACTACGCAAGCGTAGAAATTAGCTAGGATGTTTGGTTGTATACAGAATTGCCTCAAACTCCAAATAAGAGCATAAATGCATCCACAGTTTGGATCTAGGTTAGATCTATGAAGATGCTGACACCCAGAAACTTGAAACTGCTCCTCCTTTCCATTGCAGACCCTTTGAGGATTGGTCTGCATTTCCTTGACTTCCCCTTCCTGAAGCTCACGATCAGTTTCTTGGTCTTGCTCGTGTTGAGTGCAAAACCACTCAACCAGCCATTCTCACTCCTGTACGCTTCCTCGTCACCATCTGAGACTCTGCTAACAGCAGTTGTGCCACGAAATTTACAGATGGTGCTCAAGTATGCACAGCTACACAGTCGTGGCTGTGCAGAGAGTAAAGCAGCGGGCCAAGCACACATCCTTGAGGTGTGCTTGTGTTGATTAACGAGGAGGAGAAAGGCTAATCTATGATCCAGGCTGACTGTCTCCCAACCAGAGGTTGGTCAGATAACTGGTCGCTGTAGATTGTGCCTCATGTGTAGTTGAGTGGTTGTCTGGAGGGAGTCAATGGGAATGCGGGAAATGACACGATTAGTGTTGACGCATGCTCAATGATCGATGGACTCAATGGGCCAGAAATAGTGGCAGTACAGCCTCCCAAGTGTGGTGAACCAGGTCCAACTAATTCACCCTTCGATCAACCAGTCCGACCCTGTCAGGCTGCTTGCCCAACACCCAGTCCCAAAGCTGTTTAAACTGCAGCCAAGCAAACATTGGAACAACTGAAACCATTGTTTTGGACTCCACCAGTTCCCCGATTCTGTCCCTCTCACTGGCAAGCAGCTGAAGTTCACCACTGTCAGCAAACCTGGTTTTATAAAGAACTCGGGCGTGTTTCTAACCACACATCACTACTCCCACTCTCAAAAACTAACCAACTATATCCACCCCACGCCCACCCGATCTGCAGATGAAACCTTTATCCAAGCACCTGGGTGTGATTGTCAAAAACACTCCCATCTTCTACAAATACCTGGATTCACTTCAAATCTCCTTCACCCAGGCTAACTCACAGTGGCATTTGCTCAGGGGCCTCATCTTAAACCCTTGATTTCTATCATACACACTACCATCACCCCCTGCCACAATTATCCTTTGCCCACCACCCTCTGACACTAAGCACCTCCTTAGCTCCTTTTTGCTGACCCCTGACCCCTTTCCCATTCACTATGGTCTGACAGTGGTTCTCAGAATGTCTGAATTAGAGGCTGCAGCCCCTGAGCTCCTTCAACCCGCTTGTCTATTTCACATGCTCATCACATTCCATCACCTCCGGCACCCCCATCTTTAATTTCCCCACAACAATTCTGAGGCTCCAACTTATCAATGCATCTGGAAATCCCAGCACATCAAGACATTCTCATTTATCCACAGCACATGTTATGTCTTCAAAGAATTAATGAACTGGTCAAATGTGACACCTCTTCCACTAAACCGTGTTGACTTGGCCCAGTTACCTTTAGTTTTCCCAGTACTCTATTACAACTTTTAATAATTGTCTCTAACATTCCACCCCCCCCACCAGATGAATACTGAGCTAACTGCTGTTTCTCCACTTCATCATCAACCTTACTTGAATAACGGAGTTCACTTTGCTCCTTCCAATCTAATGGAATCTTGTCCAATCTAGAGAACAGTGGAAGATTAAACTAATGCATCATTGACCCCCAATGGCCAATTTCCTTTCCCACTGCGCAATACAAGTATAGCTCGTTGTCTGGTTGGTTCTGGAGAATGCTGACCCAAAAAAACTAGCAAAAACCCTTCATAAGCTCCTCAGTCCATTGCAGTTTTTCAATCTACACACATCACCACACCTTTAATAGGGTCTATTACTTCTGCTGTTATACTGCATCCTGTGGTGGGGTTACAGGTAGAAGGGTCTGACCGTGACGCAATGTCACACCTCCGTCGAACTGCTTGTACAACCCAATTTCCCGATCCAAAGCCATCCCTCCATTTAAGACAATTTTGAATTAACTCCCCCTTTTTGCTCTTGCCTGCATTCATATCCCCTCCCACGCTCCGGCAAGGGTCAACACATTCACCCATTAGTGGTTACCACTCCTGGAACCATGTTAAATTGAGACCCGTCACCCCAACACAAAGAACAACATTTTACAAAGAGCAGAAAGCTCTCATTTGTGAGGCATGATAACAGAGCAGTTAATATAATGCCATTGAAGCATAGGCAACTGGGGGTGTGTGGGGGGGGGCGGGGGGAGGTCACTTCCTGCCGCTGCCTGTGGAGTTTGTATATTCCCCCCCCCCCCAACGGCAGGGCTTTCCGCTGGGTGCTGCAGTTTTCCCCCACCTTCCAGAGACATACGGGTTAGTAGGCTAGTTGGGTGGCACGTGCTCATTAAGCTTGTTACCATGTTGTAACTCTAAAATTAAAAAATTATCGTCTTCCTTTCCGCAGATACCACAAAACCCCTGCTGCTTGACATATTACAAGGCAAAGTAGTCAAACAGGGTCCACAAGTTCAGCTCCTACAGTTAAGTCTTTAGAATCCAGACTGACGCTGCCCTGCGGTACAGGCAGTAGTCCAGGTTACGGATGGGAGTAAAACCTGTCAAATGTCACAGGCTATTGAGCACATTAGTCAAAGAGTGGTGCAGGGAGGAACTCAGCAGGTTATTTAAAGATTATTTAAGGGTTTATTTAAAGATACAGCATAGTAACAGGCCGCTTAGGCCCATGCCGCCCACTAACGCCCATAGTAACCAATCAGGTTAACCAATTAACCTGCTAACCCATACGTCTTTGGAGTGTGGGAGGAAACTGGAGCACCTGGAGGAAACCCACACATACAAACCTTACACAGACAGCAGCAGAATTGAACACAGATCGCTGGTGTTGTGACAGCATTACGCTAACCACTGCAGTACCATGCTGGTCGTTCCGATGTGGGCTGAGGCCCTTCATCAGGACTGGAAAGGAAAGATAAGAAACTTTTCTTCACATATCACCCACAGCATTCCAAAGCCAGCTCACTGATTCAGTGTCACACATTCACTTGATATGTCACAGCACCATTCATGCGTGCCCATACCCATTTGTACTGTTGCATCCCTCAGTTTTGAAGTAGTTCACCCCGCCCCCGTCAACAGGACACAGGAATGAATTAACCATTGACGCCCACTCACCTTCGCAGAACACCCCCGAGAAGGGAGGCGTTGAGACACTCGGGTGGGGCGAGGCGTCTCTGGACCTCGGCCACCGTCACCTTGTACTTCGACGTGGAGCTGAGGAGGGAGAGCCGGCCGGGGACTGAGCAAAACACCTCGTTGAGGTTTGTGACGCCACCGATCAGACCGTCCTTCTGATATGAGAGTGCCGCAAGTGCCATGCCCCTGGGTATCGTCACCGGTCCTTGGGAAGGGAGAAGAGTGAAGGCCAGGTTAGTCAAAGAACACTCAAAATTCAGATGGGCAGACAATGAAAAGCTGTGCACTTTTACACATTGCCAGCATATGGTCAAAGACAAAACCAGGAGTACATAGAACAACAGAACAGTACAGGCCCTTCCGCCCATGTTGTGTTGACCTTTTAACCTACTCTTAGATTAACCTAACACTTCTCTCCTACATAGCCTTCCACTTTTCCATCTATGGATCTAAGACTTTCCTGAATTTATCTGCCTCTAGCACCAGTTACTGCCAGGGCATTCCACAACCCCACAATTCTGTTTAAAAAAAAATAACTTTATCATCCCCTCTATACTTTCCTCCAATGATCTTAAAATTGTGCCACTTTGTATCAAATCATTTCCACCCTTGGAAAACATCTCCACACTATTCAATCTATGCCTCTTAGCTTGTGAACCTCTATCAAGATACCTCTCACCTCTATCTTTGCTCCAGAGAAAAGCCCTAGCTCACTCGACCTATCCTTATAAGACAAGTTCTCTAGTCCAGGCAGCTTTCCTGGTAAATCTTCTCTGCACCCTCGCTAAAGTAACTACATCATTCTTATAACAAAACAACCAGAACAGAACACGATATTCCAAGTGTGGTCTAACCATCTATTACCTTAAAGGCCAACATGCAATACACCTCAACAACCCTATCAGCTTGTGCAGGAACCCCAAGATCCCCGTTTCTTCACACTAAGTATCCTGCTTTCAGCCTTGTACTCTGCCTTCCAATGTGACCTTTCACAGCAACTCACTTCACAATTTTCTCTATTGAACTCCATCTGCCATTTCTCAGCTCAGCATCCTGTCAATGGTCCAAGAGAACAAACCCTAAAAAATTAAATGCAGCACAACTTTGAGTGTTGGAGCACAGGCAAAAGTTTAAATGGCATGTTGCATTATGGGGGTACATGTGCACGTGTGTTGTTACAGCAGATCCAGGGGTAGAAACCTCCTGACACTGGTGGAAGTGGACTGCCTGTGGCTATTTTGGGCAGCGGCTGAACAAACACGAACAGCTCCCTGTCAGCTGGATCAGGTAAGGTGTTAGGACAGGGACTCTTCCAGGGCAGGGGTGAAAGGGAACAAGGCAACCCTACTCTCCCAGCTTTGGGCTGAGTGCCTTCATTTTCACAGCCCAATCCAAGCTAGAGTGGGAAAAGAAACACTGCAGATCTCAACGCCAGTCTGGACAATGCCAGAAGGTACAAGTTGTGAAGAATGTTTATGTACCTTAAGCTGCTTTCCCCCCGCCCCACTCTCCCCTTCCTCAAAGTTGCCTGTTCACCGCTAAATTACCACTAATAGCAAACAGTCAATATTTTCACCAGTGTAGGGTCAACCCAGTTGAGTTCCTGACTCGTGTCTCCTCCATCCTGACTTTGGGCATTGAGTAGGTGAAGGTTCACCCTTCCAGCTGTCTGGGATTGCTCAGATCCCAAGCTGGTAGGTTAATGGGGCTGCATATATTATACTGGACATACCCCTGATACAAGTTGCTGAGAAGCTAATGAGCACGCAAGACCAAGAAATAGGAAGAATACAAATGAGATCGAGAGAGATGCCACAGATTCAAAGGGCTAAATGGCTTCCTTTTTGCTTCCAGAACCGAAGTATGCTTCCTTCTTCCTCTTGACTAGATGTTCCACCTTTCTGGTCAACCATGCCTTTCCCTGCCTCAAAGGGATCATAATTCATCTTCCCAATTAAATCCTATACTGTCTGTTTCTATCCTTATCCATTGCTATGCTAAAGGTCAGGGAGGCGTGCTTCACCACCTCTGAAATTCTCACCTACTGAGAGATCTGTCACCTGACCAGGTTCATTGCCTAGTACTGTACTACATGAAGTATGGCCTCCCCTCTAGTGCACCAGGAATCCACTCTCGGCAAACTTAAATCCTGTCCCATCTAAACCTTTACACTTTTACACCAATCAATTTAGGGAAGTTGAAGTCACCCATGACAACCCGGTTGTTTTTGCAACTTTCTGAAAACTGCCACCTGCTCTGCTCCTCAGTGTCCTAGGTAAAAGGAATTTCAATAAACTGTCTCCTCCACAAGATTAAAGGAGCTTTGAGGTCAAGTGTCCAACATTCCTCCTACACATTTCTGGGTCCAAGAGGAGCATCAGGCAGCATACAAGGAGCTCCTTGTTCTTCTCCATACAGAGTTAGAGTCCAGGCTGGCCCATAGGACACAGTTTAATATTGCATTACTGGGACAGCATACTAACTCCCAAGTGAGACACCAGAGAGTAGGATTTACGTACTACACCTTACTCAGGAATAACAGAATCAGGTTCAGTATCACCAGCATTATGAAATTTATGGCAACAATACGTGAGAAATAAACAAAAAACTCAATTACAGCAAGTGTACATAATGCTCTACTCGCATTATCAGCCAAGTAATTCATCCCTTTGGATGGTTCCTTCAGATACAAATATCTTCAAATCCCTGAGTGCCACAGTAAAGGGTTCGAGCATTTCGAGCCTGGACAAAGGACTGGCAATGCAAGGGTGTTGTGGGTGGTGATGTGTCCATGTACACATGGCCATCAACGTTGCTGCTGGGAGAGGCTGTAACTTTGGGAACGATGGTTTAGAAATGGCAGATCAAATTTCACAAACAAAACAGACCTCGGCCACAGCATGCTATGAGTGAACATTTCCGATCGTGCTGGGAGGTCGGGCTTCATGCCCTGGATGGTGTGAGCTTCTCGAATGGTGGAGCTGCTCCCATCCAGGGAAGTGGAATGTATTCGGCCACATTTCTATCTCGTACATGGTGGAAAGGCAGGTGGGTGCAGGAAAGCAGCTACTTGCCACAGGATACTCAACTTCAGGCCCATTCTGTAGCCACCATATTATCAACACAGTAACGTAGTGGTCAGCAGAACACTATTCCAGCGCCAATGACCAGGTTCAACTCCACCACAGCCTGTGAGGAGTTTGTATGTTCTCCCTGTGACTGCACAGATTTCCTCCGGGTGCTCCAGTTTCCTCCCACATTCAAGACTTATGAGTTGGTAGATCAATTCTTCACATGGTTGTAACCAAGCAAGATGGACTTGAACCAGAAACCATATTGTATTTATAAATAGCTACATAAAAATGGTGACTGGTCCAATGGAATTCATGATAGTCGACGACAGGAATGACATTGAATGTCAGAGGTAGGAGATAGGACTCTTTTTGGAGGTGGTCACTGCGGCACTTTTGTAACACGAATTAGCCCACGTCTGAATATCACTCTGGATTTTACTATATGCAGACATGGGTTGCCTTGTTTGCCGAGGAGCTGACAAAGGACATGAATAGTTTGTACTTGTTGGCAAACATCCACAGTTTGAACTTGCTGTTGGAGAAATGGTAGGTTGATGAGATAGCTGAAAGTGGTTGGGACACGGGACGTGACACTGTGGCCCAGGGTAAATGATCTGCCACAAGCAGAGTCTTCTTGCTTTGTACAATGTACAACTGAAACAGTTTCCTCTTGATACCCTTTGACCCCAGTTTTACCAGCTACAGCATTTGATGCCACCATGGTCAAGGACAGACACTGTGCCCTCACCTATGGGATTCAGTTCTTTGCACCACATTTGGATAAAGTACATGATGAGGCGGCAATAGTCCTGGTGACAACCCACCTGGGTGATGTCCGATTTCCATCACTTTGCACGTGATTGACAGAAGATTGACCAGTCAGGAATTCCCGCATTCAATTTGACTTTTTGTTAATGAAACAGATATAAAGGTAAATTTTCCACGATGCTGGGTAACTGCCAGTAATGTAACTATACTGGAACACAAGTTGGATCACACATTAGAGATTGCCTACAATTCCATCTTCTTTGCTACAAAAATAATAAAGTCTGGAAGAAACTGCAGCAAGGACATACAAAGCTGTTTCTCTGAATATGAGGATTAGCTCTCAGGAAGGATTGAGTTGGTGATATTCTATTTCTCAGGTAGAGTCAACAAACTTTGAAGAGGACTTTTAAAGTAATTAAGTTTGATAGGGTTAGTGGGAAGAAACACTATCCAGAACAAAGCAAAGAGTGCAGTCACAATTCAAAGAATTTTAGGAAAAATTTCATAATGAGGTGCAAATGAAAAGCTCACTGAACATCTACAATAAAGCCTTTTTTAAAAAATGGACCTTATTGAAATAACTGGGATGCTAACCTCCGGCTATCATTCCTGTAAACACTATTCACATCTCAGCACAAATCTATTGCTATTATAGTCTTTGTATTAATCAATCAAGAGCAAATTAACAAATCAGAAAATGCTCATAGCATTTATCTAGCCTCTTTCAAAACTTCAAGACAGTTGCTTGCAGCAAATTAGCACTTCTGTGTTTGAACTGGGGAGCAGGGGAGAGAGAGAACTCTGGGAATGGGACTGATGAGAATACTCAGAGCTAGCAAGGACTAAATGGGCAGAATGGCCTATCTCATAGAAAAATGAATATGGTAATAAATTGTTCTACAGAAAATGTAAAAATTGACATACAGCATGATAAAGACGTATCACTCAAAACTCTAAGAGCCAGTATAGATTTGATAGATCAAATTCCCTCCAATGTCTTACAAAAATATGGGGAAAAAATTATCACAAGCATTGAAAATGAGTTATGTACTCTTAGGTGAAAATACAGAGCAAAGAGCTAAAATGCTCCCTTCCTGGGTTAAAATGTTAACCTCTGTATAAGCAGGTATTTCTCTATTGAGACATGGAATTCATGAGCACTCTGTGAACAATATTTTCCAAACCCATGAAACTTACTGCATGACAAGTTTTAATAAGGGTTGCAAGTTCCCAGGGTCTCAAACCACCAAATTACTGGTGTGTGAAAAAGTCACCAATTTCACAGCCAAGATAACTATCTATGAAGATGGTTGGAGTTAATTAGGCTGCATATACAAAGTGTTAAATAACTACACCACTTACAAAACAAGGTGTTCTCAATGAGAAACTCACCACAATTACTGCATTGGGAAAGTTCTGCCTAGTCACACAATCCAGAGAGCCATCCTCAACCAGTTTTGAAAGAGCGCGATGTTCCTCTGGGGCATAGAAATCTAACAAATTCCTTCCTCCCCACCACTACCGGTTAGCATCCAGCCTACTGGATCAATATGGTGGCTCAGTGAATACAGGGCAAAGTTGTAGTTGCAGCTGGTGGCATCACTTCTTGGCAGACAAGAGGGGGAAGAAAAGTAGGGAATATGCCAAAATGATCAGGGAACAGAGGAGGGGAACATGCACATCCAGCCTTTCTATTTTAAGCAGATAGACACAGCCCTAAGCCATAGAGAAATACTTGTCCCACCAAGACTGCACAGACAATTAAGTTCAAAGTAAACATATGTCACCATATACAACCCCGAGATTCTTTTCTTACAGGCATACTCAGTAAACCCAAGGAACAATAGAATCAAAGATCACAACCAACAGGATGGACAACCCATGATGCAAAAGTCAACTGCAAATTCAAAAGAAAAATAAATAAGTAAAAACTATCGAGAACATGAGATAAAGTCTTCTCCATGGGAATAGTTCAGTGATGGGGCAAGTGGAGTTGAGTCAATTTATCCCCTCTGGTTCAAGGGCTTGATGGTTGGGAGGTTATAACTATTCTTGAACCTAGTAGTGTGGACACAAGGCTCCTGTACCTTCTTCCTGATGGTAGCAGTGAAAAGAGAGCATGACCTGGGTACTGGGGGTCCCAGATGGAGCACTCCTTGTAGGTATGCTCAGTGGTGGAAGGGGGCGGTGGGGAAAGGGGGGGTTCCCTTGATGGACTGGGCCATATCCACTTTTTGTAGGAAGTTCTGTTCAAGGGCATTAATGTTTCCATACCAGGCCACAACGCAACCAGTTAATATACTCTCCACCACACATCTATAGAAGTTTGTCAAAGTTTTAGATGTCATCTGAATCTTTGCAAACTTCTAAAGTAGTAGATGTGCTGTCATGCATTCTTTATAATTGTACTTACCTGCTGGGCCCAGGACAGATCCTCTGAAATAACACCAAGAAATTTAAATTTGCTGATCCTCTTGTCCTCTGATACCCAATGAGGACCGGCTCATAGACCCCTCATTTCCTCCTCCTGAAGTCAATAATCTGCTCCTTGGTCTTGCTGACATTCAGTGAGAGGTCGATGTTGTGGCACCATTCAGCCAGATTTTCAATCTCCCTCCCATATGCTGATTTGTCACCACCTATGATTCTACTAACGACAGTGGTGTTGGCAGAAAACTTGAATATGGCAATGGAGCTGTGTGTGCTCAGCCTCACAATCATAAGTATAAAGCGAATAGCATGGGAGCCTGAGCACACAGCCTTGTGGTACACCTGTGCCGATGGAGATCGTTGTTGCCAATCTAAACTGACTGGGGTCTGCGAGTGAGAAAATAGAGGATCCAATTGCACAAGGATATATTGAGGACAAGGTCTTGAAGCGTATTCATTAGTTTTGAGGGAACAAGTTGCAATCGATAAAAAGCATTCTGATGTATGCATGTATGCTGCCCAGATGTTCTAGGGTTGAGTGAACAGCCAATGAAATGGCACCTGTTGTGCCAATTCGCTTCTCAGACAAGAGTTGATGTTTCAACACCAACCTCTCAAAACACTTCACAGTGAATGCAAGTGCAACTGAACAATAGTCACTGAGGCAGGTTACCAGATTCTTCTCAGCCGCTGTTATAATTGAAGGCTGCATGAAGCAGGTGGGTATCTCAAACTGCCAAAGCAAGAGGTTAAAGATATCGGTGAACATTTCAGCCATTTGATCAGCACAGGTCTTAGGAATCCCACCTGGGCCAAATGCTTTCAGTAGGTTCACCCTCCTGAAGGATGCTCTCACATCACCCTCAAGGATAGAAATTACAGGCTCATGGGCTGTGGGAGTTCGTGAAGATTTCTCCACATTAATATGGTCAAAGCAAGCACAAAATGCAATCAGCTGATCTGGGAACAAAGCTTTGTTTTGTTTTCATCTATGTCACTTGGCTTCACTTTGTAAGTAGTGACAGTATTCAAGCCCCACAAAAGCTATTGAACATCCTTCAGCAGTTCAAGTTTGGTCCAGAGTTGCTACTTCACCTGTGAGATGGCTTTCTAGAGATCATGCCTGGACCTTTTGTATCTCTAGGTTACCAGATCCAAATGCCACTGATCTGACCCTCAGCAGATTGCCAACCTCATGGTTTATTCCGTGCTTCTGGTTGGGGAAGACAATGACTTTATGGGGACACACTCGGCTTGTCATTGACTGTTTTTATGAAGTCAATGATAACAGTGGTGTATTCATTCAGATCCTCAGAGTCCTTGAACACGACCCAGTCCAAGTTGAAGCAACCCCACAGCTGCTCCTCTGCCCCCTGCAACCACCTCTTTGTGGTCCTTCTCTGAAGCCTTTGTCTTTACATAGGTAGAAGGAGAGCCATGTAATCAGATCTCCCAAAATGCGGTCTGGGCATAGAACAGTAGGTATTCCTTCTCATTCGATAGCAGTGATCCAGTATGTTGGGAGCCCTGGTGCTACGGGTTATATGCTGATAATTAGGCAGGGATTTCTTCAATCAAGCCTGATTGAAGTCCCCAACTATGATTTGAAATGAGTCAAGTTGGATTGTTTCTTGAAGGCTGTCATCAACAAACAATATCTTGTTTTTGGCGGTATGTAAACTGTAGTCATGGAGAATTCTCATCTTGATAAGTAGAATGGTCGGCACTTAATCATCAGACATTCCAGGGTGGGGGGTGGGGGGGACAAGAATATGACAGAATTGCCAGTCTGAGCACTACAAAGTGTTTATCATGAAACAAAGACCACCCCCCACCCCCCATAACTTCTGCCTTCTCCAAATCAGCAGTTCAGTCCATCCTGTATATTGAGAAGCTTTTGGATCTTATTGATGCATTCAGCATGTCGGGAGCAAGCCATGTCTCCATGAAACAGAATGCAGCAATTCCTCATTTCCCTCCAATACGGCAATTTTGCCCTTAGGTTCTCAATCTTGTTCTCCAGCAACTGAATATTTGCTAACAAAATGCTAGGCAGAGGCTAATATTTCACTATCCCTGCATTCCCCTCAGTTCCCATTATACCACCCCCACCTGTGCACTGGATGGCAATTAACTGAACAACTGACATGCCTTCAGGATATTGGAGGAAATTTAGCAAAGGAAGGAAACCTACAGTCACAGGGATACCATGCAACTTCACACTGACAACCCAGGAGTCACGATTAAAACCAGATGGAAATCCCACAGGGAGCCGTGCTCTGAGAAGATGGACACCAACATTTGAATCTGCATTGCTGAATGCTGTCTGGAGTTTCTGACCATCTGCACCACTGTCTGGTGTGGGTGCTCCAATGTGCAGGATTAAAGAGGCTGCCAAGGGTTGTAGATACAGTCAACCCCATCATAGGTGCAACCATCCATGCCATCAAGGACATCTTCAAAAGTTGCTGCCTAAAGGTAGCGGCATTAGGGACCTTCACCACCTGGCACATGCCCTCTCATTGGCAGGGAGGCAGATCCACACTCAATGTCTTAGGAAGAGTTTCTTTCCCTCTGACAATTTTGAACAGTCCATATACACTACCTCACTATTGCCCTTTTGTACAATTTATTTTTAGTATTTTATAGTAATTTTGTATGTCTTTGCACTGTGCTGCTGTACAAAACAAACTTCATGTTATATTAGACATTGATAATAAACCTGCTTCTGATTCAATCACCTTAACGACATCTCCTATTGCAAAGCCATGGATAAGTGGTAAAGGGAAAATAAAATCCGCCCAGTGTTTAGCAGCATAGAGTTACTGTTTAATTGGCTAGGTAACAAAAGAACCCACATCAAGAGGGGGAATCCAGCGGTGAAAAGTTTTGGTGATTACAGGCCCAAAACCATTTGTCCCTCCCAAGCACACCATACTTATTACATTGGGGCTCATCTTACTGTGACACTGTCCACAAGATGAACAGCAAAGGTGTTCACATTAACCTGACTGTCACACGGTGATGTACAGTATCAGGTATTCAGAATTAATGAAGCATGAAGAGTTTGGAAAAGGGTCTGATCGTCATTTTTAAACAGGCGTCCACAAATAATGGCTAGATCCAACAACAAAAAACAATATTGTTACAAGTCAATTATATAAACTCACTGAGGCCTCTAACATCCCTTCAAAGTGGCTTGATAGCCAACACAGCCATGAAGTACATTTGGACTTAGAACCATGTCACAAGATTTGCTTTGCAAAGCTTTGATAGCAGAAGCTCAAGTTAAATTGCACTTTAACAAGGCGCTAAGAGCAAATACAGCCTTCATGAGATGACCTGCACTCTTAGGCTAGAAAACGCCAGTTTCGAGTAAAAACAACAGGCGTCCACACTACACGTTTTTCAAAATATCTCTGTCCACACTAAAACGGATGTTTGGGCGAATCTACTCCTACTGGGCATGCGCAGACACATCTACAGAAAACAAGCAAAGAGGAAACGGTATAATATTTATGTTTCCGCCGCGGCGTTGTGCTATTTCCATTGGTCAAAAACTAGAGTACTAACAACAGCAAAAGAAAGTTTTCAACAACGTCTTCAAGGAATACAAAGAAAACCTCCGCTGGAAAAACCAGACCGGACTTCTTCGTTTAGACAGACAATGAAGTCGAGCTGTTTCTGTGAGTTACAAATGACTACAAAGTCAGCAAAGCAGTGGAGATGTTTAACTCCAAACAAACTATTAACGTAGACAATAAAGTAAACAACACACGCATGAAGCCATCCTCTACCAAAGATCAACAAGAGAGTGGAATCTCCTGCCGCCAGACCTGCACAGTATCTCTGACATTAATATTTTTAAAGATAGACTCAATCAACTTAGGGGATCTAGTCAAAAAAGCTCACTTTACAATTTAACTCTCACACCGTTCACACCGACTGCGCTTTATAATAGCCGTCCGGCAGTGCTTGCACAGTACCAAGCAGGAAAAGCATGTTGTTGTGTTGTTGTCATGACAACGTTTTCAGATATCTCCCTTTACCCCATCTTCATCGCAACGCCAAACAATCGTTTTCAAATTTACACACTCTGGAGAGTGTTTTAGAAAAGCTCCGTTTTCAGGGGATGAAAACTCCGTTTCAGTGTGGACAGAAGGTCAAAACGAAGCGATAAAGCTTCGTTTTCAAAATTATCCAGTGTAGCGTGGATGTAGCCTTAATGTGCTGTTAGAGACATCATATGGTGCTAGGAAACGGCCCTCTTTAACAGATGGATATACTTTGGTATTGCATTAACAGGACATAAATGGGAGGAACACACTGAATAAAATATTATTTTCTGCAAGTAATCCTGATTTGCAACTGTATATCAGTACTGGCTGTTCCTACCACACCACCCTAGAAAGCCGATTTCTACACTCAATTACATTGGTTCTCCCTCCACTCCCAATTAGTTTGGAGTTTACTTCCTTCCCGTTGACTCCTTGTCTCTGGTTTATGAGTAGTCCACAATCAAAACAGTAGAAAATAGGAGGTGTAGGTCACCAAGCTCTTCTAGCCTACACCACCATTCAATAGAGATCAAAGAGACAACACTGCAGAAGCCCATATAATCTATGTCAACCAGTCTTCTGCTTGTCAGCATTCAGACCTGAATAAACCGTTCTAAATATTTTAAATAAGCCTCTTATTTAGTAGTCTCTAATAAAAATCATCTCAACATCTATCTTGTCAAGTTCCCTTAGGATCTCATAGGTTTGGATAAGGTCATCCACCATTTTTCTAATCTATTATGAATACAGAACCAAACTGTCTAGCTTCTCAAAATAGGACAACCCTCCATTACCAGGAATTAGCCTGGTGAGTCTTATCTGGACTACATCAAATGCCACTGTCCCCTTTTGGCTAAGGGACCTAAAGCATTGTTTTTCAGATGAGGCCTCAACAAAATCCTGCACAAATGCAATAAAATCTCATTATTCTCCTACATCCACCTCGATACCTCTGAACTTCACACATTTATAGTCTTTTTGTTTTTCCTACTTAAGTGCATAACGCAACACTTCCCCTGCTTCTTAGTCAAAACATGCAAATCTGTCTCAGTCCTTTAGCAGGCTCTCAATGGCCTCACAAAATGCCCTTCTACCTATATTCATTAAACTTGTAAACCCTATGCTTCATTCCTCAGTTACTGATGTATGTAACAATTGGGGTTCAAGAAACAACTTCTCAGATATACCACTTGCTACATCCCTCCAGCCTGAAAAGGACTCATTGATTCCAACTGCAGTATGGAGCATAGCGTTTTTCAGGCACTGAAAGATCAGGGTTCAACTCCCGTCAGTCTGTAAGGAGTTTGTATGTTCACCCCATGGTTGCATGGGTTTGGTCCGGGTACTTTGGTTTCCCAAAATCCAAAGACTTACAGGTTAGTAAACTGTGGGCACCCCACGTTGGCACTGGAAGCATGGCGACACTTGTAGGCTGCCTCCAGTACATTTTCTGTGTGTTGGTCATTGATGAAAAAGACACATTTGACTGTGTTTCAATGTACATGTGACAAACACAGCTAATCTTAAAATCTTAATTTAAAAAAATTCTAGTGATAGCTAGTTTTCAGCCCGTGCCAATACTTTAGTCTCTTAATTTATGCATCAGCCTTTCGTGGCACCTTGTCAAATGCCTTCTGGAAATCTAAACACACATCTACAGGCTCCCCTTTATCAATTCTCTCAATAATTGAGAACAATTTTAATCAAATACGATTAGCAAGTTCAAATATGGGTTAGTAAATTTGCAGATGATACAAAGGTTGGCGGGATAGCGGATAGCATAGAAGATTGACAGAGAATACAGCAGGATATAGATAATTTGTAGATACGGGCAGAGAAATGGCAGATGGAGTTTAACACAGCCAAATGTGAAGAATTGCACCTTGGTAGGTCAAATGTAAAGAGACAGTATACTGTTAAAGCAAGACCCTTAACAGTGTTGATAAGCAGAGGGATCTTGAGGTCCAAGTTCACAGCTCCCTGAAAAAGGCTACACAGATTAATAGGGTGGTTAACAAAGTATATGGCATGTTTGCCTTTATTTGTCGAGGCAATGAGTTCAAATGCAAGTTATGCTCCAGCTTCATAAAGCTCTTGTTAGGCTGCTTCTGGAGTATCGCATACAGTTCTGGTTGCCCGATTACAGGAGGGATGTTGAGGCTTAAGAGGGTGCAGAAATGGTTTACCAAAATGCTACTTGGATTAGAGGGTATGTTCTACGAGGAGAGATTGGACAAACTTGGAGCAGTGGAGGCAAAGGTAGATTATGAGGGGCATAATGTAGACAGACAGACAGAATCTTTTTCCCAGTGGTAAAATGTCTAATACCAAACGGCATGCATTTAAGGTGAGAGGGGATAAGTTCAAAGGAGATGTGAGGCGCAAGATCTTTTATACAGAATGGTGGTGCCCGGAATGCACTGCCTGGGGTGATGGTAGAGGCAGATATATTAAGGAATTTTAAGACATGAATGTGAGGAAAACAGAAGGATATGGACATTGTGCAGACAGAAGGGATTAGTTTAGTTGGCTAATTGATGACTAATATAATTGATTTGGCACAAAATTATGGGCCAAAGGATCTGTCCCTGTGTTCTATAATTTCCATTTTATAAAGGAAACAAGAGATTCCACAGATGCTGGAAATGTTGAGCAACACACGCAAGTGCTGAAGGAACTCAGCAGGTCAGGCAACATCTATGAAGCATCTCTGTCCGAAATAATCGACCATTTCCCTCCATAGATGTTTCCAAGTCTTTTAGTCCTATGATTTGGATATTTATCACTGTTTATCTATTGAACAATCACTTAGCTTACTTTACCCATTCCATCTAAGACAACTCCACCTTCGTACCAGTATAATTTCCCTTATTGAAGTTAAGACTGTGGTTTTGATCTTGTGGTGCTCAGCTTCAAACAAATCTATAATTATCTTATTGTGGTCACTATCTCTTATGGGATCTTTAACCACAGGACCCGATTCAAAGTTCAAAGTAAAGTTATCAGAGTACATACATGTCACCATAAACAAGTCTGAGATGCTTTTCCCTGTGGGCATACTCAGCAAATCCATAGAACAGGAACTGTAAACAGGATCAATGAAGAGCAAAGACAACAAACTGCAAATGCAAATAAAAATAAATAGAAATAAATAATGAGATGTGAAATAACAAGATAAAGAGTCCTTATAGTGAGATCACTGGTTGTGGGAACATCACAATAGATAGGTGTAGTTATCCCCTTTTGTTCAAGAGCCTGATGGTTGTGGGTGGTAACTGATGGTGAGAGTCCTGAGGCACCTGTACCTTCTACCTGATGGAAGCAGCAAGAAGAGAGCATGGTGAGGACCTTTGATGATGGACATTGCTTTTCTATGACAGTGTTTTGTGTAGATGTGCTCAACTGTTAGGAGGGTTTTACCCATGATGTACTGAGCCAAATCCACCACCTTTCATCAGCATTGGTGTTTCCAAACCAGGTCGTAATGCAGCCAGTCAATACACTTTCCACCACACATCTATTGAAGTTTGTCGAGGTTTTTGATGACATGCCAACTCTCCACAGACTCCTAAGGAAGTAGAGGCATCGTTGTGCATTTTTTTGTAATTACATTTATACGATGGGTCCAGGACAGGTCCCATCATATCAGACAGTGCCACCCGGGAATTTAACATTACTAACCCTCTCCACCTCTGATCATCTGCTGAGTACTGGCTCATGGACCTCTGGTTTGCCTCTCCTGAAATCTACAATCAGTTCCTTGGTCTTGCTGACATCGAGTGGGAGGTTGTTGTGACACCACTCAGCCAAATTTTCAATCTCCTTCCTGTATGCTGAATCATCACTCCCTTTGATGCAGCCCACAACAGTGGTGTCGTCAGCAAACTTGAATATGGTGTTGGAGCTGGACTTAGCCACACACCTTTCTCTATTACTCATAACCAAATTTAAACCAGGTTTCTGTAACATACGTTTCTAAACAGCAATCCTTGAATAACACCACAAAATACCTCTACAATGCACTTGCACTTATGTTGCAGGATAATAATACTCCTGTTAGGTCACATCTGGAATATTGCATTCATTTCTGTTTGCCCCATTATAGGGAGGATGTGGAGGCTTTGAAGAGGATGCAGAAGGGATTCACCAGGGTGAGGGGGTGCATGTTCTATGAGAGATCAGATAAGCTTGAGCTGTTTCATCTGGAGTAGCAGAAGCACAGTAGAGACCTAAAATGGTCTCTTAAGATTATGAGAGACATAGATACAGGTGATATCCTTTTCCCCAGGGTTGAAATATCTAATACTAGAAGACAAGCATTTAAGAGGGGATCAGTTCAAAGATGTGCAGGGCAAAGTTTCTTTCTGAAGAGTGGTAGGTTGTCTGGAATGCACTGCCCAGGGCGGTGATGGAAGCAAATACAATAGAGATGTTCAAGACACTCTTAGACAGGCGCATGAATGCACAGATAACAGAGGGATATCAACGTGGTGCAGGTTGAAGTGATGACTTTAGTTAGGGCATTTAATTGCAAGTTTAGTTAGTCAAGCACAATATCCTGGGCCGAGGGGTCAGTCCTGTGCTGTCCTGTTCCATATTCCACTTGCCCACTTAGTTTATCCAATCATTCTTTTGCTAAATTTCTCCCATGAATATGGCAGTCCCCTTCAGATGCTCCCTCAGTTACACTTCACTCTATCAAGGAGCCTATTGACTACTTCCACCTGTCTTCTTTACTGCTTTTTTTTTGACTGAAACCAATTCTACATGGCTGTCTATTCCCTTTATATCAGACACAACATTGCTCCGGTACCTACCTTGATCAATGAGACTAACCCTCCCCCCCTATTGACTTGTTCGTTTGGAATATATAACCCAGAATATTGATCAGCCAGTCCTGATCACTGTGCAGCCATTTCTCTGTAAGGGCAACACGAGGATGATCTAACACGAATATGTACATTGAAGAACAAAGATGCTACACTTCCCACCCACCACCACCCACCCCCCCGTGCATCCTCAAAACCTTTGGTCAACTCAGGAAAAGACCAATCTTAAACTCAGCTCACAGTCTACTGTAGAGATAATGCTCTCACTTCCTAATGGCTTAAACATAGGAACAATCTAGAGCAGCCATTTCAGAACTCCAGAGCTCCACACATAAAACTTGCTGCACAAGTTGGTAGGGCAGTTACGAAGGCATATTGCATGAGGCGTATTTGTCAGAGAATTGATTTCAAGAGCAGCGAGGTAATATTGCAGTTCTATGATACGCATATTCGACTGCACTTCAAGTATTGTGTTCAGTACCGGTCGTTTCATTGTAGGAAGGACGCAGAAGCTTTCAGGAGGATGCAGAAGAGATTTACCTGGATTAGAAAGCATGTCTTATGAGGGTGGGTTGAACGAGCTAAGGCTTTTCCCATCCTCCTTCACTCCAAAGAGAAGTGACTTGACAGAGGTGTACAGGATAAAAGGCATGATAGATTGAACAGCCAGCGTCTTCTTCCCGGAAGTAAATGGCTACCATGAGAGAGCATACTCTTAAAGTGATTAGACAAATGTATGAGGGGGATGTCAGAGGTAGTTTTCTTTTTTTAAAAGAAGTGGTGTGTTCATGGAATGTGCTGCCGGGGTGGTGACAGAAGCAAATACGTTGGCGACATTTAAGAGATTCTTAAACAGGCACATGGGTGGGAAGCATTAGAATGATTTTAGAGTGGGTGAAGAGGTCAGCACAATATCATGGGCTAAAGGGCCCATGTTTATGCTCTATAGAAAACCCTTTAGACCCACTGGAAAGATAAGCAGTATAACATCAGTGATCTCTCAGGCCAACACTGGGACCAGATCCTACACTCAAGACAGTCCCAATAAGTGTCTCTCTTCTCCAAGCTCCCAAAACAAGCACTGTGGTTAGAAATTACCAGGCAGACAGAAAAAAAATTATAAGGATGTTCTAAAATCTCCTTGAACATATGCAGAATCAATGGATCTCAGCATGTCAGGCAACATCTATTGAGGGAAATGAACAGTTGGCACTTTGGGACCGGAACTTTCATTGAAATGTCAACTTTTCACTTCCTCCAACATTTTGTGTTGCTCAAGATTTCCAGCATCCATAGAATTTTTTGTGTAAATTTTTTTTGCAGTCGCTGGTCCTCGAATGCCAAGAGCAGAGCAGCCACATCCAAGAAAGCACAAAGCACCTCAGATCTGCACAATGAAACCAACAGTGGAAGTATACAACTCCACCATCTGGACCTCCTGTCTGAGCTGTGGCTCTTTATAGAGGATTCTTCAGCCCCAACAGATTTGGAGTGGCCAGTCAGATTGACACACCTTGGAAGGGCAGAACCATCAAGCTGAGATAAACCAACCCCATTCTTGGACAAATCCATCAGAGACCAGAGAGTCATTCTACTTTACTTGGGTGTTGGTGACCAAACTAGACATAATAAAAGAGACAAATGCAACTCCACAACTGGTCAAAGCTTCACTGATCTCCACACACTGACACAAACATTGAACGGGAATAAGAGAGGATGCCACATGTTGGGAGTTTTAACATCAATCTGAAAAATGGAGGGCAAAAGAATTAGAACTGAAAGTGTTAATGTAAAAAGACACCATCTCCATTGAACTTGGATCAGAAGGCCAGTGAACAAAGTTCCATATGCTGCTTCTTGTGTTTTTAATAAGTCACAATTAGTTCTGCTGCACATTAATTAATCCCAAAGGGGGAAGGAATGCAGGCTTTGGCTTTGATAGACCTG
This sequence comes from Mobula hypostoma, assembly GCF_963921235.1. NCBI lineage: Eukaryota > Metazoa > Chordata > Chondrichthyes > Myliobatiformes > Myliobatidae > Mobula > Mobula hypostoma. Next base: position 225,134,480 of record NC_086098.1, read on the forward strand.
GACAGGCAGATAAAACAATGTTACTAGCTTGTGTAGTGTTTATAGGGCTCTCTGTAGTGTTTATGTGTTAACTAGGGGGCCGTGCACAACCCGGATTTGATGGAGACAGCCGTGAGAAGCACGGAGGAACATCTGGAGTAACTTCTGAAATGCCCACTTCGCTGCCGCTGCTACTGTGCAATCGAGAATCTCTGGAGACAAAGGCCCCAAATCCTCGGCTTTGCCTATTGCCAGGGTCGGGGTCAAGGCACTTGGCAGAGATGTGCTCGGTGTCGGAGGCTCGGAGTTTTCGGACGGACTCGGAGTCGGACTGTGGTCAGATGTTTCCAGTGTGCTGCATCGGGAAGTTGGCGGCGCTGGAGGTTTACCGTCTGCGTGAGATGATGAGACTTTCGAGTGACTTTGAGACTTTTACCCTGCCATGATCTGTTTTTTATCAAATTACGGTATTATTTTGCACTGTTGTAACTATATGTTATAATTATGTGGTTTATGTTAGTTTTTAAGTCGGTTTGTCATGTGTTTCCGTGATATCATTCTGGAAAAACATTGCATCATTTCGTAATGCATGCATTACTAAATGACAATAAAAGAGAACTGTGTGTCCTCAATCTAATAATCTAATCTTGCCAATGAGGCTGACTCAGGAATATGTCAGAGTGTACGTTTAGCTAGGTCCTGCAACCAATCCCTAGTTAGTGTTCAGATGGTTAGGGTTCAAGTGAGGAAGAATCAGGATTGGATTTATTGTTATTGACATACGCCATGAAATTTGCTTTTTTTAAAAAAAATGGCAGCAGTGCAAGACATTAAAAAAATTACTATAAGTTACAAAACAAAAAAAAGAGCAAAAGTGGAACAGCGAGGTAATGTTCATGAGTCGTTCAAAAATCTGATGGCACAGGGGAAGAAGCTGCTCCTGATAAAGAGGTAACATTTCAAAGTCTGACCTAGAACAAAACTTAAATCCTGATTAATATAGGGGTAGAAATAGAAGGCTGACACAAGGTGCATCCATTTATCCTATCTGTACCCCTCAACGTTGTAAACCTAAGATCCCTTCTCATTCTCCTGTGATCCAGAGTCTAGTTAAACCCACATGCAGATAGGGAGCTTAGTAGCCCGAGAGTTTTGGTGAGTGGTAGAATCTGAGGAGAGTGGGAGGTTGATGGGATTGTGAGCAGCATAAAACAGGATGTGTAAATGTGTGGTTGGGGGGTTAGTGGACTGAAAGGCATATTTCCATGCTGTCCTTCTAAGTGTGAGGTGATTCAGTTTGGAACCAAAAAAATAAAATAAAATCTAAATGGTTCAAACTTGGTGAGGAAGCTTGGGCTTCAGGGGATTTTCAAACAGTTCTGGAGCTGAGGAAGCAGTTATGTGAAGGGAGAGAAAAGGATGGAGATCTAAAATCTGTTCAAAATAATGATCAAAGGAGAAATAAAGTGACATCTTCATGGTGGAAATCACTAGACCACACAAATTTAAATTAATCAAATGACAAAGGGGAGCAGAGGAGTGGTTTCATTTTCAATAAGATGCAGGGCCTGTTCCAGTTTGGGATGAGGGCCGATCTTACTGAAACATTCCTGCCTGAAGTGATTGAAGATGACGAGATGTTAATTTTGACATCAAACCTGATAAAATTAAGTTCAAAAATAAATACTAGGAATAGAGAAAATATTTGTACTGGTCAGAACCCATTGTCCCTCTGCAGACAGGCCACTGCTGCTTACTGAAGGCCAATAAGAAAACACAAGCGCCTCTACTTCCTCAGATGGCTACAGAAATTTGTCCTGTCCTCATCGATCCTCAGTGTTCATAGATGCACAACTTAAAGCATTCTATGTACGCGCATGACAGTATGACAGCTGCTCGGCCCGTGACCGCACAAAACTGCTGAGAGATGTGGATGCTGTTCAGCACATCGTGGAGACCAGCCTCCCCTCCGTGGACTGTCCATGAATGGTGATGAAATTGTCTGCAGATTCAGGCCCTTCAGCCCATCAAATCCGTGTGGATCATTTTGTTCACTTGTGCCAACCTCACTAGCTCACATTAGATCCTTCAATACCTTGCCTATTTAAGTGTCTTTCTAAATGTATCTTTAACACAAATTGTATCCCACTTCATTCTCCCTAGTAGCATGTTCAGGTATTAGTCACTATTCATATAAAAATCTTACCCTTCAAATCCTCCTAAACTCTGTCCACTTACATTATACCTCTGGTTTTTGATATCTCTACCATGGGAAAAATCATCTGATCTACCTTTGCACCTCATGTCCAGTTACCCTTCGCACCCCAGGGATAACAAAACCAACCTATCCGATCTCCCCCCACAACCAAAATGCTCAAATCCAGGCCACGTCCCAGTGCATCTCCTTGACACTCTGTCCCACCACAAGCACAACCCTCGGTCAAGTTGTCCCAAAGGACATTTCCAGAACAGTGCTACTTTCCCTAAAGACTCAAGATACAATGGATCCAGATACTTTGATATTGGGATTTAACTGCTAAGGGTTGCCCCTCCCCTACCATCTCCAAGCTCTAACCTGTGGGCACCTTAGCAGTGTGGAAGAGAGAATGATCAAGGTCCACCTCTAAAAATCACGCAGCTACCATACAAGTTGACAGGATGGTTAAGGCGGCGTACAGGAGTGCATTGTCCTTCATTAGTTGGGGGAAATGTTGCAGCTCTATAAAACATAGGGTTGGCCACACCTGAGGCATTGTACAAACCTTCCCCTCTTCAAGAACAAAAGGCAGAACCTCAAGAAGGTGGCATCCATCATTAAGGTCTCTAGCTATCCGGGACATGCCCTTTGTGTCCAGTTCTAGTGGCCTTATTGTGGGAGCGAAGTGGAGGCTTTAGAGAGGGGGCAGAGGAGATTTAACCGAATGCTGCCAGGATTTGGATTAGAGAAGCTTTTTGAGTACTGAATGGCATTTAGATTAGGGGCTTAAATCTGCTCACAATACTCCAAGTGCAGTCTGACCACTGCCGTACAAAGCCTCAGCACGACATCCTTACTCCTTGTTTGTAGTCTTCTCAAAATGAATGCTAACATTGCATTTGCCTTCCTTACCTCCAACTCAACTTGTTCAACTTTAGGGAATCCTGCTCAAGAACTCCCAAGTCCCTTTGCACCTCTAATTTTTCAAATTTCTCCCCATTTAGAAATAATCCAAGCCTTTATTGCCACTGTCTAGAGTTTCTCTAAAGTTTCATCAACACATCCAGGTGAATACGAGGAAAGATTGGGCAAGCTGGGGCTGTTCTCTTTGCAGTAAGAAGGACGAGTGGTGTAGTATGGCAAGAGTCATAGAGAGAGTCAACAGCCAGTGCCTCCCCTGACCCTGCCCCCCAGAATGGAAACAGCTAATACAAAAGGGCAAACACTTAAGGTGCTTGTATGAAGGTAAAGGGGGAATATCAGAATTTTTTAAATTAAAAGTCAGAGTGTAGTGGGTGCATAGAACTCCCTACCAGGGGTGATGGTAGAGGCTGATTCAATAGCGACATTTAAGAGGCATCTCAAATAGCCATCCATTTTTCTTTCAATCAGGTGCCCATGTGGCTGGGAAGTGTTAGATTGACCTTGGAGAAGGTTAAAAGGTCAGCAGAACATTGTGGGCCAAAGATCTGTACAATGCTGTATTGTTCTATGTGCCAGTATTTTCAATAAATTTGCTACAGCAGAGTATTACCCTTGTTCTGAAGAGCAGCCACACACCACACGTTTCATAACAGAGGTCACTAGGTGACAATTGAAGACAGGAATCCTGCATTTATCCCCCCAGGAAAGTTGGCAAAAATTATGAGCCAGACGCATGAGCAAGCGGAAAGAAATTGAGTTTACATTAAATTATTTTCTCATTCAAAAAATCTGGATTTTTTTTAAATAGAAAAAATTATTGGAATTCTTCAGCGATTATTGTAAAGAATGCTGCAGGCATTTAGTCTCTTGAAAATCCCACAAACAGCAATGAGAAAATAAGATGGCATTTTTAAATTGCTGGGATGGGCTAAAGTATGAGCAAGACATGGAAAAGGAAACACACACACCCCTAACTTGTTAACGTTTCTTTCTAGAGGCTGCCTGACCTACAGAGTATTTGCAGCAATCTGTTTAACCGCTGTGTCTAGCCTTTGGCACCAGAAAACAAGCTGAAGAACAGGTTAACTAAAGCAGATAGCATCTCCATGCTACGGTCACACAATCTGATAAACAAAGGCTTGGTTAGTTAACAAACAAGCAAACTCCAAATGCCATTCCGTACTCAAAGGGGTTCATCTGTGTTGGACCCATTCAGTGCCAGCCTTAACCTGCAAGGCAGACTTGAAGGTAGCAGCACCTTTCTGATGTTAATTGGGAGCTGAGGTCAGATCCAAGATGGCAAGTGACAATCTGGAGGGTGTGCTTCTCCCTACACTCCCATGATCTTTGATAAAAGAAAGTCATAAATAGAACCCAGTCAGCGATAACACAATATTGTAAGAACTCAGCAGGTAAGGCAGCATCTATGGAGGGAAATAAGCAGCCGAAATTTGGGGCCGAGACTTATTAGCACCGGAAAGGAAGGGGGCAGAAGGCCGAACAAGGTGGAGGGAGGAAGAGGACTACAAGCTGGCAGGTGATAGTTGAGTCCAGGTGAGGGGGTGGGGGGGGGGCGGAGTGAAGTTGTGTGGTGTGAAGGAGGAAGGGAATGAAGTAAAACACTGAGAAAGGTAAAGATTTATCTCATCTCAGATTTAATAGGAGAGGAAAGAGGACCATGGAAAAAAGGGAAGGAGGGAAACCAGAGGGCGATGGGCCAGTGAGGAGAAGAGAAAGGGTGAGAGGGTAACATGAATGGGGAATGGAAAAGGAGAGAGGGAGTAATTATCAGAAGTTGGAGAAATTGATGCGTACTTCATTAGGTTGGAGGCTACCTCGGATACTCCTCATCCAACCTGAGATTGTTCTCATTGTGCCAGTAAAGGATTAGTGAGATCACATACATGAAATTCTAATTGTTTTCATTAATTCTTGAGTTAGCAATTTCACAACATTATTTATAGGAAAATGTGGACACTTCTAGGAAAATGATGCTGTCACACAAAATACTCTTTAAACAAGTTTAAACATTCAGGTATGGGTGAGCTCTTTAGCTTGGGAATAACATCCACCCAACAGCTACCACTTTCTTACAGTCACTGGGTGATAACCCAACAATCAGTTTTCAGATCAATACTGCAGGTTAGATCCCAGCCAACATTAACCAAGCAACTTGCCAGCTTTTATTCAAGTATTAACTGCTTCATTCTGTGGCGCCAGCACAAAGTACGCATCAGCAAATGTGCAGGAGACACAGCCATAAATACAACTGCTCATGCCCCTCGTCCAGAAGCTGAGTAATCCGCTTACTGTAGGCAACTGTTACTCAAACGGACAGGGGCAGAGCGGTGTGAAATTCGATACCAAAGGAGTGAAGGTGATGTTTGAATAGTGTCTGGCTCCCAAGTACATCAGGAGTGGAGATGTTCCATTCTGAACCACATTTGGATTGCTTTTAGGGTTGGTTGACACTTGATTTAATCAAGCAGCACTTCAATAAATTCATGTAATCACTGCATTAACCTGCAGCATTTTGATTTCTTAGTGAAATATTGATACGATTTCTTACTATACAGGGCATGCCTCCTCTTTAAGGAGATATTGACACCTAGTGGTAGTGACTGTTTTAAGCTTCACTAGCAGAGAGGAGAGAGGCAGACACACAGGCACACGGAGATCAGTGCATGGTGTTACAAGGCCAACACTGGGAACCACTGCAAAACCTCGCTTGGCTCAAAGCCTTAATTCCGGAGGAATACCCCAGGACCATGTGTTTGGAAGTGTGGGGAGGATAAAATGAGATGTACAAGGATTGGTCGAAAAGCATGCTTGATGATTAGAACACACCACAGGAAACTGTTTCAAGCCGCTAAAAGCTGGTTAGATACTTTGGGTTGTGGCAATTGAAAAGACTGACAGTCTGATAGTTAACAACAGGATAGTCTAGGCAAATTTCAAGACAACAGTAAAGAAAGTGCCAAGACTTGAGCAAGATGGAACTAATGAGGTGGTGAGAGTTGGGGGTGGGGGGCGCGGAAGAAGGGAGAAGGGAAGGGGGAGAGAAAGTTTTGCAAAATAGAGATGTCCCCCAATCTGTGGGAAGATGTGAAATATGCAGAAGGAACAACAGCTCTGCATCAGTATTCCACAGTAAACAACACTGTGCACAAACATTGAGCAATAGATGACAAAACAAGAACAGAAATAAGACTTTGTCATCAATGATATCAAACCCATCCATACCGGTGACTTGTAGTGTTACATTAAGATGGTGCTTGACAACTGCTTTAAATTAACAATGCAATGCATTTATACTTCAGCAGTATCTAAAGCAAGAATGCAAAGTTTAGACCAAACTAGTCTCCCCGTCAGACAATATTCAAGTGTAAAATGGCAGACTGAACATTTCAAAATTAATAGCAGGACTGTACAACAACTGCTGGATAGAAAGAATTGTCCAGCCATCAGCTTTAGGTATCAGAGTAAAATGACTTTAAGACTATTTAAGGGACTGTTGAATATTGAAACACCACACCCAAGTGTTCCATGACATGTTAAGACAAGTCGAGAGAAAGAAGTGAATTACTTGCAACAGGGCAGTAAACCCAACGCATTTCATACACTAAGGAATGAGCTGAAGGAAACATGGATCCAACAAGAGGACACAACTGCTGTGGCAACAATGACCTCGCACATCATACCAGGCCCAAAAAAAGGGTATACGACACATTCACCTAGATGCCAAAGATGAACAATTCTAGCCTTGCCAACTATTGCAGATATTTCCTATAGTAGGTGAGTTTAGGGCCAGTTGGCACAGCCTCAGAATACACATGTCCCTTCAGAAGAGATGAGGAGGAATTTCTTTAGCCGGAGGCTGGTGAACCTGTGGAATTCATTGCCACAGACGGTTGTGGAGACCAAGCCATTGGGTATATTTAAAGCAGAGGTTAATCTTTGATCAGTAAGGGTGATTACTAAGGGTGTCAAAGGTGCCAGGAGAACAGGGTTGAGAAAGATAATATAAAAGAATGGCAGAGCAAACTTAATAGACTGAATGGCCTAATTCTGTTCCTATGGCTTATGGGCTTCCATCCTCATGGAGCTAGCCTGCAATTTTTAAAGGTTCTGCCATGCATTTGCATATTTAAATTACATTTAACACTTTTCATATTTTTTGTAAAAATGCTAAAGTGTACACCATTTAGGGTGCAAAATTCCGCAGCAGCATCGTCTAGTCAAGTGCCAAGTTCCTCCAACACAAATTAAGTAAGAGGATTGAAAGGACCCCAATCACTGCAGCTAATTTTGGTAATGTTTGGTTTTGGAAGAGTCCTGAAGCAAAGATCTGAGACTATTACGAAAACTTTGAGGCCTACAGAGACGCAATAACCATGGAATGCTGTTAAACTTGAAAATGAAACTTTGATGACAAGAAATACCTCTGACAGACAGATTACTATGAAAAGCTGATTTTGATTTTAATCCAAAGCTTAACAGAGTTGGAACAGCAAGCATCTGCATATTTTCTTTTGTTTCAGATTTGGAAATGTTAGGTTTAGATTGCAACACAAGACCAAAGCACTGCTTGCTGAGTATCAGACCAAATTACTGTCACAACTGCCAGATATGGAGAAAAGACTCAAGCTGTATGCAGAGGTCCTCTGTGTAGGAGAAAGATGGCTGCAAATGTGCTGGTGTGGTTAAGCAGTCATCAGCACACCAGCTCAAGGAAGAAGTTACTCCACAATATGTTTCCACCCGGATTTAGAGCACCAATGATGCAGAATGTTCAAAGGTAGCTATTAAAATTTCAAAAGCATTGCAATTTAAAGATTCTCCCCAGCAGTCTATTCCTGCCAAATGTGCTTTCCCCCCAGCGCCAGGCATCCTGTCTGGATGGAGATGGAGACACACTGACAGGTTCAGAAACAGAACCACCTTTCTCATCCTGTCCCGAGATGACATTAGAGCTCCCAAAATGCCTCCCTCCACTCCTTCTGTCTTTTGAGGCAGATAATTATACAAATGCAATTAACTTCCAGGAGAACAACTCAATTCTGTTATTTTCAACGGTACCTCAATGCAGAATGTTACATCAGTGGAATCCGACAGCCTGCACTAGTCGTGGGTGCCAAGAATTTTAAAAATGCATTGAAAAGTGTGATTTCTTCCCAGTCAGTGGCACTAAATGTGCAATATGTTTGCATTACTACATTATACACTGCCTCTGAAAATAGTGTCATTGAATTTCTTGGCAGATGTCAATTTGGCTCAGTGTAGTTCCATTGAAGAATCATTACTAGAGCACAAAATTGTGAATGGGATCTGACCAGGTGGGGGCTGACATTGTGAACCACAAAATTATCTACAATCCTTTAAACTACCCAGGAGCCCAAAACAAATAACAACAACAACGGTCAGAGTCACTTCTAGGACAGTGCCACTCACCAGTCTCACCTCTGGAAGACAATGTTAGCCACCACTGCTATTGTTTGTGTAATGCCCTTGCTTTAGTTATGTTTCCAAATCCCTCCATGTATTGGCGTGCTTACTTTAACCTGGGTTAGTAGGAACCTCTCCCATGAGGGGAAGATACGAGGGAGGGAGCATGATTACATGGAGTATCTGACTCATTATCACATCAGGTGACTGCTTTATGCTCACTCACACCTTGGTCTCACAAAAGCCATCCCAGAGTTATACAGCACAGAAACAAGGCTTTCAGCCCGCTGTGACTATGACAACCTGTTTACCCATCGACTCTAATCCCATCCGCCTGCATAAGGACCATATCATCCTATGCTTTGCCCTTTTAAATCCTATCTAAATTCCTCTTAAATGCAGTAATTATATCTGGTTCTACAACCTTCCCTGACGTCATGTTCCAGATACAAATCTCTCAAAATCATACCACCAAGATCCATGTAAAGACTCCTACCTCCCACCTTGAATTATCACCTCTCATTTTTGATACTTTTACACTAGGGAAAAAGTTTTCAGAACTCTATAGCCTACTATCCATCTGTCAAGACCAAACTCTGACTTTGTTGCTCCAGGGAACAGAAGAGCAGACCATCTAATCTCTCCCCACAACTGAAGTCCTCCAGTCCAGTCAACATCTTGAACCTCCACCACAGTCTCTCTGGCACAACCACACTCTTCCTTTAGAGCAGCGACCAGAACCAAATGCAGACTAACCAGTATTTGTAAAGTTGCAACATCTTATCCCGACTCTTATATTCTATGTCACCAATTAAACCAGTTAATTTTAATAAAGCATTCACTCCTATTCAACTGCTGATGCCATCATCAGCAGAGGAATATGGTAGCAAGGATTGTAAACTGAACACAAACTCTGCCCGACAGTAGCAAAGTAATGAGTTCCAGGAACGCACTTTGGAACTTTCCTAAATTGGCTGAAATTAACTGCTCAAGCAGAACCCTGTTCCTATCAACACCAGCATTAAACTGAAGTACAATTCACCCATTGGTTTTATAGAAGTCATTTTAAAATCTTTTTTTATTAATTATTATTAAAGATCAACAAAAATACATTAAGGTAATCAAGTCAATATGTACCAATGAATTAAATTAGCAAATGACTGATTAACAAAGCTAAGCAATATATCAATAATAAGAAAAAATAAAGAATATTTTTTTGAAAGAAAAAGAACCCCTACTAAAAAAGGTAAAAAAAAACCCATTGGGAGCATGACCCTGGAGCTATATGTCATACAAACATCCATAAAATAGGAGCAGAAGTCAGATTTATCATATGTACAAAAGATACAGTATCATTTGCATTAACGACCAACACACAGAAGGATGTGCTGGGGTTGCCCGCGAAGTGTCACCACACATGCTGGTGCCAACATAGCATATCCACAATGCTCGGCAGAATGACTCAACACAAATGCAATAAAAACAACAAAACAAGTTCCTTTCCTCCATCTCGCCCACACTTGCAGATTTCGACTCCAGGGCAGGCTTCCAGTCTTCGGGCTTCAGCCCAGGGCAGCGACTTGATTAGATCGAGACACCGTTTGAAGCCATCAATATTGTCATATAATTAGTCTTTCAGATTAAATTACTCTTTAAATACACGCACTAGGTGGAGTTAACCAAGCACTATCCCATTCTTTACACTATTTGTAGTAATTTTTCATAATTCGTGTCTTTCAGTGTATTGCTGACAAAAAAAAACAAATTTCACAACACACCCTAGTGATAATAAACCTGGCTGACGACAGATTAAGCTGCAGCAATATCTTTATACTAGAAAGACTTTAGGCAAAGTACTTGTTTGCCATTTCTGGTTAAACACTAGTTTCTAAATATTTCATCAGAAAATGTTTGCAACTCCGTATACCACGGTTGGCTGGGAGAGTAACTGATCACAGTTTAATCACTTTGAACCAACTCCAGAATCAAATTATTTATTGACATAGTGCAGAATAGGACTTCCAGCCGTCAAACTGCATCACCAAGCAATCCCTGAATTCAATCATAGCCTAATCACGGGACCAATGACCAGTTAATCTACCAGGTCTTTGGAACTTGAGAGGAAAACGGAACAGCCAGGAAACCCACGCAGATCATGGGGAAAACATACAAACTCCTTACCGCCAACAACGGGGATAGAACCCGAGTCGCTGGTACTGTAAAGCGTTGAGCTAACCACTATGCTACCGACGTGCCAATCTATACTCCCAGTCAGTAAGACGCAGAACTGCCAGTTTTACATCCTTTTTCCTCTAGGCTTGCTCTCAGTATTGCCCTGTAAAAGCCAGTGGTTTTTAGGCTCATCCAAAAGGGAGTAACACCGGTTTCACACTAACTCCCGTCCTGTGTCCGAAGAACTAATTAAATAAATCCAAGTTCCGGTTTCCCAGAGACAAGCACTAAGCTCTGTGCACTGTCATTGCCAGTTCAATTAAAAGCCAGCAAACTCGAATAGAATTATCATACCCCCAACCAGACTCCTAATAAAGACCTATACGCCAACAGGTCAAACCGTGCAACTCAGATGCCTACAGCCCATTGAAAGGAAATCAGCGTGGTAGGAGGGGGGTGCGGAGGGGGTGGATAAAAGCCAGCAAAACCTCTGATTCTGTCACACAGTGCAGCTCCACAACTCTGCTCAAACATTGCTTAAAAGTGATCACTTACACGTCCTCCCCGACTATGCCGACACATCTATCAATTCCAGACCCTCTGGTGAAAGGCTCCTCAACCCCAGGGGGAATTTACAGAGATCAGTTAAACGTCCGGCTACAGAGAAAACGTGCACAAAGTCCACAGACACGATCCCAGGTCGCGATCGAACCCAGGTCACTGGCGCTGTGAGGGTGCTTTATCTAAAATGCTTCATTTCTGAGGTCTATTTCCATTCGGAAAGAGCACAGTTGAATTGTACTATAAAAAGTCGGTTTAACGTAAAAGGCTTTATAATAACCCGTTGGGAGGCAAATTCGGAGAAGTTAGATTCTTTCCCGCATCCGATCGGATTTTCCTCATGCTGGAAATGTCTCATTAACACTGCCTCGGAACCGCTCAGGAAATGACTGGAGCTTTACAGGCCGACAGTGCCGCCAGTCCGGAAACTAGGAATGAACGGGTGGGAAGCGACTCCGCAGAAGGTAGTCCTTACCTTTTCTGATTACTCCGTGGTCCTGTACGAGTATGCTGGAGTCCTCAGCGTGCTGAAACAAACCAAAAAAAATCACCATTTAAGCCGTCTCCGCGCTGCAAAACCCCGCTGTATGTCAGCGTCCAACATGCTGCTGGCCGCCGTTGATGTAACAAGACCTTCCCCCTTAGCACTCAACTTTTTCCAGTTATCAGAATATTACATCGAATCGAGCGTAAGAGGAATCACTGGGCCCACTTGTCAGTGACAAAAAATGTACTTTTTAAAATGTCAAATATATTTGAACGAGGAAGGACATCCGAAACCTCAAAATGACGATGCAAAATGTGAACGTCAATTTGTTTTTAAAAAAATTAAATATTTGCAAGAGAAAATATATTCTGGGGAAATATAGGCGTGTCGTAGTGATATTTATATTATGAAGACCTGAAATGAAGGTAAATAACAGAGTAAACAATACCTTAATTGGGTCATAAAACAATTTACAAATAGGATGTATAATGTATAATCCCAGTGATTTCCCACCGCACACTTCCCCACAAAATCCCAACCCCTGCAGGAATGACAGGAGAGTAGTAGCTCTCCTAGCAGGCAAAAACTAACTTTTTGGTACGCACACAGACACACAATACTTCCCGGTCAGAGGTGGACAAATTACTCGTTTACACCCGCGAAAATAATTCCACTTTAGCATTGGTTAAGAGGGGAAGATCGGCTCCTACGCAGCGATAAAGTTTGCCAAATTAAATTAGATTTAACTCATTCCCCAAGAGTACTTTCAATTGTAATGATGCGCTGAGAGGATAAGCAGAAGTGATTAGTAAACATTAGTATTTAATAATCCACCCGGGTGAAAATAAACTATTCCCGTGTAAAATGTGTTTGCCATTGGTGCATGAGGCCCGTTTAATTAACAGCTAGGGCTGACAGCCTGCCATCTAATATTCTAATTCAACAGTGAATGGCCGACTGCCCTGCTCTCTCTTAATTGACATCAGACTGATCTCACCAAGAAATACAAGCCCCCTGCATCCAAATCTAGAACCATTTCTGTTCCTGGAGGTTTGGGGGCGCTGGAATAAATAAGGAAATTGCCTCACTGAGCTTGTTTCTTAAACGGCTAAATTAAATGAAGACTGCTCTTACCGGTACTTCCTCCATAGTGTGAACGACCTCCTGCATGTTGATGTTTTCAGCCAGCGCAGAGTCCAGATGATGATTACCCGGGATGTGGATGTCTGGGCGGCGGATCTCCCTCCTGGGCTCCAGTGCCGAGAGCTGCGCGGCCGCCCCTACCCGCTGGTGATGAGCAAGCGCCGTCTCCTGACCCTGGCGGCCCGGCCAACCCGACTGCGACGGCGGCTGCTGCTGCTGGTGGTGATGGTGGTGCAGCACATTGAGGGAGTAGGGGTCGCTCAGGTGAGAGTAGTGCTCCGAGGACTGGGTGTAGGTTAGGGGCTGATACGGAGGGGGGAAGTAGGGCGGCTGGAAGTCGGAGCTGGGGGTGTGAGACAGGGGAGGCGCTGAGGAGTACAGGTGCTGGGTGACTGCCCCGAGCTGTGGCAGTCGGGGCGTGCCGGTACTGCTCCCGTCGTGTTGGTCCTGAAGAGACAAAACGTTCAGGTTACTGCCCATCTGAACCCTAGTACACGAACAGACAGACCGTAAAGGGCATCGCACTTAAAGGTCATTAGCCCGAAATCTCTACACGCAGATATTGCCTGATCTGCTAGGCTTTCCAGCATCCTGACTTAACTGCTCACATCCCTTCTGTGCTCGACTACATTTGGGCATCCGCGAGGTTTGCACTCACTTTAAATACAACTTTATCACTTAAAGTGCGCAGTTATCTTTAATTCCATTCCCAGATCAAAATCTCGCTCGCAGATGGGAATGGGAATTAAAGCGAAGTCTGTGGGAGCTACAGCAGAAATAGGAAAGACTGCCATTTTCCGGGAATTAAGCATCCAATTTTTTTTTAAACTCTAACCACCCGTACACCCAAGATGAACACGCTCGGTTCCCTCTCCTGTCGACGTTCAGAACTATAATACTGGAGTTAAAGGTATTTCAATTAAATTACCTACTATAAGACAATAATCTCTTTTTGTTATTCAATGTTCTTTGGTTGACGTGAACAACTTGGGCTAAACAGCCTGTTTTATGCTCAACGATTTTGATTCTAATAGACACAACCTTCAATAATTTCACAAATGCGAACTATATCTAACAAGAACGGTTAGATCACTTTCTGCAACCAATAATCCGACATCAAAAGCGAATTACAGTAATAGGCAATAACCAGCGACATTGCTCTAGTTACTGAATTTTATGCTGAAATGAAATGAAATTTTCTGAAGGTAAATCACTGCCCAGATACCATTGCAAGTTTTCATTTGAATTATGATTAAAAACATTTGTAAAATTTCTCCAGAATTGTAAACCGGATACAGTGTGATAAAGGAGTTGTAGACATTCAAAAGGACGAAAAGCGACTTGACAGAGGTGTACGAGATCAGAGGTATAGATCGAGTGGAGACCTGTTTCCCCACGGCTGAAATGACCGATATAAGGGGGCATAATTTTAAGGCGATTGGACGAAAGTATGGGAGAGTGTCAGTGTACGTGGAACACGCTGCCAGGGGCAGGGGTGGTTGATATTCTAAGGACGTTTAGAGTGGCACAGCGATGCCAGAAAACCGGAGGGCTAGGAGGAACGGAAGGGTTGGATTAAATTTATAATAGGTCGGCGTGGGTTGATTAACCCTGTACAGTAATGTTCTATGAATCCTACGTGAGTCGATTTAAGCATTTGGAGGCGTGGGGGGGGTGGAGAAAAACATTTTGTGTACGGTTACAATACGTGGAATTAGAATAGAGCCCAGTTGCGACTGGATAGCAGCCGTTCAGCCGCACATGGTTGCGAAGAGACAGTGCGCTGGAGGAATATTGTTGGAGCCGCCGAGCAGGATGGAGCGCTCGGAAGCCGACAATACCCGCGGTCCGCCAGGCCATCAGTGAATGACGCCCAGGGGATTACAATGGAGGCGAGGCGTGACGCCGACTTCACCGCTCCGCGTCACCCCACCACCAAGTCTCCTGCCGGGCACCTGGACGGGGCTTTTAGATGAGGATGAACATGAAGAGAGCAAACACAGCCACTTCGAGCCCCCAGCTTTCGGGCGAGGGGGGAGCGAGTTTGCATAATTTCAATTGCATATCACGTCAAAGTAACAAAAATAGTTATAACTAATTGGACGATTTCCTGGGACACAAAAAAAAACAAATTCAGCAACTCGGCCCGAAACGTGGACCACACTGTTTAACATAGATGCTGCCTGGCCTGCTAAGTTCCTCCAGCGTTGTGTGTGTTGCCTGGATTTCCAGATTCCGCAGATTTTCTCTTGTTTGCGGGAAGAGCGTGGTTTGTCCATCAGGGATTGTGAGAAACTAGAACTAAAATAACTGCTAACCTATGGTGTGTAATGCAGTGATAGGATTCAACGCCTCTGAGACGACCTCTGTAGAGCTGATGAGGTCGGGCAGCACCTTTGGAGGCAGAATCTTCACTCTGAATGCCAGCTTGCACCTCTTGCCTCCACGGACGCTGTTCGACCCGGCGAGTCCTTCTCGCTCTCCGGGTGTTTTATCAGATCAGCATATGCGGTTTCTCCAGTGCTCGGTATCAATGAAGCGCCTTCCGATCTCCGGGGGACGAGCGGGGTTACCGCTGGCTCACTCTCTTCACTTCCTGTCCTGTCCCGCTACGTTAGCTTGTCGGTATCACCCAGGTGGTTACCCTTAGGCCCCTTCACGCTGGGTGGTCGGCTACTTGGCCTTACTTGGTGAACTCCCGCTCCCTGGAGGGCTATCTACAACACTCAGGCCCCCGGTTCCCCTCGCCAGCTTTCGAGTCGGTTTAAGAAGAACTTTACTGGCCCGGTACGTCAATGGCCGCTTATAGTTTCATTTGTTGGAAACATTAATCCCCATCACAGAACTATTCCAACCTGACCTCTGGAAAAGATATCTGAAACCGTGCAAACAGGCTCAAAAATTATAACTACACAGGACTTCTGTAAACCACAAAAGTCTTAAGAAAACGTGAATTAATGCAGAGATGAAGGAACATACTTAAAAAAACTACAGTCGACAGCTCAAACTACCCCTGGTTGCAGTACTCAACCAGAGGGCAATCAATCCATTTTCGCGGCGAATCGGGACAAGAAATTTCACCAGCATTTTTACAGCACTAGGGGCATAAGTTATCTCCAAATATCCTTAGCGAAAACCCCACAGCCTGCAGTGAGTCTCCCTCCCTCACCTCGCAGTCCTCTTCATACTTGACGTTATCGGCTAGTTTCCACAGCATGTTCGTTCCGCGGCGGACTGGACTCAGGAGAAGCCCAGCCTGGCAAGGCAAGGCAAGGCAAGCCAAACCGAGCGCTAGGTGACGTGAAATCTCCCACCGCCAGCCGTCGGCTCTAACAGTCAATGAGCTCCGGCTGGCACTACAATGAGTATGTAGCTCAGCGGGCGGAAGCCGGCGCTGCGCTCCGCCCCCCTGGGTGACGCAGGGTGCCAGTGACGCCGATTACACCCACTCCAACCCGACCAATCAAATTGGTCCGGTGGAAAGGAGGCGTGCCATTGGCCGCCCGAGCCTGATGTGACGCGCTGCTGCGGTGTTGGAGTGGTACGCAGTCGGGGGCTGCCTGTCAGGTGTGACCCCCATCTCGCCCGGGATCATCGTCCGCCAGCAAGAAGCTTCATTCTCGACCGGCTCCGCCGCTGCAGATACCCCGCGGGGATCTGCCGTTGTCTCCGGGCGCCTCTGCAGGCAGCCGTGAGGCGGAGCTCGCCGCCAGTCCCATTTGAGACAGGCTCTTGCAGCCGGTGAGCGGATTAGTCAACTGTCACTCCAAATAATGGTAAAGTGATCGCAAAGAGTCTGTCCCCGATCTCAGTACTAGACAACAGACTTCACCTCTTAGCATCCTCTTGTCATGGAGGGTTGCTGAATGAGGGGATGTTGGCAATTTGGAAATACTCAGCAGGAATCAATTTCCGAACCCCTTCTCCTTCGCGGGAAGTAACCAGTGGAACAGCTCCGCCTCATCGTTTCACATGTTTTGTAATAAGGTGTTCGCAATGAGGAGCCTCGCCGCAGTTGGGAATACCGTGTAACAAATGTTCGACCTTTCCGTCCGCAACTCCCACCTTCCAGCCTATTCTGGCTGTCAAACCAAAGGCTCGAACTGTTGATATTAAACAATAATATCTGTTGATATTAAAATAGCCCATCCATATTCGTTCACGTTGAGAGTCCGGCGGCGGTAAGATTCTGAAATGTTGAAACAGCATCTCCTAGAATTCGCTGTGTTAATTTGTTAGTCGCTTACTACGTTTATTTTTTCTTGTATGATTATTTATATAAAGATTCTTGTCATAATAAACAGCCCTATGTTTAATGTCCAACGCTTTTGTTCTGTTGCTGGGATATGGCGAATTCTACTGCAAGAGAAACTGAAACTATCGCTCCTGGATCTACAACTGGAGATGTAATCAGGTTCCTCCCTTTTGTATTGTGTCTTCCAAATACTTAATTTTAGTTTAAATACTGACCGAAAACGCACTTAATTCAACGACCGTTTAACGTAAGAATTTGCCGCAAACAATATTTAAAATTTTAAAAAACACACACACACACAACTGTTTTGGATCCGCCCATCGATTTTCAGCGTTTCAGCAGAACTCTCCCGTCTTCGGACACTTTATGCTCACCTTCCCTGAAACAATGTTCGGAACTACACTAGAGCGGAGTGGCTTCAATTAGGAAACGCGTCGGAAACACTGGAACTCTGATCATTGTAGTAATTACAATGGGTAGTATTATCTCACGCCCTGTGCTGTATCGTATTAATTGTGGACTATGGTCTATTACATTGTCCATGTTTACATTGTATTTCAATACATTGCATTCTATATTTTACTATTACAATTATCTATATGTTATACATTTTGTAAAATATCTCTTGAATTAGACTGTATTGTGTTTACTTTTATTATACGATGCCATCATCTACCGCATTAAATTGTATGAGACAATACAACATTACGCATAGTTACACCACGCATTGTTTGTACTGTTATACAGTATTCTATAATACCGCGCTATGTTTCCATGCATGATATTATTCTGCTTTATATACCTGAAATAAATGACATCGCTTTATATTGTTTTGTATCAGTAATATATTCCCCGACTGTATGGCAGGAAACCCAATTATCTATTTTATACTGTGCTGTTCTGTGTTTTACATACCGCGATCTCACTACTCTGCGGTTACCCATACAGGCTCTGTGTTGCTAACTTTTTGCGCTTTAAAGGGGGTGAATGGTGACTGTAGAAGGAGAATTGTGCAGAAATAAAATACATGACACTGCCAGTGTTCAAGAACCCGGAGACGTATATCCAGGGAAGGATCAGCGGATGGTAAATGCAGACTGTGCCGGATGCCTCCTCCAGGGTGAGACTTTCCTGGACAATGTTCGGAGTGCATTATAAACTGAGCCATTAACGAGCGGCATTGCCCCGGCTAGGAATCGCATCAAAAGTGCAAGAAAACAGCCAGGAATATCAAAGCAGCTACCTGGAGAATGAAATTAGCGAAGCCATCCATCCTTTTGATAAGATTAGCTTAGAGTTTGGAGGCCATATAAATGACAGCTAGTTTCCGGCAAAGAGTCGTCGTTTTTCACCAGCGCTATCTTGAACTTCACGGGCTCCTCATCTCAGGTTCTCGATATTTATTGCTTATTTGTTATTCTTATTATGTTTTTGTATTTGCACGGTTTATGTTTTGCAGATTGATGTTTGTCCGTCTTGACGGTGTGGTCTTTCATTGATTCTACTGTGAATGCCGGCTAGAAAATGAATCTCAGGGTTGTTTATGGTGGCATATATGCACGTTGATAATAAATTTACTTCTTTCGAGTTTCCTGGTCACGTCGGCATAACGGCCCAGTACATGAACATGAAAGGGATTTCTAGTGGGAGGGCTGTTCGGATTCTTCTGGAATCGCAATAGCACATCTCAACACAAACCTGAGAACGTTGTTACTGATCCAATGGAAAATCAACCAGCGCCCAGTTAATTTCTCAAGGTTACTTCAGTGTAAATGAAACTATTAAAGTGTGGGAGATTATCTACACCGGAGTCTGAACGGGGATTGTAATTCCTTCTCATTGATTAAACCAATTCTACTGCATCAGCCTTCTCTCTAATAAACGCGACTCATTTACTTTTTAATATGAACCGCTAATTAATCCATATTGTGTCTGCCTTACTCCGAAGCGGGGACAAGACTATCAATGTCAGCGAGGGGATCTACTCGCTCCCCAGAGAGCGGGTAAACGTGGGGAAGCCCTGGTATGCGAGATTTCCCTCTGTAACAGAAGTCACTGAAAGCCACCGGGCAGTCATAAAAGATAATTTGAAAGGAATAATGGAATATGCCTCAAGACAACCGTGTAGTAAAGGTGAGAAAGATGTATCCCTTTTACATACCTGGAGCACCGCGTTCCTTAATGGGCACCAGACACAAGTGGGGGGTCACTGGGGCATTTGATACTGGGGCTACCGAGACTAAGATCTACAGAGCCGTTCAAATTCTCTCCAGTGCCGAAAAATGAAGCGTGATGTAACTAAGGCGTTTCAAATGATTGGGAAAAAAAATGAATAAAGAGGACAGGAAGTTAACGTAAGAGTTAGGCTGCTCACAAAACAGTGGATGGAATCCTTTCCCCAACGTGCAGTCGAGTTCATTGAGAATTAAAAACTGCAGACACTGAAATCGGAAATTTAAAAACGAAGGTACCGGAAGTGCCTGGCAAGCGAGCTCACCAGCAGATTGTCAAGTGTTTGCCGCATTTAACTTTTGGTCAACCTAATGCTTGAAGGCTGGGATTGATATAGATCTATTTTCTCTTATTAACAAGCGTCAGGAAAACAGAACGATCGATTCAGTAAAGAGACAGCAAACTTGAAGACTAAGTGCCCGGTAATTCCTTTGTACCTATCTCATTGCAGAAGGGACAATTCGGATCATCTTGCCTTTGGGGTTATTTGAAAGAAACAGTCCATAACGCCCTATATCCGCGTGCATTTTCCTCTTGCAAATGTCTCTTTTTTCAAATATCTATCCGATATCCTTTTGAAAATTACTGTCGAATCTCCTTGAACCACCCCAAAAGTGAATCCTACAAAATAAATTCTCGCCGAACCCTTCACAATTATCCTGCATTTTAAGGAGGTGCCAACTTTCTGCAAGGGTTGTTTAAATGGTCCCTACATTTACAACCGCGATGCGCCGCTCCTACATTTACTGTATTTTACAGTATTCACCAAGGAGTCAGATGCGCCGAACTGAAATCACGCGGTTCGTGATTGGGTTAACTCTGTATAGTTTAGGCAGCAACCGCAAATATAGAAGCAAAAGTTGGATTTTCTCTGCCGCTTCTACGGAGAGCGCGATGGTTCTTCGGATCGGTATTTAACGAATAATTTCCTCCTCTGCCCTGTCGTCTTTCAAGATTACTCTGCAGGCTGCAGTGACATAAACCACAACACAGGAAAAGCGCCCTATCTCCTTCCAGTCTCTGCCCCTTTTGAAATGCTGCAATTTAAACTACTCCTCGTGAACATCACGGCTCTCCCAATAACTCATTAAATTCATCCTCATTAGCTGCTAACGAAATAACTCGGGCAGTTAAAGCTTTGACTATAACTGGACCCCCGCCGAGAAGACTGAAATCCAGACCTCCGTCATCTGGTGCTTTTTAATCGGAATTTTTTTTTTAAATCAAGACTGATCCTATTTTTAAGCGATAAAGGAGGAGATTGCCCGCCAGCCGCACCGTCACCTCCTGCAATAAGCAAAAGCACTAAACTATCCCCGTCACCAAAACTGTGCGCCAACCGATGCAAGATCCAGCCACATCGGATTATTACATAATATGCGATCTCACTTTCGTGTAGCTGTCTGTCCACCACAATCACACCTGTCCGATCGTCCACCTTTCCAACTTTAAACTGCATGAAAATGTTCTCCCCCCCCCCCACCCCACCCCCGCGCATAATCCTCACCACTGCTGCGGGGTAGCGCAGCCTCAAACTTTATCACCTGTCCATGTCTCCGGATAGTAACAATCCAACTAACGGCGAAATGGAACTGTAAGGACTCACTGCTTGGCGGTGGAGGCAGGTACTCTCACTGTATTTAAGAAATACCCGGACCAAGAACCTGACGACAGTTAGAGCGCCGCTGAATGGGAATAGTTATAGATGGGTACTTAACGGTCAGTAGGGACGTGGAGGACCGAAGGGCCTATTTCTGAGCTGTATGACTACACAAAAATCTCAGTATCACATCGGCGAATATTTCAGTCCTGTCCCAGTACATCCAGTCCTCCTCCACACACACTGACATACACGCGCTTTATATTAATGGGTTACTTCGACACTGAGCGCAAATGATCCCTAAAACTATTAATAGTGTGTCATCAATTAACCCTGTACACTCACAGCCACAACCTGTCTGAACATCCAGGCGTAGAGCTAACACCATGAACTAAAGTAACATATTACTATTAGTTCATTAAAGTAACGTTTACAGGTACAGTAATCATTTTGCTGATTATTTGAGTGCTTGCAGGCTAACCCTTGGTAAGGCAGCGGTAAACCCCTAGCTAAGCTGCTAGTCCGTGGAAACTGGTTGCTTTTTATCATTACTTCGTTACTTCTAAATTTATTTTAAATAAGCATGTTGCAGGCACCGGGACTCTATTTAATCGCACGCCCTCCCCTTGCCCCGCCACTGGAGGGAAAGCGGAGGAACTTTTCCTCCCTCCCCTCACCGGGCTGCCAAAACTACGATCCGCGCGCGGCAGGAGTCGCTGGGGAGCGCAGGCCGAGAAACCGCCGGCGCTTTCCAAAGCGAGCTGTCCCGTATGGGGGGATCGCCGCTCGTGGGATGTCGGCAAGTCTCGGTATCCGGAGATGAAGGGCATCCCTCTCTCCCAAGAGCTGGCGTGTGGAAACGAGAAGGGGGAAGGGTTCGGGGGGGGGGGGATGTTAGCGTGTGAGGGGCCACCAACCCCAAGGATATATGGTTGCGAGGCCGCTGCACCCCACCAGATTCCGGGCAGTGTCCTCCTCATTTCCCTCCCGTTCTCAAGGTCCTCCGCTCCTCTTGGAATAATGAGTCCTCTGCCCCGAACTGTGGGCTGGGGGCGGGTGAGGAGGGTGAAGTTGTCAGGAATCCCTCCCCTCAGCCCTCCCCTGAAACGCGCAGCTGGCGTCTAGACCATCCCCAACGCCCCTTACTCTACCACTCGAACGGGGGTTGCCGGCCTGAGACCACATACCTGCCAGCTGCCCACTTTCCCCATCAGCGACATGCTGGGAGCCCGGCCCGAACGACTGCCAAAGGTATTTTGCCTCTTCCAGCCCCGCCGGACTGGAGTTGTGGCGGCCCGCGCCTGCGCACCTACGCTAGACGCACCTCAGTCATTTACCTGAAAGAAAGAGGAGGGGAGAGACGCCAGGCTCCAAGCCCACAGACGTGGCTCCTCTCTCCTGTTGCTCACCCTTTTGTTTCTGCCTGTTGTCATGCAGGCTCCATTGATTGTCCGCTAAGGAGGCTATCGTCTACCTTTGTTTGGGACACGCTAACAGATTCCTGGCGGAATGCGCAGTAATTCAACTCAATACGTCCTCTATCAAAGCAGTAACATGTACAGAGAGCCGACTGCCGCGGGAGTCTTTCGGGGGGTGGGGGGAGAAAAGTTGGAGGCGGGTGGCGAGGGATGCGTGTCACGTTCAATAGAGCCAAGTACTGTTTCGGTCAAACATTGATCCGTGGCATAGCTTTCTGTAAGGAGGTCAATCTCTGTCCCCACTTTGTTGCCGCTCTGCAGACTTTTCCCTGAACTTATCACCTGTAGTAACTTGAAAATAAAAAAAAGATTTAAAGGAAGGGAAAAATACAAACGAATATAGCACCATTGCCACGACGTGACGGGTCCGAGGGGCTCCCCCACTCACTCAGCGGGTCACGCGGCCTCCGCGGAACGGGAAATATTTCAAATTAGAGAGAGTCTTTAATCGCTCCCTGTAGTATTTCCATCTCCGAGCTCCGCTGTGCTGCTCTCGGGTTTGGGCCTCTGACTTCAACCGGTTATTTTTGTCTCTCGGTTTAACTGTTGTACTGTCGGCCTCAGGATTTTCTCCTCTCAGTCTTGTCATCAAAATTCTAGCAGTCTCTCACCCATCAACACCCGTACTGGAATCATAAAACAGAGAATACCGGAGCAAGTATGATAGAGAGAGAATAGCCCATGTGTCAGATAATTAGACTCACGCCAGAAATGATTAACATGAAACTTCGAGCAACGCACACAAAATGCTGGAGGAACTCAGCGGGTCAGGCAGCATCTATGGAGTAACATGGACAGTCGACCTTTCGGGCCAGGGATTTCGACACAGAATGTGGCCTCTCCATGGCTGCTGCCTGACCCGCCGAGTTTCTCCAGCACTGCAGGTGTTGCTCCGCATTTTCAGCATCTGCAGCTGTCGTGTCAAGCCTGGAACCTTTCTCTCCAGATGCCGTCCGACATGCTGAGTATTTCCTGCATTTGGTAGCTTTGTTGCCCCGTTACTCCAATCTCTCGGTTGCCCGCCTATTTACTTCCATTCACACCATTATGGAAGTTTCTGAACTTACATAATGGAGTGATTGAGATAACTGATACTTTTCGCTACACTCACCACTTCTACCTGTTATTCCGCACAACTCTCTGGGCACTTTGCAAGCATCAATTTCTAACCGGGTCACTGGAATCGCCGCCCGTTCAAGCCTGCTGGGCTTTGCTGACTCTGTCGGCAGGATCACAGTGTGGGCTCCTTCTGCTACCGTACACGGAGGGTCAGGAACTGGGTGGGGAAGCCCCTCGTATAATGAAAGGTGTGGCACCTTAGGGGGCCACGTCGTGGCGGTGGTGCTATATTCGTTTGCGTTTTTTCCCTCTCTCTCTTTAAATTTACACCACGTACTGTACTGACCACCTGCAGTTTTCTTTTCTTTATGTATATATTTTATCATGCACAAAAGGTAATTTTCTGAACTATATAAAAATAATAATAAGCTACAGCAGTGGCTCCGGTCTTTCTGTGGAAGGCTGCCTTTGAGTGGCACGACATTTGAACCCAAGCTGAGCACCCAAGCCCCTAGGAAGGAAGCGGATATAAGATACTGTATAACCAGGTATAATCGAGACGCAATTAAAGCGTAAACAACAGGAATTCTGCAGATGCTGGAAATTCAAGCAACACACATCAAAGTTGCTGGTGAACGCAGCAGGCCAAGCAGCATCTATAGGAAGAGGTACAGTCGACGTTTCAGGCCGAGACCCTTCGTCAGGACTAACTGAAGGAAGAGTGAGTAAGGGATTTGAAAGTTGCTCACTCTTCCTTCAGTTAGTCCTGACGAAGGGTCTCGGCCTGAAACGTCGACTGCACCTCTTCCTCTAGATGCTGCTTGGCCTGCTGCGTTCACCAGCAACTTTGATGTATGTCGCAACGAAAGCGTGCTGTGCGCAAGGCCCGAGCAGCATCCACTGCCACCACAGCACCCACCCACTTGTGTCCCACATGTGGGCGAGCCTTCAGGGCCCGGATTGGCCTCATCAGTCACCTCCGGACCCACAGCCACCAATCTCCCATTTGACTTTGAAGCCATAGTCATCTTCGACTACGAAGGACGAACAACAACATAACCAGGTTGAAAACGCGCCACGGTAAATATGAGAGAGGTTCTCAGATCATCGTTCCCTGTCGCACCGTGAGATGATCCCGAACTTCCTTGGATCAAGCCGGTATGCAGTCTGACAGGATGAATTCAATGCCGACCACTTCCTGGTGGATTATGGTCAAATTTGTCTGCAGAAACGTTTTCCACAAAGCGCAAGTAGTCCAATCGGATAGAACATCCCATCGCTATTAGATCAGACCCGTCCTATGCATTACTGGGGTCACTTTCTGAAGTGGCCGTCCGTGGAATGATGGAGACAACCATGAGTGTTGCTCGCGGGGGGCATTTGTGTCAATCCAGGCAGTGAGTGTTCACCCTCCTGCCGCCCAGTCCCGGCGATGGAGGACTCGGGTTCGGTCTGTCAGATTGGGGTAAATTCGGGTCAGAACGCTGAGAACGAACGAGCCACATCTGGGCCAACAACCTTCGCGGACTCTGACCACTAAGGAGCAGAGAAGCAGTTTCTCAGCCTGGAGACTGAACTGTACAAAGGTTTTAGAAAATAACTTCTGTTGTGATGTAAACTGCAATAAAAGCCGAAAACGTCTGAGAAACTCAGCGGGACGGTAACATCACTGAAACGTTGGTGGAGATTTGTCGGGGGGTTTGGGCTCTGAATTATCCCATGACTGTAGGAATGTCAGTTATTTACTTATGAGTAAATAAAAAGTATTGAATTTTAGTAGTCTCTATCACGCACACTTCGTTTACACACACGAGCACAATCACATTATTTTGCATATTACATACTAACTCTATGCCGTATGTGTTTTATTCACAAAAATACCAGCTGCTACTGTACACACGAGGAAATGTGCAGATGCTGGAATTTCAAGCAACACACATCAAAGTTGCTGGTGAACGCAGCAGGCCCGGCAGCATCTCTAGGAAGAGGTATAGTCGACGTTTCGGGCCGACGACGTTAGTCCTGACGAAGGGTCTCGGCCCGAAACGTCGACTGTACCTCTTCCTAGAGATGCTGCCTGGCCTGCTGCGTTCACCAGCAACTTTTATGTGTGTTGCTACAAAACCCGCGGGCGGCTTGGATTTAATGGAACAATCTGCGTAACGAAGGCTTGAGTTTGGCGAAAGACCGAGATACTGTACATATTTCCAATGTACACTACCTCCGCAACCAGTGGTACAGAAATGCATGGATAAATCACAGAATCGCCGAGTCGCCTCTACAACTTTTTTCGTTCTTCAAATAACTTTTAAACAACGTCCAAAAATATATTTAATGAATTTGATAGCAAAACGAGTTAAATTAATTGCATTTGACCACTCAAATGTAAATTGGAAATATAATAGTGTTGATCATTAATTGGTGGTGTAATTGCGTTAACGAAGGAGGGCAATTCATAATTATGCTTGTGCCGTGATAATGAATAAATATAATTAATGCTGAATATAATGGATGCGGTGAAAACGTCGCTTCTTGCTTAGCGGACAGGGGTTTGAATTGAGAACAGAAAATGCTGCAAACACTTAGCAGGTCAGACAGACCTGTCCGCTCATACGGTAGTGTGGGCAATTTGTTCATCTCGTGTTATTTGATAACACCTGAAACGCTCCCGGGAACCTGCCTCCTATAAATCCCTGAGTTGACAGCCCAGCGGTGCAGCATCTGTTGAAACTCCTGAGTCGAATACTTATCTGACCGCAGATGACAATTCTGTGGAATTTGAGCGCGGTTACAAGCTAATTCTTGCGAAGAGCGACAATCCCATTATTAGGAAATCTGGGTCAAAGCAAAATTGAGGCTTTAAACGAATCCATTCAACTAAAATGCCTGTCCTTGCAAACGTGCAAACAATTAACTACACATTAGAACCACGGGCCGATTAAGCACAGCGCATTAATCGCGCAGCCTGCAGGGTGGCAATGAAATTATAATTCAATCAGTATTGGAAAACAAATTACATTTATTAACTAAATTGGTGGCACAAAATGTACTATAATTTATATTAAAATATACATTATTTTTATATTTTAATATTATAATTGTTTCATTATGAGCAACGTTTAATAATTTTAGATTACACGAGTATCTATTTATTTGTAATGATTTAATTAACCGCGTATATTAATAGTATTAAATATGTAGTGTGTAATTAATTACATTTAAATATATTTGAAATTTGGTAAGAATTAAATCAATCATGTTTAACATAAACTCGTTTCATGTAGTTTAAAATTGCATTAATTAATTGGGTGTAAATAATTGTACATGATATTTACTTCGTAGTTATAATTCTGTGTCGCGGTATAATCAAAAAGCAAACAGCAGCAGTTGCTGCCGCCCGGAAACACTTATAATAAGCATGGAGTACACTCAGCAGGTCTGACAGCACCCGTGAAGAAACAAACAGGGTCACATTTCAACTCACGGCTTTTCATTTCTCTTGAGAGGTGATCGATCTGAAATATCAACTATTCTTCCTCTCCGCGAATGCTGCCCAACCAACCTTCCGAACATTTCCAGAAATTTCTGCTTCTATGTTACATTCATGTATAATTATTCACTTTACATAAGTTGTTCCATTCCTTTATACCAATTGAATGGAACTATTTATTAGATTTATATTTTGGCCGCACAAATTAAACATTAACCACGCATTCCTATGGAATCCTCATGTTATGCTGGTGCAGAATTGTTTTGCATTAAAATTCGCGTTAGTCTTTCTGTATACAATATATATTTGACCGCTTTACAGCAGGTCCATGACAAATCGCGCCTAGCTTGAGGAGTGACCAAATGAACAGTCAATTACTCAGTTGAATTTGATGCACAAATGAACGTGCAACGGGTCTTAGCGAAAACGATTGCTACAGTTACTTTATCAATTATTTCCCTGTTATTCTTACTGAGCTCCTAATAATTCGATGGGTACGAGCTGGCGCTCGGCTTTAAACTAATGGCAATCTTCAGGCTCTCAGCTGACCGGCCGCGGCTGCCGGGCGGTGAGTCACCCCACCCGGCCTAACCTCCGGCATAACTCAGATCGCCAAGCTTCCGTCTCCTGCGCCCACTGGAATCGGTGAAAACATCGAAAGTTACACACTTGTTCCGGTTGTTTAGATTGTCCAAATACATTCCTTTACACCATTTAAGCCTATGAGAAATCACCTTGAATGTTCATCAGCTGCCTGACATTTAATCCCTTATTAAATATAAAAAATACATTTTATATAAAATACTTGAAATATATCAATAATATATATATATAGACTCGATACGATCCGTTTTTTTTAAATACTTTATTACAGAATTAACCATATCATTGTCAGACCGCTTTGAATAGTGTATGTTCATTTCAATAATTAATTAGGATATAGTCTAGTGGAATCAGTTACACTGAAATATAGTTGGGATTTTTGAAGCAGGTGGAATCACTATAAATAGATTCACATGCAATGCTAATGTATCTTTTAACGTTTGACTTGATTGTTTTCTCCAGGTGCTGCCTTCATTGCACAGGCGGCGAGCTCCCTGATGCAAACATCACCAACCTACCTCTGCTGCATGACGGCGATGAACACAGAACTGGTACTCCTGCCCATCCTGCAATGACTCGGACTCCGCGACCCTAGTTAGGGGAGCAAAGGGTCCCGCAATGTCAGGCTGGATCGAGGGAGTGACTCTGAGGTGTGTCCGGGGAGATGGGTTCGGGTCTGAAATCCCCGTAGAACTGGACTTGACATCGTGCTTCAGTTCTGTCCAATACCTTATATTCCGTCTGGGTAGCCTCCAACCTGATAGCATGAACATTGACTTCTCAAACTTCCACTAATGCCCCACCTCCCCCTCCTACCACATCCGTTATTTATTTTTATACACACATTCTTTCTCTCACTCTCCTTTTTCTTCCTCTGTCCCTCTGACTATACCCCTTGTCTTTCTTCCCGGACCTCCTGTCCCATGATCCTCTCATATCCCCTTTGCCAATCACCTGTCCAGCTCTTGGCTCCATCCCTCCCCCTCCTGTCTTCTCCTATCATTTTGGATCTCCCCCTCCCCCTCCCACTTTCAAATCTCTTACTAGCTCTTCCTTCAGTTAGTCCTGACGAAGGGTCTCGGCCTGAAACATCAACTGTACCTCTTCCTAGAGATGCTGCCTGGCCTGCTGCGTTCACCGGCAACTTTGTTGTGTCTCACCTATAGACACTGGGTTTCTTCCTTACTGTTAATACAGATCAGGTCATTACACTGTGCATTGAGGTAGAACAGAACAATGCAGATTAAAGTATAACAGCTCCAGAGAAAGTTCAATGTATGCAAAGAGTAAGGTGGAAGCTCATAATGAGGTGGACTGTGAGGGCAACAGTCCATCTTATGGTACTATGGAGCTATTTACTAGTCTTATGGCAGCATGGTAGAAGCTGTCCTACAAACTAGCGGTACATGTTTTCAGGCTTTTGTATCTCCTGCCTTGATGGAAGGGGGGTGAAGAGAGAATGTCTGGGGTGGCTGAGGTCTTTGTTTATGCTGGCTGCTTTACCCAGGCAGTGAGAGTGCATGGAAGACAGGCTGGTTTTCATGATGTGCTGAGCTGTGTCCACAATGCTCTGCGGTCATGGACAGAGCTGCTGCCATACCAAGCCTCTATACATTTAGATAGAATGCTTCCTGCGCTGCCTACTGCCTGATGGACTTGCAGTTAAAGGTGCTTGAAGAATCCTTTCTACAAAGGGCAATTTTTGAGGCATTGGCTGATCGAATGGAATATTCCATGGCAATTAATTCAGACCTATCCCAGGATCACGAGGATCGGGTAGAAATGAGGTGACAGTCTATGGAATGATGAGGACAAAAGAAAATCTAGCAGGTTGCTGTATCTGTAACCAATTCCAGTCCAGACACAGGCATTGCTCCAAGCTGATCTCCTCCATGGGCTCTGTCTATATTTCTCATTGACCTGGTAGAGTCACCAAAGATCCCTCCCACCCTAGTTCTTCTCTCCTGTCCAGTTGGGCAGAAGATACAAAAGGCTGGAAATATATAACACTAGATTCAAGGACATCTTCTGTTCTGCTGTTATAACATTTATTGAATAGACTCCTTGTGTAATAAGATGGAGTCTAGATCTATACTCTACCTCATCATGGCCTTGTACCTTATTATCTGCCTGCACTGCTCTTTCCCTGCAGCTGTAACACCATATTCTGCATTCTGTTACTGTTTTCCCCTTGTACTACCATGATGTATTGATGAAAGTATCTGTATAGACGACATGCTAAATAAAGTTTTTCACAGAAGACAATAGTAAACCAATTTACCAATCACCAATTGCTGTAGATTCTGAGGTGGAATTGCTGGCATTATCCAGCCTGGATATACAACAATTGAAATGTAAAGCAAATCAGAATATTTACATTCAACCAATGAGTTAGAGATGGGACAGAGGAGGATTCACAGCCAACAGAGTTTGTTCAAAGACCAGAGAAAATAAACTCGGTAAAAGCCAGATAATTTCTCCAGACAATAATCAGCGAATCAAAGGTAGTTACTTAATTAGTGGCATACAACAGTACAGATACCACATTTGGCAGGGCCAGTCATCTGCCCTCTGGCAAGTACGAACAATGCCATCCGCAATGCAAGGTGATAACCAAATGGTCACTTCCAAACACAGAAATGGGGGAGATGAGAAAGGCTTTTAGCTTCCCAAGGTTTTCAGAACAGTTAATAATTAATCTCAGGATTCACACTCTGTAGCCCTTGATCCTTTGATAATTCAAAACAAAGTTTATTATTACTGACATATATTGTGTAATTTCTGGTTTTGCAGCAGAAGCATATTAAATAAATATATATATATATATATATATGGGTTCATGGTCTTCACAGCTGCCTCATCTTCATGAACCATATTTACTAATCGCCATGTCTGATGATGAAAGGAAGGCTACCAGGCTGCTGAGAGTGATGCTCGGACACAGCAGCCGACTCCCAGCTGGTATCTGCCCACTCTCCTCACTTGCATGAAAGCAGATTGCATATCCAAGATGGGCATTCTGGTATTCCTACCACCTGGACAATGCCTGTAGGTGCTGACTTCCAGCATACCTGTCCTTTGGCCACAGAAAGAACTATTCAAAGTTCCTGGATTTAATTTGACTCTTGAGTCTGCGGACTCAGTAGCCCACATGGGTTTCCCCCAGGTGCTCCAGTTTCCTATCTCACCCCAAAAACATGCTGTCGAGTTATTGCTATTGTTATAATAGTAATAATTATGCAATTAACCTACTCTCCTACTCTCCAGTGTAGGTTAATGACAAGGGGAATTAGAAACTGAGTGAAAAGGAAGAGGACAGAGCTTTAAGTTCAAACACTAGAAGGCATAGGTTTAAGGTGAGGGGGGAAAGTTTAAAGAAGTTTCTTTTATGCAGAGAGTAGTGGGTGCCTAAACATGCTGCCAGGGGAGGTGGTAGAAGCTGATACAATAGCAGCATTTAAGAGGTGTAAGATAAACAGGCAGGGAATAGAGAGATGTAAGCTATACTCAGGTAGATGGGATTAGTTTAAAACAGCATCATAGTTAGTAGAGATCAGGAGCTGAGGGCCTTTTCCTGTGCTATGTTCTAAAGGGATGCGTGCAAGAGAATGTATCACAGGGGACCCATGGGGATTGGGTCTAATGGTTTTGCTCCCTAGGGACCCAGCAAGTACCATCTGACCTGAACAGCCTCCTCCTGCACTGCGAACTCCTGCACCTCACAGCCATCAGCAGGGAGTGATAATGGTCAGGCCACGTCGGATATGGGATCATAACTGAGTTTCCTCACACTGCGGATTTCTGAAGGTCAACGGATGGAGATTGCAGTTGGCTGGAGAGGAGAGTGTGGCTAATCTGCGGCTGCAGGAGTCCAAGGAGCTCAGTTACTGAGATCCAGAGCAGGAGGATGAACAAGATCTTCTTTTACATTTAGGAGAGGGTGAAGAGGAGTTTATTGTCAAAGATATGGATCAGAAGTGGATTCAAATCAAGTTTATTTAGTTATCACATGTACATTGAAACAAACAATTGAATTGAATTGACTTTATTACTTACATCCATCATACACTTGAGGAATACATGGGTTTTTTTGCGTTAACAACCAACACAAACTAAGGATGTGCCCACGAGTGTCGCCACACATTTCACCGGCAATATAACATGCACACAATGTTCGGCAGAACAACACAGAACACAACAAGCAAAACAACAACAGCAAAAGAAGCTCGGTTCCTCGCTCCCAGCCCCCGTGCCTATTTCAAGGGCGAAGAGACAATTTAAAAAGAGGTTGGAGGTGACATCGGATGCACAACAACTCTGGCAGGGTCTGCAAGGCATTACTTCCCACAAAGCAAAGCCCAATCGTATGGATGGCAGTGATGTTTCACTACCAGATGAACTCAATGCCTTCTATGCCCGCTTTGAAAGGGAGAACACAACTACAGCTGTGAAGATCCCTGCTGCACCTGATGACCCTGTGATCTCTGTCTCAGAGGCCGACATTAGGCTGTCCTTAAACAGAGCGAACCCTCACAAGGCGGAAGGTCCTGATGGAGTATCTGGTAAGGCTCTGAAAACCTGTGCCAACCAACTGGCGGGACTATTCAAGGACATTTTCAACCACTCACTGCTACGGGCAGAAGTTCCCACTTGCTTCAAAAAGACAACAATTATACCAGTGCCTAAGAAGAATAATGTGGACTGCCTTAATGACTATCACCTGGTAGCACTCACATCTACAGCAATGAAATGCTTTGAGAGGTTGGTCATGACTAGACTGAATTCCTACCTCAGCAATGACCTGAACCCATTGCAATTTGCCAATTGCCACAATCGGCCAACCACAAATGCAATCACAATGGCTCTTCACACGGCTTTAGACCACCTGGACAACACAAACACCTATGTCAGGATGCAGTTCATCGACTATAGCTTAGCATTTAATACCATCATTCCCACAATCCTGACTGAGAAGTTGCAGAACCTGGGCTTCTGTACCTCCCTCTGCAATTGGATCCTTGACTTCCTAACCGGAAGACCGCAATGAGTGCAGATTGGTGATAACATTCTCCTCCTCACTGGCAACCAACACTGGTGCACCTCAGGGGTGTGTGCTTAGCCCACTGGTCTACTCTCTCTATACCCATGACTGTGTGGCTAGGCATAGCTCAAATACCATCTATAAATTTGCTGTCAATACAACCATTCTTGGTAGAATCTCAGATGGTGACGAGAGGGTATACAGGAGTGAGATATGCCAACTGATGGAGTGGTGTCACAGCAACAATCTGGCACTCAGAGTCAGTAAGACAAAAGAGCTGATTGTGGACTTCGGGAAGGGTAAGATGAAGAAACACATACCAATCCTCATAGAGGGATCAGAAGTGGAGAGAGTGAGCAGCTTCAAGTTCCTGAGTGTCAAGATCTCTGAGGATCTAACCTGGTCCCAATATATTGATGCAGTTATAAAGAAGGCAAGACAGTGGCTATGCTTCATTAGGAGTTTGCAGAGATTTGGTATGTCAACAAATACACTCAAAAACTTCTATAGATGTACCGTGGAGAGCATTCTGACAGGCTGCATCACTGTCTGGTATGGAGGGGGAAGGGGGGCTACTGCACAGGACCAAAAGAAGCTGCAGAGGGTTGTAAATCTAGTCAGCTCCATCTTGGGTACTAGCCTACAATGTACCCAGGACATCTTCAAGGAGTGGTGCCTCAGAAAGACAACCTTCATTATTAAGGACTCCCAGCACCCAAGGCATACCTTTTTCTCAATGTTACCATCAGGTAGGAGGTACAGAAGCCTGAAGGCACACACTCAGCAATTTAGGAACAGCTTCTTCCCCTCTGCCATCTGATTCCTAAATGGACACTGAACCCTTGGACACTACCTCACTCTTTTTAATATACAGTATTTCTGTTTTTTTGCACTATTTTTAATCTATTCAAAATACGTGTACTGTAATTGATTGATTTATTTATTTGTTTATTATTATTATATTTTGGTTCTTTTCTACTGTATTATGTATTGCATTGAACTGCTGCTGCTGAGTTAACAAATTTCACGTCACACGCCGGTGATAATAAACCTGATTCTGATGTACACACACACAGACACAGACAGGCCATCACTGGCTTCCACCCTCCAGCAGGCTCATGGATTCGTAGACATTGGGCCTTCAACTTCCCCAGCGACTCACAGAGATTCAAGGCTCCCGCCATTGTTATTATAAACTCTTATTGTAAACTACTATTGATCATACTAACAGAAGGTATTACTGTATTTACACTTCGTTAACCTGTGGTAACCTAGTACAGTTTTACAAAGCAGATGAAAGTGAGCAGCATCAGGTTAAAGGAATGACATTGGTAAATCACGTGCTCAGATGTTGAAATAACTGGTGTAGATTCAATGCGGAAGAACTTACTTAATGGTTAGATGTTCACAGCACCTGCACATCTGAACTGCTGCCAGTAAATTATAAAGGTCAAGAAAAAAAAAGTTATGCTACTCCAGCAGCTTTTAAATTGCAGAAAACAAGTTTCAAAATAGGATCATTTATTGGTTTCATTTCTGCATGCCAATCAATTCCTTAATGAAGAATTCTTAATGTTTAAAATTTCAATGCTTAAGTGTATCAGCAAAGCCTATTGCAAATATGCCAAGAAGAATTTTTTTTTTGTCCTTAGAATTCATTTTGGAAAGTTTCTGTTTTCGTCTTTTCAAATTCTGCATTCCAGGTTACAATAGCTCGCTGCCTTAAAACACACTTTGGTTACTGACCTTCCCTCCGCTGCAATTGGTTTTCCGTAACCTCTCAAATGAACGTCACCCTTTCATCTTCTTTCTCCGCAGTATGATCTTTACTTCTCCAGCCTGTTTTCAGTTTCCATTAAGAAAATGGTGTTCCTTCATTTTTTCTGTGCGAGTATAAAAGCCTCCTGGAGCAGGAAAAGGCACAGCAGGGATAACTTATTGCAGTACTCAGTATGAAATAACTGGGACCTTCCCAGTCTATCCATATTTTCCTCAAGTCCCTTAACCATGTATTCATATGCCTGCTGACAAAGACCCCAACAACTAGTACTGCAATCCCTGCTCTTTAAGTACACGTCCAAGTACTGTTTAATTGTGGTGAGGTTCACCGCCTCTCCTAGCCTTTCAGGCAGTGAATCACAGATGCCCTAGGCAAACTCATTTGTTTAGTATTTCCCCTCTAATCCTTTCAACTACTCTGAATATTGTTTCCTGTCATATTAAGGAAAATACAGTCGGTCCTTCCAATTTACCTGCCCCAAGACCCTCCGAAATCTAGGTTTCTTGGTAAAGTCTCCCTTCAGCCTCCTCTTTTCCAAAGAAACTCCCAGCTTATCTAATCTTTCTTCACAGTTAGCATTTGCCTACCTTGGCAGCATCCATGTAAAACTCTTCTGTACTTTCTTTAGTACAATTGCACCTTTCCCATATGTGGTAACCAGAGCTGTTTACAGTACTTGAACTGTGGCCTAAATCGAGTTGCATTTAGTTCTAGGGTAGTCTTCCTGTTCCCTGTCATTTGAAAAGCACCCTGAATGCCTTTCAAACCATTTTACTAGCCTGTTTTGTTATTTTTCTGTGGACATATTCTCAAGGATCCTTTTGTTCCAGCACATCATTCAATGACCTTGCTCATTATATATTTCCTTGCCTTGTTGCATCTAACCAAATGCTTTCCCAATTTCTCGATTAAATTTCATTTGCTATTTTCCTTCTCAACTACCCCTACCATTAGCATCATCCTGCAGTGTGACACTTTTTTTTTATCAAACCTCCTGGCATTTAAATATTTATCATCAAGCCCAGTGAAACGCCAAAGAAACTTTTTGATCAGCCTGCAAGTAAGACCTTGTCAAAAGCCTTGCAAGAAATCTATCCAAACCGCACCAAGTACATTAACTTATTAACTCATCGTGCTACCTGCTGAATTAGTCAGACATAACCTTTGCTTATTGCATCCATGCTAATTGTCCTGGATTAATCTATGCCTCTCTAAATTATATTTATGTTGAGTCTTAGACCTTAGTTCACTGATGTTAAACTAACTGGTTTGTAATTATTGGTTTATCCCTAAGTCTCTTTTTAAACAACAGGACAGGGTTAGCAGTTCTTCAACATCCCTCCAATAGTGAGGGAGGGTTGGAAATGATGGTCAAAGTCTATGCATTTCCATTCTGGCTTCCTGTAAGAACCTGGGATAAGTTTACTTGAGCCTGATGACTTAATCCTGGTTCAAAGATGCTGAGCAACTTAAAATTTCTTCTACTATGTTCATCCCATCTAATATTTCATGCTCAGTCACCCCCAACTGTACAATCAGGATCACTCCCCCTTTTGTGAAGATAATTGCAAACTGTTCATAAAACTTTACCCACATCCACCCACCGCCACTTGATGTCCTGATTACCCATTAGGTTCAAAATGGGTCCTGGTCTTTCCTTAGTTATTCTCCAATTCTATATGAATTTAGAAAAAATCTTTGGATTTTCTTTGATTTTACCATGTTTTTTTTCACACTCTCTTTGCTTTCTGTTTTGTCTTTTAATTTTTCTTTTACACTTTCTTTACTCTTCTCGGCTTACTGCTGTAAAAGATTCTTGGTATCTGACATGAAGTTGCTTCTCTCGGCACACTCCCTCCAGCATATCCTCCTATTTCCATACTCACTGGTACCACCACCTTCAATACCCTGTTTTTCAATCTCTTTCCTAACTCCTTAATATCTGCCTGCAGGACCCCACCCCTTTATCTAGCCAAGTTGTTGGTACTCACATGGACCATTCTAGAATGCTGGAGCCTCTCAGTGACATCCTTGA
This sequence comes from Mobula hypostoma, assembly GCF_963921235.1. NCBI lineage: Eukaryota > Metazoa > Chordata > Chondrichthyes > Myliobatiformes > Myliobatidae > Mobula > Mobula hypostoma. The sequence continues at coordinate 225,170,961 of NC_086098.1, forward strand.
TCTTAGCACCAAGGAAGCAACACAGCATCCTAGAGTCAAATCTTTGACTTGCAGGAACAACAATCTTCTCCCTCAGTCGCAGAATCCCCTATAGCTAATGATACCTCAACCTTCTTCCTCATGTTCTACATTGGTAGTGTCCAACCTGATGGCATGAGCAACAAATTCACTAACATCTGGTAAGCATGTCCCTGTTTCCCTTCACCAGCTTTTTTTTTTTGCTTTCCCCCGTTCTGGTGGCCCTCTCATCCTTTCTCTACCCTTCCCCTCTCCTCTCTCTGATTCCCCACCTCCTTGCCTTTATTCAATGATCCACTGTCCTCTCTGTGGGCACGTAGCCAAGTGGTTAAGGCAGTGGACTAGCGACCTGAAGGTCGTGAGTTTGAGCCCCAGCTGAGGGAACGTGTTGTGTCCTTGAGCAAGGCACTTAATCACACATTGCTCTGCGACGACACTGGTGCCAAGCTGTATGGGTCCTAATGCCCTTCCCTTGGACAACATCGGTGTCGTGGAGAGGGGAGACTTGCAGCATGGGCAACTGCCGGTCTTCCATTCAACCTTGCCCAGGCCTGCGCCCTGGAGAGTGAAGACTTTCCAGGCGCAGATCCATGGTCTCGCAAGACTAACGGATGCCTTAAAACTGTCCTCTCCAATCAGATTCCTTCTTCTTCAGCTCTTTACCTCTTTCACCTAGCACTTGAGTCAAGTATGATGAGTATGAATATGATGTCCTCCTGAGAGAATGTCTGTGTGTGACTTTGCTTAACGCGGAGAGTGATGCACAGGCAACAACCACGTGGTCCTTGACGGACTGCGTCAGGGTCCAGTGGTACGGAATGCAAGACTACTGGGGACCTTTCACTGCTGCAGCCTTTCTGCTTCCTTCAGTTGTTGGTGTTTTCTTTCTTGTTGCCGATTGGTGGGTGGGTGGGTGATATGTTACTTTTGGTGAGAGGGAGCAGTTGGCGATTTGGGGGAGTCTGATGCTTTTGTTGGTGTTTTTCTGTGTGGGTGATCCGTTAACTTTTCTGCGAGGGAGGGGGTTGGGGGTTTGATGTTATTGGTGCTGTTTTTTGCGAGGGGGAGGGTTGGGGTTATTCGATGTTATTATAGCTGGGTTTTTTTTGCGAGGGAGGTGGTTGGGGTGTGGAGTTTTTGATGTTCCAGCTGCTGTTTTCCACATGGGTGATCTGTTAGTTTTTTGTGTGAAGTAGGGGTGGGGGTTTTGGCATTTGTGAGTTTCTGGGGGGGGTGGAGAGGGGAGGTGATGTCTTTTTTTTAATAACGCCCATGGTTTTTCTGTATTTCATGGGTATCTGGAGAAGACGAATATCAGAGTTTTATTGTACATGCACACTTTCACAATAAAATGAACCTTTGAATATTTCCTCTGGCTTCACTGCCACTGTGATCTACCTATCATTTCCCAGCTTCTCACATCTTCCCCCACACACCCACCTTCCCCCTCAGCTGGTCTTACCTATCACCCACCAGTTTGTACTCCTTCCTCTCCCCTCACCTTCTTATTCTGGCTTCTTCCCCTTCCTTTCCAGTCCTGATGAAGGGACTTGGCCCAAAACATCAATGATTTATATCCCTCCATAGATGCTGCCTGACCTTCTGAGTTTCTCTAGCATTTTGTGTGTGTTGCTCCACATCTCCAGCATCTGCAGAATCTCTGATGTCTCCTCTTCCTCACTTGCTGTCCACTTGAGCCTCCCATGATTCAGTGGATTTAACTCTGGCTGCATTATTCAGAACCAATTGCTAGCTACATAGCAAGAAGCCCTCAGTAGGGTAACGGGAGCCACTCTTTTTTTATGTCTGGCTGGCATCATCCATTTCGTCACTGACCTCCAAGGATCTGCAAGGATTCCACCACTGGCAACAGGCCATCCACGAACTCTTAGCCCCATGGCCAAATCTTAGTGACAGCAGTTATTACTCAATCACCATGATCTAAAACCAAAGCTGCACAAACTGATGATACTTCCAGTACTGGTGACTGGCTGGGACAAGGGAAGTAAACAAATATTCCATATATTCAGAGGTGTCCCACCCTGTCTCGATTTAATAGTTTAGTTCATTAAGCAGAAATGGGACTCTCCTCCCTTCACTGCACCTAATTCCCCTACACACGAAAACCCTGATTTTCATATTCTGAAGAAGCAATATTTCACTGAATAGGACACAACTGATCTTACTGATCTCAGTGAAATACAGCAGCTTGAATAAATGAGCACCCATATCGCTTTGATGTTGAGGACCCCAGGCAATCACAACCTCTGCCTGAGAGAATTACTTTGTGTCCCAGCTCTAATGATTGATCCTCTTTTCTTATCTTTGGACTAGATCCTAAAACATGGGAAGGTAACTTTCTATATCCACTCCATCAAATTAAAGTTTAGAACTTTCAGCGAGAATACCTTTCATTTTTATAAACTTTTGATTACACTCAGTGACCACTTTATTAGATGCATTTGTGCACTTGCCTATTAATGCAAGTATCTAATCAGCCAATCATATTGGAGCAAATCAATGCATAAAAGTATGCAGACAAGTTTAAGTGGTTCAGTTGTTGTTCAGACCAAACATCAGAATGGGGATGAAATGTAATCTAAGTGACCTTGACCGTGGAGTGATTTTTGGTGCCTGACGGGATGGTTTGAGTATCTCAGAAACTGCTGATGTCCTGGGATTTTCACACACAACAGCTTCTAGAATTTACAGAGAATGTCGTGAAATACAAGATAATCCAATAAATGGCAGTTCTGTGAGTGAAAATGCCTCATTAATGAGAGAAGTCATAGCAGAATGACCAGACTGGTTCAAGCTGGCAGGAAGGTGACAATAACTCAAATAACCACGCAGAAGAGCAGCTGAACGCACAACACATCAAATCTTGAAATGGATGGGCTACAGGAGCAGAAGACCACACCAGGTTCCATAAAGAGGTCCCTCAGTGTACTTTGCTCAGTTTTAGTTCATCTTTAAACATAGGGTAAAGCCTTATATTTTAGGAAACTCCCAGTGAGGCTTGTCACACTGCCTCAGGGGCAATAGAAGATTTTTAGGTGTATATTTCAGGTACGGTCAGATCAAAGTGAATACACCCAGATTTCTTTAGTCATGAACTTTTAATGCAAAAATTTCCAACATATCATTTGATTTTCTAATTGCTTGCTCAACCTGTGTGATGACTTTTTGTAATTCGACAACAACCACGTCTCTGAATACCAACATGCACCAGTCACAAAATGTTAGAAAAATATTCTGCTGAGCCTTTCACCAATGTGGATAATGTCTTGCAGTATCGGTTATATTACTGCAGTTTTCTCATATGCATCATTTAACTAGCTTCCTTCACTTTGTAACATTTGAGTCTCTTCATCACAATTCGTGCTCCCTCTGAACTTGCACTGACAACAAAAGTGGAAGTATTAAAACACAAGAAAACAGAGACAGGAATTGACCTGCAGGCCTCACAAAGCTCGTCATCGTGGCTATTCCTCGAGTTCAAGGATGATGGTCTTCGTTCTGAAGAAGTGGCCCACAGAGTGAAGACGCCTGTGTGTGTATTTGTTTAATGTGTACTTGATGTTGCACTCCAAGAAGCACACGATACTTCACAAATCAACCGACTGATTCCAATGGCATGGAAACCACGACGATTGGAGCTGATGGATTTGTTGCAGCCTTCATCCGCCTTCACAGCCGTTGAGTTCAAAATAACTTCATCCGTCTGTTTCACCGTTGAGGTCTTGGTTGGATTGTTCTTTGTCAGGGACCTCATCCTCGACCTTACCACCATGGGTGACCCAACCAGGAGCATAGCTCCAGAAGGCATTGCTCTTGGGATCACAGGACCACACAAGCCTCTCCACCACGACAAGGTGACAATCCATGGAGAAGCTACCTTGTTATTCAATATGATTTTGGCTGATCCACAGTTGTCTCAGCTCCTCTTCTGTGTCCGTTCCTCCTTTGTCTTTCAAATATTTACACAAGATATTGGAAATCCAGAGCAATATACAAGATGCTGGAGGAACTCAACAAGTCAGGGAGCATTGATGGGGGAAGAAGTGGGGAATAAACAGTCAACATTTTGGGCCGAGATAGTCAGTCAGGATCTGATTTAAGTATTTATAGTGCATAAATCAAGAGTGCAAGGTATCGGAGTAAATGCATTAATGTAGGCTGAAAATTGGCTGCCATATAGAGAACAGAGAGTTAGAATCAGGATTTAAATATTTCAAATATTTATTTGTCTTCAATTTAACCATAAATCTAATGATCTGATCTCCACCACTCACAGATTCACTCCCCTCTGAGAGAAGAAATTTCTGTACATTGGCCTTTTATTTTGTAACTATGTCCCCTTGTTCGTGACTCTCCTACTATTAAAAACATCTCAACACCTACCCTGTCAAGTTCCTTTAGAATCATTAATAGAGTCATAGAAAAGAACAGCACAGAAACAGGTCCTCCAGCCCATCTAGTACATGCTGAGCCATTAAAACTGCCTGCTCCCATCGACATGCACCGGGACCATAGCCTTCCGTACCCCTTCCATCTATGTACCTATGCAAACTTGTTAAATGGTGAAATTGAGCTCACATGAACCACTTGCGCTGGCAGCTCGTTCCACACTCACATGATCCTCTGAGTGAAGAAATTTCCCTTCATGTTCCCCTTAACTTTTCATCTTTCACCCTTAACCCATGACCTCTAGTTGTAGTCCCAACCAACCTCAGTGGAAAAAGCCTGCTTACATTTACCTCATCTATATTCCTCATAATTTTGTACACCTCTATCAAATCATACCCTCAATCTTCTACATTCCAAGGAATAAAGTCCTATCCTGTTCAATCTTTCCATATAACTCAGGTCCTCCAGATCCAGCAACATCCTTGTAGATTTTCTCTGTACTCTTTTAACCTTACTTACATCTTTTCAGTAGGTAGGTGACCAAAACTGCACACAATACTCCAAATTAGACTTCACCAATGTTTTATACAACTTCAACACAACATCCTATCTCCTGTACTCAATACTTTGATTTATGAAGGCCAATATGCTGAAAGCTTTCTTTACAATCCTGTCAACTGTAACACCACTTTCAATGAATTACGGACCTATATTCCCAGATCCCTTAGTTCTATGCACTCCTCAGTGCCTTGTGTTTGATTAAGGTCACCCTTTATTCTTCTCAACTCCAATAGTGAGCCAAATTGTCTAGCCTCGATATACAACCAAGTTAGCCTGGTAAATCACAAATGAACTATCTCCAATGTCAAGATATCCTTTTCTGACCAAAGGTGTAAATAGTACTCCAGGTGTGGGCTAAGAAATGCACTGCACAACATCAATAAAACCTTCCAATCCAAGACTCCAACCCCACTGGCAATAAAGGTCAACATGCAGTTTGTATTCCTAACTACTCGATGGATCCGCTTATTAACTTCTTGTGATTCATTCACCAGAGCACCTACGCACTCTGAACTTTAATTTCTCTAACTAAACTGAAGGAGATGAGAGGAGACTTGGTAGAATTGTATAAGATGATAGCAGGCATAGATAGAGTGGTAATCAGTGCTTTTTTTTTCCCAGGGCAGGAATGGTTAATACGAGTGGACATACTTTGAAGATGATTGGAGGAAAGTATAGGGGGTGTGTCAAAAATAGATTTTTTACACACCCCCTGTAAGTGGATGGTTAGATTCTGATATACTGTAGGAGAGACACTTAAGAGACTCTTAGAAAGAAAAATGGAAGACTATGTGGGTGGAAGGAATTAGATTGACCTTGGAGTAGGATAAAAGATCAGCACAACATCATGGGCCGAAGGGCCTGTACTGTGGGTAATGTTCTATATTCTATGTTCTAAATTGCATGGCCCCATACTTCCCCACATTAAACATCTTTTGCCAAATCACTCAATCTATCCACATCGCACTGCACAAGATTCTACCTAATTTTCAGCAAACTTGGAAATCTTACATTTTGCTCCTTCCTCTATTAAGGTCAATAGCAAACAACCGAGGGCCAGAAAACAATCCCTGGAATATTCCACTAGTTACATTCTTTCAGTCTGAAAATGACCCATTGATTCTAATTCTCTGTTCTCTAAGCGACAGCCAGTTTTCAGTCCACATCAACACACTTCCTCCAATGCCTTGGGCACTTATTTATGCACTAACTGCTTATGTGTCACCTTGTCAAACGTCTTCCAGAAACCTAACTATACTAGATCTACAGGTTCCCTTTTATTAACACACCCCGTTATATGTTCAAAGAATTAAAACAAATGTATTATTTACCTTTCATAAAAACATGTTTCTTCCAGTTTTTCTCAATGATTAGTTATTTCCATTTTGATTTTTGATTTTAGCATTTTGCCTACAATAGACGTCAAACTAACTGACCTGCATTTCCCCATCCTAATGTCACAAGAAAGCAACATCTATCATTTGAGGAACTCCACCATCCAGGCCATGCTCTCTTCTTGCTGCTGCCATCAGGAAGGAGGTACAGGAGCCTCCCCACCATTCCCATACCACGAGGTTCAAGGTCTCTATAGCTCATGCTCTCAGCATTTATTTACTTATTTAATTTTTACCTGCACAGTTTGTCTTTGTATGTACTGTAGTTTTACATTGATTTTATTGAATTTCTCTGTTTTACTGTGAATGCCTGTAAGAAAATGAATCTCAAGGTGGTACATGATGACATATACATACCTTGACAATGAATTTACTTTGACTTTGACTTTGATTTTTTTTGCCTTTCTTCTTTTTTGAATAAAGGAGTCACATTGACTGTTCTCCCGTCTTCTGATACCCTCCTACAAATGCATAAGTTTCGAAACTTTTCAATGAATGTTTCACTGTCTCTGCAGTCTCTTCCTTTAAATCCTTGGGTGTAGCACATCAGGTCCTGGTGATATGGCAATCTTTATCCCCATGAGTTTTGCTGATACTTTGTCCTTATGATTAGCTCATCTATTACTCTGAGAGTATCTGCAGAATTCTCCACAGTGAAAACTGACACCACAAAATGATTTAATGTATTTTCCATTTCTTTGTTTCTTGGTATTAATTCATCAGCAGAATTCTCTAGAAATACCACACCTATCTTTGCTGGTTTCTTCCTATTTACATTTTCTTAGAAACCATTCCAGCTTGTTTTGATATTATATGCAATCTTTCTTTCAAAATCAAATTTCTCCTTCGAGGGGACTATAAACTTTCCAGGCCTCTGGCTTACTACCTGCCCTTGCCACCTAATGTGCCCAATGTTTCAATTTAACATTATCCTTTGCTTCCTTTGTTAACCACAGATTGCTCCTCTTTCTCGTGAAATCTCTCTCTTTAATTGAGATAAGTTACTGCTGAGGGTTATGAACCTGTCACCATACATCCACTGATTTGTTACCCACACCCTCAAGCTGAACCTGGAATATTATTACTTTGTGGTCACTGCCTCCTGAGGGAATCTTTAACCACAAGATCTCTTATTAGCCAATTAAACAAAGCCTTTGATTTGAAATGTTACAAGTTTATCCCTGTAATTTAGAATTATTGCATCTGTTACCTTCAGGATATTTGCAGCATCATCCCCTGTAAAATCCAACGTAAAATGAATTTAACATATCCACAACTACAAGATATTCTGCAGGCATTGGAAAGCCGGGGAACAAACTCAAAATGCAGGAGGAACTCAGTATGTCAGGCAGCATCTATGGAGAGGAATGAACAGTCAACATTAAGTCCTGATGAGGGGTCTCAACCCAAAATGTCAGCTGTTCATTTCTCTCCATAGATGTCGCCTAACCTATTGAGTTCCTCAAGCATTTTGGATTTGTTTAACATATCCACAATTTCTATGTTTCCTGCTATTAGTTCATCTACCTTATTCTCTATTGATCCCACATCTACCTCAACTGCCTCTTTCTATTTACACACCCATAGATATTCATTTTTTATATTATGCAGACGTTTTCTCTCAGACATAATTGCCTTCCTTTTTATAAGATTTTTAGCATTTCTCTTCTGAACCCTAAAAATTTCCCAGTCCTCTGACAACAGGAATACTGCAGATGCTGGAAATTCAAGCAACACACATCAAAGTTGCTGGTGAACGCAGCAGGCCAGGCAGCATCTCTAGGAAGAGGTGCAGTCGACGTTTCAGGCCGAGACCCTTCGTCAGGACTAACTGAAGGAAGAGCTAGTAAGAGATTTGAAAGTGGGAGGGGGAGGGGGAGATCCAAAATGATAGGAGAAGACAGGAGGGGGAGGGATGGAGCCAAGAGCTGGACAGGTGATTGGCAAAGAGGATATGAGAGGATCATGGGACAGGAGGCCCAGGGAGAAATACAAGGGGGGGCGGGGGAACCCAGAGGATGGGCAAGGGGTATAGTCAGAGGGACAGAGGGAGAAAAAGGAGAGTGAGAGAAAGAATGTGTGCATAAAAATAAATAACGGATGGGGTACGAGGGGGAGGTGGGGCATTAGCGGAAGTTAGAGAAGTCAATGTTCATGCCATCAGGTTGGAGGCTACCCAGACGGAATATAAGGTGTTGTTCCTCCAACGTGAGTGTGGCTTCATCTTTACAGTAGAGGAGGCCATGGCCTACTTTGCCACTTGTCACTTTGCTCTGCCTTCCATCAATATTATCCTTGATACAGATTGTGGCTCTATCTTATGGAATCCCCCTTTCTAGTTGTGATTAATTCCTGTTGAGAAGCCCGTATTGAGTATTTGCCACTGTTCATCTACTAACCTGTGTCTCACTTTACTTTCCCCATTTTATTTTAGTCAGCTCCACAATGCAGACAGTTTGGCCCACAATCTTGTGCCAACCTTTCAAACTATTCTAAGGTCAATCTATTTCACCCAGAAAATGTTCTTTCTTAGGCTGAGAAAGTGCATTGGTGTTCACCCTCAAATTGCATTACACTCTCCTCAAATAAGTCACAGTATGAAAAGTGCTCTCTGCACCACCTCACTGGTCGTAAGCAGCCATCTAAAGATGTCCAACTATTTCTATCCTTTGATTACTATCAACTAACCTGCATTTTATGCTGATTATTTTTATTATCCAATCCATTTTTGACCTTATTGCCAAACAATGAACTGGTTTCACATTATAGCTGACTTTGAAATTATAGCTGGAGGTGACTCAGAGATGGAGAATCATCACCAGATGAGTAGAATTTCTCCTCCAGAGCTTTGAGTTTAGATTCGTCTGGTAGAATTAGTTCAATTTTTGCCTCAAGTAAACTGTAATGATCATTAAATGATTTAAATGTGAAGTAATAAGTAACTGCAAGGACTTGAGTGTAAACTTTGCATTTTATTTAAAAGGGAGCACTTGAATTTCCCCTATTGGCTCTTTGATGAATGACTGGTAAAGCCCTCAGTGAAACCAGTTTTCTCAAATTATCTTTATACTCAGGGTAGGAGATCAAAGCAGTTGTATAAGTGCCCATGGCCATGAAAGGATTCGGGTCGGTTCTGAAAGACTGCGCAGCCCAGCTGACGGAAGTGCTGACAGATATTTTCAAATCCTCTCTAGAACAATCACCTCTCTGGTCCCCTCAGTTTTCAAGGTGGCAACCATCATTCCTGTGCCGAAGAAGGCAACAGTAACCTCCCTAAATGACTAGTATTCGGCTGCATTAACGTCAACCACTATGAAATGCTTTGATTGGTTGGTCATGAAGCTCATTAAAGCCTTTCTCATGGCTACAGTGGACCGTTTCCAGCTCGCATATCGCTTAAATCTACTGATGATGCAATAGCCTCGGCCCTCCACTCTATCCTGTCCCACCTGGAAATTGAGGTCTCATATGCCTTGCTGCTGCTTATAGACTTCAGTTCAGCATTCAACACCATCATACCCCAAAAACTGGTCAGGAAACTGTTCTCACTGGGTCTCAACATCTCACTCTGCAATTGGATACTGGACTTCTCAACAGTAAGGCCACAATAGGTCCATGGGGACAGCAACATCTATACTCCCATTTCACAGGATCTAGTTCAAACCATGAAATCACGTTTGCGGATGACACAACAGTGGCTGACCTTATCAAAAACCATGACAAGAAGTGGAGTGGCCAGTGGATTGGTGTGAGAAGAATAACCCAAGCTTGAACGTGCAGAAGACAAAGGAAATCATTATGGACTTCAGGAAGGTGCAGATGAACCTCCTTGCAAATACATGGCTCCTCAGCAGAGAGGGTTAAGTTGCACCAAGTTCCTGGGAGCTCACATCATGGATGACCTCAACTGATCCCTTAATATCACCTCCCCGAAGAAGGCGGTACAGTAGTGCCTCGACTTCCTAAGAAGATTGTGGAAAGCAAGGCTCCCACCTCACCCCACCCCCCAACATGGCAAATGCATGTTGGCATTTATTTCAAGGGGAATAGAATATAAAAACAAGGAGATAATGCTGAAGTTTTATAAGACACTGGTCGAGCCGCACTTGGAGTATTGTCAACAGTTTTGGGCCCCATATCTCAGAAAGGATGATTGTCATTGGAGACAGTCCAGAGGAGGTTCACAAGGATGATTCCCGGAATGAAAGGGTAACATATAAGGAGCGTTTAGCAGCTTTGGGCCGGTACTCACTGGAATTTAGAAGAAAGCGGGGGAATCTCATTGAAATCTACTGAATATTGAAAGGACTAGATAAGGTGGATGTGGAGAGGATGTGTCCTATGGTGGGGGTATCCAGAACTCAAGGGCACAGTCTCAAATCTGAGGGGCAATCGTTTAGAACAGAGGTAAGGAGGAATATTTTTAAGTAGTGAATCTCTGGAGTACTCTGCCACAGACTGCGGTGGAGGCCAAATCCGTAGGTATATTTAAAGCATTAATTGATCATTACTGGATTGAGCAGGGCATCAAAAGATATGGCGAGAAGGGAGGTGTATGGATTGACTGGGCTGAATAGCCTAATTCTGTTCCTACGTCCTATGGTCTTATCTAAACTGTGTTTTACAGGAGCATCACTGACAGCGTCCTGACAAGTTGCATCTCCATCTGGTATGGGAACAGCAAAGCTGGTGCCCGTGCCTGCGATGGGATTTTGTGCCTCTGTCTATGATGAGATTTTGTGCCTCTGTACAGTAATGGGATTTGGTGCCTGGGTCTGTGTTCAGATTTTGTTAAGAAACGCTCCCAACCACGCCAGCTTCCGGAATTTAAAAGCTCGAACTCTCCTTAGTACGGCTAGCCAGCACCGCCTCTAAAGGCTTAGGACATTTCCGTTAGTTGGTTATCATGTTTTGGGCACCAAGAATTGAGTATTTAAGGATCACCTGAACATAGGTGCAGTGCTCAATCGTAAGTCTGACAGAGATTTCGTCCAGCGTTTGTTTTCTGCTCAATTTCTACATCTCAGGATTTGGGTCCAAGCCACCCTCATTAAGGACTCTCATCGCACACGAGAACCCAGATACTGCAATGGGGACATTCGTCAAGAATGGCCGCACACCCAAGGATTGCCAGGACCCTCGAGTTTATTGGTAGCCCGCAATGACGAGAGAAGTTCGGCAAAACGTGGTGTGCGCCTGAAGCAAGGAGCCCCGATTCCGACCTCTAAGGCTCCTCTACCCTCTATCCGTTCTGAAAAGTTGTTGGGCACACATCTCCATGGACCTTGTCATGGGTCTCCCGCCATCCAAGGGGAAGTCGGTCATTATGGTGGTTGTCGAACGGTTTTCGAAAGTTCATTGCCTTGGAGAAGCTACCTTCCGCCGTGGAGAAGGCCGAGATTGTCCCGGACTAGGTCCTCAGGGTCCATGGGTTCCAGGTGAACATTGTCTCCGATCGTAGTCCACAATTCTTATCACATCTCTGGAAGGATTTCTGTAAACTGATAGGGGCAACAGCAAGCTTTTCCCCTGGTTTCACCCGCAGTCCCACAGCCAAACAGAGCGGACCAACCAAGATTTAGAATGTACCCTGAGATGCCTGGCCTCGGAAAGACCTGATAGTGGCGTGGCCATTTCATGTGGGCAGAGATCGCCCACGACCCCTTACCTCAGTCGGCGCATGGGATGCCGCCATTCGAGTGTCAGTTTAGTTACCCCCACCTCCCCTTTCCAGAACAAGACAAGAGGTGAAAGCTGGGGTCCCTGCAGCCGAAGATCTTGTCCGAGGTGGCAAAAAGAAATCGATTAGGGCAAGTGAGATTTTTTCTGGCCTGTACCCGGAGAGCGGAGACGAAGGCAAATGTAAGGAGAAATCTGGGACCTGCACTACAGCCTGGGCAACAGTTCTGGCTGTCCACTCAGAATTTGCCTCTCTGAGTGGAATCTAGAAAGTTGGCGCCCAAGTCCATTGGTCCCTTTAAGATCCTGAGGAAAGTAAACCTGGTGGCTTACACTTTGCAGCTCCCCAAGACTGTAAAGATCAACTCCACCTTCCACATCTCTGCACCAGCCCCTTCGCCCCACCACCATCGGCCCCGTCGCTCCTCAGTTTATCGAGGGGGACAGGTCTTCACGGTGAAAAGACTTGCTCGGGGAGTTCGGCAGTATTTAGTGGACCGGAAAGGATTCGGACCAGAGGAAAGGTGCTGGGTGCCGGAAAGAGACATCCTGGATCTGACTCTCATCCACGGTTACCATCACCGCATCTCCAAGCAAACAGGGCCGCCAGAAGTCGGCCGTAGGGTAGAGGATTCCTGTAACGAGACGCTCCCAACCACGCCAGCTTCCGAGATTTAAACACTCTAGCTCTCCGCAGCACGGTTAGCTGGTGTGGCCTCTAAGGGCTTAGGACGTTCCCGTTCATTAATAATCATGTTTTGGGCACCAGGAATTGAATAATTAAGTGCTCAATCGTAAGCCTACCAGTGATTTCATCTACAGTACCTCTTTTTTCGCTCAGTTTCTCGATCCCGTTTGAGACTGTGGCTCAATTAGAATTCTCTGGCATTTTGGTCGTAATCATCCTCGTCAAGATCTGTGATGGGGATTTGCATGCCTGTGGACCTTCCGTAAATAATAAGTAGTAATAAAACCATAAATAGTTAAATAGTAATATGTAAATTATGCCAGGAAATAAGTCCAGGACCAGCCTATTGGCTCAGGGTGTCTGACCCTCCAAGGGAGGAGTTGTAAAGTTTGATGGCCACAGGCAGGAATGACTTCCTATGATGCTCTGTGTTGCATCTCAGTGGAATGAGTCTCTGGCTGAATGTACTCCTGTGCCCACCCAGTACATTATGTAGTGGATAGGAGACATTGTCCAAGATGGCATGCAACTTGGACAGCATCCTCTTTTCAGACACCACCATCAGAGAGTCCAGTTCCATCCTCACAACATCACTGGCCTTACGAATGAGTTTGTTGATTCTGTTGGTGTCTGCTACCCTTAGCCCGCTGCCCCAGCACACAACAGCAAACATGATCGCACTGGCCACCACAGACTCATAGAACATCCTCAGCATCATCCGGCAGATGTTAAAGGACCTCAGTCTCCTCAGGAAATAGAGACGGTTCCGACCCTTCTTGTAGACAGCCTCAGTGTTCTTTGACCAGTCCAGTTTATTGTCAGAATGATATCATTGATCAGAATGATAAATGTCCTATAAAATGCTGACCATATGCCATCATATCTATGTACCCTCTGCTAGAAGGAGCCAGAGTAGACTCTCCGAATCTTCCAATGGCCCTAATGTTTCTTGATTTTTTTTCTACTTCACTGGAACAAAGTCGTTTTTAATTAAAGCCAAACTTCCTCCATCTGAAAGTGCTAATTGAAGTTACTTTGCTTTGCGTGATAATGAAATTCAGAAGATCACATTTAATATTTACACACCCACCTCTTGCTCATGAGTTTGGGAAGGCCCAGCATTCCTCTTTTTGTTATACCTGAAACTGTCCCGGCCTCCAGCAGGCAATCATAATTCTGTAGCAGAATATCTTGTCAACAATCAGCACTAACATAAGTTTCATAATTACAGGATGGTAATGTACCTGCAAAATGTGGAGTAAAGGTTACTGAGGATGTGACTCCTTCAGGGTGACTCATAGAAGAAGGTTGTCATTCCTGTCCCCATCACAGTTTCAAGCATTACCAATTTTTATTTCTAAATCTTTTTTTTTGATACCTTCGGTTCTGAAATCTCTTCATTATATATGGCAGAACAAAAATCCTAGATTAAGTAAAAAATATTTAGAGAAGTCTAAAAAGGATGGCGGTTTGGCTTTACCAAATTTTAGATTTTACTATTGGGCAATTAGTATCCAATATTTAATATTTTGGACGCAAGATTTGGATATAACTTTACACCCATAATGGGTAAACCTGGAATGTAAATTTATACAAGGGTTTTCTTTGACTTCCATTTTAGGGACTTCTTTACCATTTGTTATTTCTAAATTAAATAAACAAATGGTTAATCCAGTAATTAAACATACAATACGAATATGGTTTCAATTTCATAAATTTTTTGGCTTGACCCAATTTATTTTATCAAGCCCTATTATGTCTAATTTTTTCTTTCAACCTTCTATTGTAGAGCAAACTTTTTCGGTATGGAAAATGAAGGGTAAATTAAGCTTTCATGATTTATTTTTGGATAACTGTTTCATGTCTTTTGAACAGTTATCTAATAAATATAATTTGCCCAGATCTCACTTTTTCAGATATTTACAAATTAGAAACTTTTAAAATATTTATTTACCCACATTTCCAACTTCACATCCAATTGATATTATGGAAAAAATTCTAAGTTTAAATCCTTTTCAGAAGGGTTTGATAGCATTCATTTATGATTTGATTATGAAAATAAATTTAGGTATATCTTATAAAATTAAGATTGAATGGGAAAGAGAACTCCAACTTCATTTACCTACAAAAAAAGGCAAAAAAAACTCAATTAGTTAACATGTCCTCTTTATGTGCTAAACATACATTGATACAATTTAAGGTGGTGCATAGGGCACATATGTCTAAAGACAAATTAGCTCGTTTCTATTCACATATAAGCCCAATTTGTGATAGATGCCATTCTGAAGTTGTTTCCTTGACTCATATGTTTTGGTCTTGCCCTTTCTTGTCTAAATATTGGAAAGATATCTTTGATATTATTTCTACTGTTTTGCGTATTAATTTAAAACCACACCCTGTTACTGCAATTTTGGGGTTACCAATGATGGAAGGCAGTTATTTGTCCCCTTCAGCCTGTCGGATAATTGCCTTTTTAACATCAATGGCTAGAGAATTTATTTTATTGAACTGGAAAGAGTTCCTATCCCCCTATTACATTTCAATGGTTTTCTCGAACTTTAAATTTAAATCTTGTTTAAATTTAGAGAAAATTAGAAGTGGCACCTCCGACTCTTCGATTACATTTGAAGAAACTTGGAAACTATTTATTCAACATTCCCATATGATGTAATTTGACCTTTTCGAATCCTTTTTTTTAACTTAAAATACATGGATAGAGGAGTGGAGTTAACGACATTAATGATTCTATCCAATGTAATATGTTAGCCTGTCTTTTTTTTTCTATAGTTTTGTTTTTAGTTTTATTTAGTTTAGCTTAAGATCGCTTAGTTTAATTAATATGTTTTTTTTCTTTTCTAATTTGGGTTTTTTTTTAAAGATTTTTTCTCATTTATCCCTTTAATTATATTTAGAGTTTGGGAAACTTTATACATCTGTATTATTACTAATGCTATATTTGCAATGTCAATTATTAATAATGTAATCCCAATATCTATTCATTAATACTGTTGTTATGTTTATAATTTTGAAAATTATAAAAAGATTGGAAAAGCAAGAAAGACATGAGCAGAATGAGGCCATTCAGCCCATCGGGTCCTCTCCACCATTTCATCATGGCTGATCCCGGATCCCATTCAATGCTGTACACCTGCCTTCTCACCATATCCTTTGATGCCCCTACCAATCTGGAACCTATCAAATTCCGCTTTGAATATACCCACAGACTTGGCTTCCACTGCAGTTTGTGACAAAGCATTCCACAGATCCACCATACTTTGGCTAAAAAAAATCCTCCTTACTTCTGTTCTAAAAGCTCGCCCCTCAGTTTTGAGGCTGTGCCCTCTAGTTCTGGATACCCTGACCAGAGGAAACATCCTCTCCACATCTACCTTATCTAGTCCTTTCAACATTCGGTAGGTTTTATTGACATTCCCCCACATTCTTCTAAATTCCAGTGAGTACAGGCCCAAAGCTGCCAAACAGTCCTCATATGTTAACCCCTTCATTCCCAGAATCATACTCATGAACCTCCTCTGGACTCTCTCCAATGACAATACATCCTTCTGAGATAAGGGGCCAAAAACTGTTGACAGTACTCCAAGTTCAGCCCGACTAGTGTCTTATAAAGCTTCAGCATTTTCTCCTTGTTTTTATATTCTATTCCCCTTGAAATAAATGCCAACATTGCATTTGCCTTCTTTACCACAGACTCAATCTGTGAATTAATCTTCCAGGAGTCTTGAATGATTCCCTTGGCATCTCTGATTTTTGATTTTTTTCCCCCATTTAGATAATAGTCTGCACCATTGTTACTTTTACCAAAATGCATTATCCTACATTTCCCAACATTGTATTCCAACTGCGACTTTTTTGTCCATTCTTCCAATTTGTCCAGCTGCAAATGCATTGCTTCCTCAGCACTACCTACTCCTCCAGCTATCTTTGTAATATCTGCAAACTTTGTCATAAAGCCATCAATTCCACTATCTAAATCATTGACAAACAATGTTAAAAGTAGCCGTGCCAATGCTGGCAGCCAACCAGAAAAGGCTGCCTTATTCCCACTCATTGCCTCCTGCCTGTCAGCCAGTCCTCCATCCATGCTGGTACATTTCCTGTAATACCATAGGATTTTATCTTGTTCAACAGCCTCATTTGAGGCATCTTATCAAATGCCTTCTGAAAATCTAAGTAAACGGCATCCACTGTCTCTCTTTTGTCCACCCTGCTTGTTACTTCATCGATGAATTCTAACAGATTTCAGGCAAGATTTCCCTTTACAGAAACCATGCTGACTTTGACTTATCATTAGCCTCCAAGTACCCTGAAACCTCATCCTTAATAATGGACTCCAACACTTTCCCAACCACTGAGGTTAGACTAATTGGACTATAATTTCCTTCCTTTTGCCTTCCTTCCTTCTTAAAGAGTGGAGTGACATTTGCAATTTTCCAGTACTCCAGGACAGTGCCAGAATCAAGTGATTCTTGAAAGATTATGACCAATGCATCTGTTATCTCTTCAGCAATTTATCTCAGGACTCTGGGATGTAGTCCATCTGGTCCAGGTGACTTATCCAACTTAAGACCTTTCAGTTTGCCTAGCACTCTTTCTTTTGTAAGAGCAATGGCACTCACTCCTGCTCTCTGACACTCACGGACCTCTGGCATACAGCTAGTGTCTTCCACAGTAAAGACTGAAGGAAAATACTTACTAAGTTCATCTGCCATTTTTCTGTCCCCATTACTACCTCAACAGTGTCATTTTCCAATGGTCCAATATCAACTCTCACCTCTCTTTAATTCTTTTATATAACTGAAAAAAATTTTAGTATCCTGCTTTATATTATTGGCTAGTTTGCCCACATATTTCATCTTTTCCCTTCTTAAAGCTCTTTTAGTTGCCTTATGTTGGATTTTAAGATTTTCCCAATCATCCAACATCCCACTCACTTTTGCTGCCTTATATGCCCTTTCCTTGGCTTTTACGGAGTCCTTAACTTCCCTTGTCAGCTATGGTCGTCTACCCCTGCCGTCTGAGAACTACTGTGGGGCACATCTATCCTGTGCCTTGTGAACTATTCCCAGAAACTTCCACCAACTCTGTTCTGCCGTCATCCCTGCCAGTATCCCCCTCCAATCCAGCTGGGCAAGCTCCTCTCTCATGCCTCTGTAATTCCCTTTATTCCATTGTGATACTGATACATGTGACTTATGCTTCTCCCTCTCAAATTGCAGTATGAACTCAATTACATTATGATCACTGCCTCCTAAGGATTCCTTTATGTTAAGCTGACGTATTTACGTTAATAAAACCTGGGTTATTACACAACACCCAATCTAAGATAGCCTTTCCCCGAGTAGGCTCAAGCACAAACTGCTCTCAAAAGCCATCTCGTACGCATTCAACAAATTCCCTCTCTTGCGATCTGACACCAGCCTGATTTTCCTTAACCCCTTGCATATTGAAACCCCCTATTACAATTGTGACATTTTCAATTCCACATCTTCGCTATTTGTAGGCCTATATATGATTCCCATAATTTTTTTTTACCCTTGCAGTTTCTTAACTCCACCCACAAAGATTGTCTGACCCTATATTAACTCTTTCTAAAAATGTAATTCCATCTCTTACCAATAGAGTCACAGCACCACTTCTGCCTTCCTGTCTGTCCTTCGATACAAAGTATATCCTTTGATGTTAAACTCCCAACTATGACCTTCTTTCAGTCCCGATTCAGCGATGCCCACAATGTATCCCTTCATACCCTGACCAATCGAGAATCTATCAGCCTCTACCTTAAATATACATAAAGACTTGGCCTCCACAGCTGCCTGTGACAAAGAATTCCACAGATTCACCACTTCCTGGCTAAAGAAGTTCCTCCTCATTTCTGTTCTGAAAAAGGATGCCCCTCTATTCTGAGGCTGTGTCCTCCGGTGGTAGACTTTCCCACCACAAGGAACATCCTTTCCATATCCACTCTATCAAGGCCTTTCACCATTCAATAGGTTTCAATGAGGTCAAAACTCACTCTGAACTCCAGAGCCATCAAACGCTCTTCATATGACAAGCCATTCAATCCTGGAATCATTCTCATGAACCTCCTTTGAGCCCTCTCCAGGTTCAGCAAACCCTTTCTAAGATAAGGGGCCCAAAACTGCTCACAATACTCCAAATGAGGCCTCATCAGTGCTTTATAAAGCCTCAACCTTACATCCTTTTTTTATATTCTAGTCCTCTTGAAGTGAATGCTAACTTTGCATTTTCCTTCCTCACCACAGACTCAACTTGCAAATTAACCTTTAGGAATACTGCACAAAGACTCCCAAATCCCTTTGCACCTCAGTTTTTTGAATTTCCTCTCCATTTAGAAGATAGTCAACCCATTCATTTCTTCTACCAAAGTGGATGATCTAACACTTCCTGACACTATATTCAATCTGCCATTTCTTTGCCCATTCTCCTAATCTGTCTGTCCTTCTGAAGCCTCTCTATTCCCTCAAAACTACCTGCCCCTTCACCTATTTTCACGTTGTCTGCGAACTTTGCAACAAAGCCATCAATTCCATCATCCAAATCATTGACATATAATGTAAAAAGAATCTGTCACAACACAGACCCCTGTGGAACACCTCTAGTCACCAGCAACCAGACAGAAAAGGCTCCCTTTATTCCCACTCTGCCTCCTGTCAATCAGCCACTGCTTTATCCATGTTCGAGTCTTTCCTGTGATACCATGGGCTCATAACTTGTTCAGCAGCCTCATGTATGGGACCTTGTCAAAACCCTTCTGAACATCCAACCGCACAACATCAACCAATTCCCCTTTGTCTATCCTGCTTGTTATTTCTTCAAAGAATTCCAAAAGAATTGCAGATATACTCCAAGATGTCAACACCACAGAACTTTTGGGATATTAAGAGAACATTGAACACCAGGAGATTTGCGATGTTGGCTTTTGGGATATTAATAGTGTTGAGATGGTGACCTGGCGTAAAGGTTAAGTGTACGAATAACCTGAAAGATGGTGTTAAGGATCTGGAGATTAGAGCTCAGATCCCTCCACGGTAACTGAGGAATTTCAGTTCCTCTAAAATTTGAAAAGTAATTAGTGAGAACCATGAAACTACTTGTTTGTTGTTAATCCCCATCTCCTCCAACAGAGGAAATCAGCCAACCATACACAGTCTGGCTCTTAAACGCCTCCCATCTCCAACAAGGGTAATTAGGGATGGGCAATAAATGTCGTCTTTGCCAGTGATGTTCAGATCCTGAAACATAAATTTACAAATAAAAGAGCTGTGTACATACTCACTGCATTAGGGTTAAGGTTAGCTCAGGTTAGAGATAGGGTTACTCTACAGTTGTAAAATAAATAGTGTAGCAGTGAGACCCTCATCAGGATATAGCTTCTTCCCATAACTACCATTGGTGAGAAGGCACAGGAGCCTGAAGGCCTACACTCAACATTTTATACACAGCTTCTTCCATTCCTCCATCAGATTTCTGAAAGTGCTAGGAACTCATGAACACTGCCACATTTTTTATGTTTTGCATTCTTCATCACTTACTGTAATTTTAGTTTTTTGTCTTTCACAATACTGTTGCCACAAAACAAGCAAATGTTATGATATACATCATTGTTCATAAACTGATTCTGATTCTGACTTACTAAGTTCAACAGGCGCAACAGGAAATAGGAAAATGTTCATTGTCTTCAAGAGGTCAAGTTAGAAGACAGAGGGCTGAGATAGTGTGATGAATATTCACTTTCCAGGGTCTGAGATGCTTTTTACTAACCTCAGCTTTTTACTATTGCAACATGACCTTTCAAAGGGTCAGAGTTGTTTGTGAGAAAGTTAAACTTCTAACATATGCCTTGCTCAACTTCTCGTTGCTAAGAATTGTGATTTGCAAAGTAAAGTGACATTCAGATTTCTTGTCTGTATTAGCCAAACACCCAAGATAGTGGGACTATGTTAATTGGCCTACATTAAATTAGGCAACTACATAGTCATAGTCATAGTCATACTTTATTGATCCCGGGGGAAATTGGTTTTCGTTACAATTGCACCATAAATAATTAAATAGTAATAAAACCATAAATAGTTAAATAGTAATATGTAAATTATGCCAGGAAATAAGTCCAGGACCAGCCTATTGGCTCAGGGTGTCTGACTCTCCAAGGGAGGAGTTGTAAAGTTTGATGGCCACAGGCAGGAATGACTTCCTATGACGCTCTGTGTTGCATCTCAGTGGAATGAGTCTCTGGCTGAATGTACTCCTGTGCCCAATCAGTATATTATGTAGTGGATGGGAGACATTGCCCAAGATGGCATGCAACTTGGACAGCACCCTCTTTTCAGTTACCACCGTCAGAGAGTCCAGTTCCATCCCCACAACATCACTGGCCTTACGAATGAGTTTGTTGATTCTGTAGGTGTCTGCTACCCTCAGCCTGCTGCCCCAGCACACAACAGCAAACATGATCGCACTGGCCACCACAGACTCGTACAGTTAAGTTATTTGCATCATTACTGTCAGAGGTCTTTAGGCCATCTATATAACTTACTTTGTCCCATCAGAGGGACCTAGAAAACATCAAACGTGGATGATGTCATCTGGTAGCAGGACAGTATAAATGTTAGAAAGCACTGGGAATTGTTAGGAATGGCAAGAGTGACAGAAAGATGGGGTGACAGTGAGAAGAACTAGAATTCATTCCTCAACCTTTGGTTTCTGTGATGCACAATTCACTCATCTACAACTCGTTGGTATTTTGTTTTAAGTTTATAAGAATCATACCTGTGTTTGGAAATCCTTTGTAGTTTGTAAATCTCTTGCAATTCAGAAATATTTTATAAATCAGAAATCCTATGAGTGTTAGATGTATGTTAAGACAGTAAGTTAGTAAGTAGGCTAGTCCTCACAGAAGGTGGATACAGTATAGCCTCCCTATAGTGAGGGTACCCATAGATACCTATATCAGATAGGGCTTAAATTTTTCTTTTGCGTTTTGGACTTTCATTCAGGGAACCCAACACAATAGGAGAATGCTGAGACTCAAGAAAGGATCTAGATAGGAAACGATACAGTTCAGTTTATAATATTTTGTAGTATTCTAAAACTAGTGAACAACTGCAACTTTTGTAGCATATTTAGCAGCTGATCTTAGAAAATATGGTATAAAATTTACTTATGGATAAACATTGTTAAGGTGACAATTGTAGTATACAAGGTCATTAAGTATTGAGCTTATATGAAGTAGTTCATAGAAATTAACTGTATTTAGAATGAATTCAGAGGAGGTAAGAACAGTAGAAGAGAAGTAGGCCTTTTGGCCCCTCGAGCCTGTTCCACCATTCAGTAAGATTGTAAGTAACCTTTCACCTCAGTTCCTGTTTCCTGCCTAAACTCATGTCCCTTGATTCCTTGTCAATCCCTCCCCCACTCCTCCTCGAACTAACTCTCAGAGTTAGAATGGCTTCAGACTTCTACCCATTCACTACCATTTGGGTAAAGGTGTTTATGCTCATCTCTGTATTGAATGACTGACCTCTGGGGAAATATCCCAGAATCTAGTCTTTGTAGAGGGATGTGATCCAATTTTTTTATAGCTCAATAGTTCAACGTTCAAAGTAAATTTATTAGAAAAGTACATATATGTCATCATATACTACCCTGAGATTCATTTTCTTGCAGGCTTTCACAGTAGAACAAAGAAATACAATAGAATCACTGGCAAAGCTACACGCAAAAAGTGACAAACAACCAATGTGCAAATATCAAAAAATAATAGATAAGTAAATAAATAAATAATACTGAGAACATGAGTTTGTAGAGACTTTGAAAGTGAGTCCATAGATTTGTTCAGTGCTCAGTTCAATGCTGAAGTGAGTGAAGATATCCTTACTGGATCAGGAACCTGATGGTTCATTCAAGTGATGTAGATTTTGCAGACTGAGCCAGCATTTCATTGCCCATCCCTAACTGCCCTTAAGAAGGTGGTGGTGAGGCAGTGAGGATCAACTCTAATGGGTAGTGCAGATGTGTAGTAAGTAGATAGGGCCATAAAGAGAGCTTTAGTAAGTAATGCATAATGAGCTGGAAGTTTGCATGTTACGTTGAAGTTCTATGATATTGGGGAGGCCAGGTTTGGAATATTGTGTGAAGTTCTGGTCACTTACTTACAGAAAAGATATCAATAAGATTGAAAGAGTGCAGTGTAAATGTACAAGGATCTTGCTGGAAGTTGAGGACCTGAGTTATATGGAAAGATTAAATAGGTGAGGACTTTATTCCCTGGAGTGCAGGAGAATGATGGCAGATTTTATAGAACTATCCAAAACTATGTGGGGGTATTTACAGGGTGAATGCATGCAGAATTTTCCCCTCGGATTGGGTGAGACTAGAACTAGAGATCATAGGCTCAGAGTGAAAGGTGAGGTAGTTAAGAGGAAACTGATGGGAAACTTCTTCACTCATACAGTGTGGAGCTGCACGAACTGCCAGTGAAAGTGGCAGGTATGGGTTCAATTGCAACACCTAGAAGTTTGGATAGGTACGTGGACAGGAGAGGTATGGCGAGACATGGGTCGGGTGCAGGTAGATGGGACTAGGCAGAAAACAGCTTTATCCTGGCTACCTACCCTTGTGAACAGCAATATAATAGACTCTATACATACTGCAGTGACATTCCAGCTACCTGCCTCAGTCTCTACCTCATAAATTCTGGTAGACATTCTACC